>NC_135536.1:36158411-36513911 GCF_045843805.1 Urocitellus parryii
CGACAGCAACAACAACAAAATGGGAGGCTGTTTGCAGAAGAATCACAAATTTGAAGCCAGCCTGAATAACTTTGTGAGATCCTCAGCAATTTAGCAAGACTCAAAATAAAAAATAAAAAGAGCTAGGGATGTAGCTCAGGGGTTAAGTACCTTTGGATACTTAAAAAGAGAGAGAGAGAGAAAGAAAATAAACTAAGACCACCATAAAGCAATAAACATGCGTTTTGTAAAATGCTATCAACTTTTAGAATTGGATGTTAAGAAAACGATCGTCAATCTTGAGTTGCCAACACAAAACCCCAGTTGTCAAACCGAGGTTTGCATAAAATGTATGTATTTGGGGTTAATTTCAGTATTGGTCTAATTCATACATGTGAAATGAGCCTATAAAATGTATTTATCAATATACTTCACAAATATTTAGATAAAAAAGAAAGAAAACTCATCTCCTTTAGAGATAGTTTAGTGTGAAACTGTCCATAATCTTAAGTATCTCTTTCCTCTCTAGTCACATGTATTTTTGTTAGGACTAAATATATCAAAATCTTGGCAGTTCCCTGGCTTGCTTTCTCTCCATCTGAGTTGAATTTTCTGCATGATTGAGTTCACCTCCAAACTATGAAAAACAAAAGTTTTCTCACTATTTAATAGAATGTGTGTGATATGGTATCCCTCAAATGATATATGTTCTTATAATGGGCCTTTGACTCACTCAGGGTCAGGCAAGAAATGGACTTTCTTAAATGTGATTACTGAAAGCACAGCAATTCATATCATAATCTTCATTTTGAGAAATAAAAAAGGAAAATGGCCACTTAAAGCTCCTGGTCTGCTGGTCAGCCCTGCTCCTCCACTTCAAGGTGGAAAATGGCTCACCTGTTAGAAGATTCTCTCAAAAATGAGCTCTTTATCACACAAGAGCAGGTAAGCAGATACGACAGGATACAATTTTCCTACGTTTTAAAAGAGTGACCTGTCTAATGAGGTGCGGAAAAAATCTAAGACCTCATTATTAAGTGTAAAAAAATAATTGTAGACCCAGAGGGTAGAACAGGATCTTAAACAAAATAATTCCAAATAATCCAAAAATTACAAGTTTACTAATATAGCAGGGAAAAAGGTTTAAACCCCAGCACAGCAAAGTCCTCTTTTACATTTGGTGGTAAGATTAAAAATTCAGGTTTTCATATAAATGTGTCTGATGTAAAAGACTTTCACTGTATTTCTGAAATGGGAACCTAGCTCTTAGAAATTCTATCGTGTGCCCATCAAGCCCTCAGTAAATGTTAGTTGATTAAATATTAGTCAAAGATGACAAAGTGGGCACAAGGGACAGCAGAACCACCCCGACGAGACAGTGTGATTCAGTTACAGACAGGGTGAGCGCAGTGACGGTGGGAGCAGAAATTCGACCCTACTCGCTAGGCTGCAGGGGACCCGCCACTGTCCCCTGGCAATCCGGGGTAAAGGGTCATTCAGGGACCCACAGCGGAGAGCCCCGTGCCCGTAGGGAGGTCGGGGACTTCGCTGGGTCAACTACTTTGGTAGTCACCAAAGCTCTGAGGACTTGGGCTAGGGGATGCACTCGCCGCAAGAATACAGACGGGGTGCCACATAAGCGGGCCTACGGGTGACCCAACGCGTGTGTCCCGCGTTACCGCATCCGCTGACTCAGCAAGGCCGCGGCGTGCGCGGAATGCCGAGGAGTCAACAGCGCCCGCCCGTGTACCTGGCCAGCGCGCGCACGCGACGAGGAACCGCCCGCTTGTCTTCTGGTTCCCAGTGATTGGCGGAGGGAAGACGGGGGTGTAGGGCCAAGAACGCCATTGGCGGCAATTCCCAGTCACTCCACGAGCTAGGGAGGGGAGGGGGCCTCATCAGGGAGGAACGCGACTGCGAAGCGTTTTCAAGGCCGTCAGACGCCATCTTTAGCTCCTTTTTTTTTTTTTTTTTTTTTGTTTACTTATTTCTGTCCTCCGCTGCTCACAAAGCTGTGTACACGATTATAAGTACAGTGGCCACAAATCAGTCTTATATGCTTGGTGGTGGCTGGTTTTAGTTACTGAAGGCCTTGGTTACAGATTTTTCTAGATAACGCTTGCAAAGTGGCAGTTCTTATTAGTTAAAAGAAGTTTTAATCTCTAGGGGACCCTAGGATTCCCAAGCAGAATCAACTGAGTTTAGCTTTACTTTGCCTTGGTAAGAAAGCCAAGCCAACGAAATATTCGAAGAAAGGATTCTCCCCTTAGAAATTCATAGTGAGGACATTGAGAATGAACGAGCCTCCGTTCCAAGATGTAGACATTGAATACCTAGGAAGTGGCTGTGTACCACTCTCCCTTTTCTGGGAAGCTAAATCGTGTACATGATAATGTGCAGTGATGTGGGAGACTTAAGGTAAAACCCCATTAACAATCCTATCACTGCTATGATTACAAAGGTCACCAGAGTCAGGTTAGACTTAAAAAAAAAAAAAAAATCCAGGTCTAGGCTTGTGGAATGATCCACATTAGAGCCAGTATTTATTAAGCAATGATCTGACTTGCAGTTTTTGTGAATAAAAATATACTTGGTACAGGAAAAAAAAAAAAAACACAAAGAGAGCTCATCAGGGTCATTTTCATTATAATAAATTCAAGACCTTGGCAAGTTAAGTTTATTGCAGTTGTCACTTAAGTGTCTTAAAAGTCGTTTGAAATCGAGTAGGACACTAGCTGAGGAATGGATAGGTATGATTATCATCATACAGAGGTTTTGAACCCTGTAGTGGATCCTTCTATCTCCTGGTTGCTGCTAGTGACATTCCAGTTTCTCCCTGATCACCCATATACTTCCTATGCTTTCAATCCAGTATACAAATATAAATTTGTTGTAGGTATTTTCTGTATGACTTCTTCCTAATAAGGGAGACTGGTCCTATAAGAATGAAGTGACCATACATATACTCCTATAGCAAGGATGCTCTGCTCTGAGACTGTTGTCTTCTCATTTTTCTGAGTCTCTTAGGGAGAGAGATTTTAATTCCAAAAGTGCAACATTATAACCAAAAATGCATTTCTTGTTTCTTCTATCACTTGTTTTTGCTTCCTTTTGGCCCCAGAATTGGACTTGCCTGGATTTTTTTTCTGATACTTTGCAGCTGTGGAGCTTTTCAAACAAATCCCAACCAATAAACGACCATTTTGTCAAAAAGCCAAGAGAGAATTTCCCTTCTGAACACACCAACCAAACCACACATATAGGCCAAAATATACACAGCTGTACATTTAAGAACATGAGACAATAAAAAGCAAAACCACTTAGGCAAAACAGTCACTAAAGGTAGCTTTGAACCACAGATTCAATAAATTGCCTCCCCTCATTTGCCACATGAACTATATATTTCCTGGTAATTATTTTTCACTAATCTGATCCTTTAAAACAGGAGCAGAAAAATACAGTAAATGCACATAGAATGAAAGTGCCTAAGTATGATAAGCATAGGGTTTCTTCTAAGCTCTAGTTTGCACATGAAATCCTGTTTTGATCATATTTGGGAATACAACAGAAAAAAAAATTCACATCCTAGGGTTTACGTGGAACACATAAAATCAGAATCACTTTTGAAAATCTGATATGGCACATATACACATATTGTACATATACACAAAGAATAAACCCCAAGATAATTTTTTTACAAAATTATGCTTTAAGAAACACACACACACACACACACACACACACTCACAGAGAAATGTCCTTGTGAAATTGTGTGTGCAAGACACACGGTAAGAAGGTATTTCCCCTCTCTCCAGGGAAATGAGTATCCCAATTATAATATCCCAATATTTTTAACCTATTGGACTCAGACAATTGCCACATCTAAGCCACCTGGTTTTGGTTCTGGGGAAGGTGTGTAAAACGCATGCTAAAAGGCTTTTGTGAGGGAGCCTCAAATCTCTGCTTCCTTCGATGTTGCCCGTGGCAGAAATTTACATTATCCCTACAGCCTGCTGTAAAAAAGAAATCTGTACTTCCCAAGCGGCTAAATTTTAAAATCCCTTAACCACAAAAATTTACCAGTTCTTAAAATGTGATAGCAAAAAGAAGAAGAAAAAAAAAACTCAATAAATTTGGCTAGAAACAGTTGCACACGGCCATCCTGTTCTCAACTTCTTGGTATATTTAAAACCTTGACCAGGAAAAAGAAAGAGGAAGAGAGAGAGAAAAAGAAATGGGGGAAAGAGCAAATTCCTCTTAGCAACAGTTTCCTCACCCCAACACTGCCACAGATCTCTATTTTTAAAAATTTTGAAAACACACACAAGATTAAGGAGGAAAAAAAAATGGAAAAAGGATACCCGAAGGTCGTATGGCTCTTTGTATTCGTGTGTGTGCAAAAAGGAGGACTCGCGGAGCCCAAGCCGGCAAGCCCCGCCCCTCCCCGGACGCCCGCCCGGATTGGCCGCCGGCGACTGAAGGGCGCCCCGCCCGCGAGCACACGCGCCGCGCCCGAGGCACCGGCCCCGGGGGCCCACGCCCGCCGCGCGACCCGCGACCCTTGCAGCCGGATCCCACAGCTTGGAGGCTCCTCCCGCTCTCCCCGCCTCCGCCCGCTTCCTTTCACTTTCTCACCGGCCTTTCACCCTTTCCCATCTCTTTTTCCCAGTGAAACAAGGCCCAGTCACCAACATAACAGTCCAGTGAAAGAGCTCTTTCTGACACTTGGCCAAACTTGGTAAACTAACTTGTTAGCAGCATCGTTCTAACCTGGGATTAACATCAGGCCCTAGCTCCTGGATTCCAGGTGGAATGTCTCTGGGTCATGCCTTTTGCTTAACACCCTCACCTTTCCATGTACATTCCCATGTTGTGACAACGTTCAGGTTAAAGAAATAAGTCTTTGGGTGTTATATTTTCACAGCCTGAGCCCCCAGTTTTTCCTATTTGGCAAAGACCATATTCTCAAGAAGCTAAAATGGCATCCCTTTACTTCTTGCAAAAGACCAGTTACTTATACCTAGATGATGATGATTATCTGGGGATTATTGAAACTAGGACTGCTGTATTATTCAGCCACATTGTCAATCCTTTTTATTTTTTCTGTTGAGACAGCTTCACTAAATTTCCCAGGCTGACCTCAAATTTGGAGTCTTCCTGCCTCAACCTCCCGAGTCACTGGGATTACAGGGGTGCACCATCAGGTCAGGCTTCACCTAGAATTTTACTTTATTTATTTACTGGGGATTAAACCCAGGGGAACTCTAACATTGAGCTACATTCAGCCCTTTTTATTTTGAGAGACGGTATCACTAAATTGTTCAGGCTGGCCTCAAACTTGCAATCCTCCTCCCTTAGTCGCTGGGATTACAGGTGTGTGCCACCGTGCCTGTTAAGGAAGGACTGTTGTAAATTAAAGAACAATGAAGAAATATGGAAAGTAAATGCAAAGTGTGAAATGAGTCAAAAAAGTTATAATAGTCATTACTAGCATAATTCAGGGTAATCAAATATGGCTTAGATATTAGATAATTTGATTGTATCAATATTAAACAGAAAGTTATTGGCATTACCAATTTAAAAGAAACTGAACTAAATTTATTCCAAGCCAGTTTATCCAGCACCTCCCCACACACATTTTGGCACTGACCATCAGTTAGGCCATATGCTTGCCTTCATTATTTTTTTTTTCCCTTAGTTTGTTCAAGCTAGGCAATAGCTTTGTCTTTTATCTGAAAATGAGGTACTAACTAGCATTTATGGGTTTTTGTTTTGTTTTTTGGTGCTGGGGATTGAACCCAGGGTTTCACACATGCCAGGCAGTTTTTATGTTCTTAGTGTTATAGACTTTCTGTGTTTTTGTTTTCATTGTGCTGGGAATTATACGCAAGGTCTCATGCATGCTAAGCAAGCAAGCACTCCAGCACTGAGCTATGTCCCCAGCCCTGTATTTCTTTGTATATGTTTTCCACTTAATCATTTTAAATTTTTATTTATGTAGCTATGCTGGGGATCAAACCTAGGGCCTTATGCATGCTATAGGCAAGTGCTCTACCACTGAACTACATCCCCAGCCCTTTATATTTTATTTTCAGACAGGGTTTTGCTAAATTAACTACCTAGCCTTGAACTTGCAATCCTCCTGCCTCAGCCTCCTGAGTAGCTGGGATTACAGGTGTGTGTCACCACGCCTGGATATTTTCTTGGCCATGGGGCTGGGGACATACTTGCCTCACATGCACAAAGCCCTAGGTTCAATCCCCAGCACCATAAAAAAAAAAAAAAAAACTGGCCTTAAGATCACCAGGAACTATTAACTTTTTGTTTTTTTCCAGTGCTAGGGATTGAACCCAGGGCCTTGTGTATGCAAGGCAAGCATTCTACCAACTGAGCTATACCCCCAACCCAATTATTAACTTTTGATACAAATACACTTGGACTTCTCACATTTTCTCTTTCTTATTGGTACTGGGGATTGGACCCAAGGGTACTTTACCACTAAGTTACATTCCCCAGCCCTTTTTATTTGTTTGTTGTTTTGTTTTGAGACAGGGTTTCCCTAAATTGTCAGGCTGACCTTGAATTTATCTTCCTGCTTCAAACTCCTAAATCCCTGGAATTACAGGCAATGTACCACCATGCCCGCTTGGAATCTCATATTCTCAATGTGCAGATGATACATTCTCAAAACTGTTAGGGTAAAGGGAAAACAGAAATGTTATTATTTTAATGAACAACTGTAGAATATTTACTTGGTGCCAGGCACTCTGTATTTCATTTAATCAATTTTTTTTCAGTTTTCAGTGGACACACATCTTTTTTTTTTATTGATTGTTCAAAACATTACAAAGCTCATGATATATCATCTTTCATACATTTGACTCAATTGGGTTATGAACTCCCATTTTTACCCCAAATACAAATTGCAGTATCATATTGGTTACACACTCACGTTTTTACATAATGGCATATTAGTGACTGTTGTATTCTGCTACCTTTCCTATCCCCTACTATCCCCCCTCCCCTCCCCTCCCATCTTCCCTCTCTACCTCATCTGCTGTTGTTCAATCCTCTCCCTTGTTTCCCCCCCTTTCCCCTCACAACCTCTTATATGTAATTTTGTGTAACATTGAGGGTCTCCTATCATTTCCATATGCTTTCCCTTCTCTCTCCCTTTCTCTCCCCCCATTCGTCTCTGTTTAGTGTTAATCTTTTCCTCATGCTCTTCCTCCCTGTTCTGTTCTTAGTTTCTCTCTTTATATCAAAGAAGACATCTGGCATTTGTTTTTTAAGGATTGGCTAGCTTCGCTTAGCATAATCTGTTCTAATGCCATCCATTTCCCTGCAAATTCTATGATTCTGTCATTTTTTAGTGCTGCGTAATACTCCATTGTGTATAGATGCCACATTTTTTTTATCCATTCATCTATTGAAGGGCATCTAGGTTGGTTCCACAGTCTAGCTATTGTGAATTGTGCCGCTACGATCATTGATGTGGCAGTATCCCTATAGTACGCTATTTTAAGATCCTCAGGGAATAGTCCAAGAAGGGCAATAGCTGGGTCAAATGGTGGTTCCATTCCCAGCTTTCCCAGGAATCTCCATACTGCTTTCCAAATTGGCCTCACCAATTTGCAGTCCCACCAGCAATGTACAAGTGTACCCTTTTCCCCACATCCTCGCCAACACTTGTTGTTGTTTGACTTCATAATGGCTGCCACTCTCTCTGGAGTGAGATGGTATCTTAGGGTGGTTTTGATTTACATTTCTCTAAGTGCTAGAGATGGTGAGCATTTTTTCATGTACTTGTTGATTGATTGTATGTCCTCCTCTGTGAAGGAACACACGTCTTTAATTTATTTGGTGCTGAGGATCGAACCCAGCGCCCCACACATGCCAGGAGAGCACGTTACCGCTTGAGCCACATCCCCAGCCCTGCTATTGGGTATTAAACCCGGTGTGCTATATCACTGAGCTATACCCCAGCCCTTTTTATTTCTTTATTTTGAGACAGGGCCTTGCTAAGTTGCTGAGGCTGGGCCTTCAACTTGCAATCCTCCTACATTAGCCTCCTAAGTCGATGCAATTATAAATGTGCTCTACCCCACTCATCCTCATTTAATCAATTCTTTGAGATCTATTACACTTCTCTACTGCTGAAGAAAAAAAAAACTAAGAATCTGAAGGGGGTTGTTAAGTTACCTCAAGGTCACTGAGTTCATTAACTCAGTGATGGCCAGTGATGGAGTCAGAACTTGAATCCAGGTGAGTTGACTGCAGAACCTGAGCTCTTGGCTATTCATTAGTCTCTGCTTAAATTGAAATCCACTCTATCTTGATGTTAACCTTTTCACTGTGTTGTTCTAAGTCCATGAAAGACAGAGCCTTTACTCTGATGATCAATGGAATTTTCATATCCCCCTATAGTCTCCTGGGATATATTTTTATATTTTTTTATTTGTTCTTTTAAATCTGGGATATATTTTAAATTATGAGTCTGTTTCTATAAAGGTCTGAGTTAAGTTGGAAGAGTCATTTATTTTTAAGCTTCTTTCCCCCTCTATGATTATGGGGGAATCTTTGAAAAGAAAGTCTAAGTAAAGCACTTTGTGCTAAAGCAATGAGAATAGGAAGAAAATGCGTCTGTTTCACCTAAAAATTTACAATTTTCAACTCTAAAAAAATTGAGATTTCAAATGTTAGACCTTACATATGACTTGTTGGTAGAGGAAAAGCTGCTTGCTTATTTGGCTTTGAATCCAGCAGATCTTTTATTGTAAGCTGTTTTTATTCTTGAGATCCCAAAGGGGCCTCTGAATAGTGAAACATAACTTGCCCTAGAGTGAGGCCAGAAAGCTGTTTCTGACTGTCATTCATTAACACACCTGAGAGCATTTTAAAACAGTGCAAGGAAATTCTAGAACCAGCTGAGAATGTGTCCTCAGAGTGGGCAGATTCAATTTTTAAGGAAAAATATTCTGAATTTGACTGATTATTAAGTACAAAAGAAATTGTATAAACAGCTGGGAAGTGTTTTCTTTTCTTTTGGTACTAGAGAGATTGAACCCAGAGGCAACAACACCAAGCCACATCCCCAGCCCTTTTTAATATTTTATTCAGAGATAGGGGCTTGCTTGCTAAGTTGTTTAGGTCCTCACTAAGTTTATGAGGCTGGCTTTGAACTCACACTCCTCCTGCCTCAGCCTCTGTGCTGCTGGGATTACAGGCATGTGCCCAGCTGGGATCACTAAAAAAATAAAAGCCAAAGCCAGGCAGTGGCACACACCTGTAATCCAGTGATTTAAGAAGCTGAGGCAAGAGGATCACAAGTTCAAGGTCAGCCTGGGCAACTTAGTAAAACCCTGTCTCAAACAATAAAAGGATTTGGGGATGTAGCTCAGTAGTAGTGTTCTTGGGTTCAATCTCCAGTAAAACACACACACACACACACACACACACACACACACACTCCCACACACAAAGAGCTACCATATTTTCAAAAGCATCCCCTCTACCTTGGTCCCTTATGGACTACACACACTTCTGCTTGGACTCACTTGTTTCCCTTTTTACCGAAAGCCCACGCTATTACTCAGTCTTCCTACCTTTATGGCTCCCCCTTCCATCTTGAACCACCTTGGCCCTGACCTGTGGGCCTGTATAGAAATAAGGAGAGAAACCCCTTAGTTAACCTAAAAATAAAATGTTCAAAGGCACCAAATATTTGATCCTACCTCATTTACCCTGTTGCCTTATGAGAGAGCTTTCTATTTTTCTGTCTTTGACCTGGCTGGGTTGAGAAGGGAGCCATGAGAGAGCTCAAACCTTCTTTCCAACCTTGCATAAGTGGTATAGACATGAAGGGATCCTTGTGGAATGTAAGTGACTGTGACAGCACAGGGGCAACACATAGAGAGGCACGTGTTCATTATGTATGGCTGGAAAAATTATCTGTCTCCAGGGGGACATGTTTCACTGTGCATTAGCTTCCAGACGCTTCCTTCTCCTACATCTCTGCCCACTCTGTGGCTGTCCTTCTCAGTCTCCTTTCCCACTCCCTGTCTCTCCACCCCATAGTCCAGTTCTGCCTGTCACTGTCTCCATCCATCTTTCTCAGCCATATCCATGTCTCCTCTGCACTTTGTTCAATCTCATGCTTGCTGTCTGGGAGCTGCTTTTCTGTGACTGTCTCATTTGTCTGTTGTTCTCTCTAGCTCCCTTTCTCCCATTCCATGTGTGTTTTCTTCTGTTATAATAGCTATCTGGGTAACCTGCAGCTAGTGATAACCTTTTCTTGTTATGTTAAAGCTCATAAGCAGCACTTGGTTTATTGATTGATTGGTTTTTATTTAAATTCTGCAAAAGAAAGAAAAGGTTCTGTTTATTCTATTTTTTTGGACCCAGGGCTTCACATATAAGCATGTGCTCTCTGAGCTATACCTCCAGCCCCAAAAAGGTATTTTTATAAAGCTAGAAAACAGAGTGGAAATGTGACATCAGGCAAAGGGAGGAGCAGCCTGAAGAGAGGAGGTGAGTAGGGGGCATGAGAAGAGGTTGAACCTATGGTATCTTATTTCCTCTCAAATAAATCAGGTCAGCTATTTGTGGCTGGTGACAACTTAATCTGGACTATGAAGGGTTAAGTGCCAAGTTAGTCTTGCACCTAACTCAGAGAAAGAAGCTTCTGGGAGAAATGAGTTAAATAAATCCAAGAAGCTGATGTGGATAGAATTTTTTTCTGCCTGACCCGCTAACAACTGCGAAGGGGACATTTCAGGAATGGTTTTTATTAAAATGCTTTAGTGGGGCATAGCCCCTGGAAGCTAGACTGGGCTCTGAGGCCAGGCCTGCAGAGCACAGAGGGATGAGGACAGTTGACTGATTGAGGAAGAGGAGGGGCACCCTGGGTCAGAGGAGATGGCAGTATCTGCTGATGAGGGCAGTTCTGATTGCTATTTGCTCTCCTCTTGCTTGCTATAATTAAAGCTTTCCCAATATGATTCTGTTTTCCTGAGCAAACTAGAATTTACAAAAATAAGCAAGAAACTAACACAAAACAGCAGAGATGTATATTTCTATGTATGTATTGTATGTATGTGTGTGTGTGTGTGTGTGTGTGTGTGTATATATATATATATATATATATATATATATATATATATATATATATTTAATCATACGGCAATTGTGTCTTGAGGTCATTGCTGCTCATCAGTTTCAAAGTACCTAATCTTCCATGATAGCCCTGGCAGGAGGGGCTCTTCTGACAAAACAAGCAAAATAAAGAAAATAAAAAAACCTAAATGTATTCAGCAAATTAGATAAGGCTAAGCAGATCCTCCACTAGTCCCAGCATCCTCTTCACTCCTGACACAAGGGAAATGCTCCCCTCAGAATTTCCCTCCACTTTTTTTTTTTTCACTCTTACTGTTTTCATTCCACCTAGATTCCTTCCTCTAATAGACCACATAGAATTCGTGAACCAGAATAAATCAGTTGTTTTATTTCCCTTCAAAGGATGTGAACTTCCACTTCCCAAATTGCTTTGACAGTTTTCTCATTTGCTAGCTGAGGACGATATCAAGAGACATTGACCTTCTGGTTTTGCCTAAAGAGGGAACACTCAGTAACTATTATGCTTTAGCCGTTGATTTGCTTTAACTGTCCCTTCCTTTATCCTCCATGTCCTTACCTACCTTTTCACCTTCTTCATGAACATTCTGCTCACCCCATAGTTCACTGCTACTCCCCACAGCCCTCCTTTGCTGGTGTGGAAATGCTGAAAAGCATATCTACCTGCCTTCAACCTCAGTGTTCCCTACTAGCAGGAGAACATATGGGTCCTCTAGGAGTGTTCACTGATTTTAATCTGATTAGTCCCATCATCTACCCTAAGGAGCCAGATTTTGGTGTTACTGAACTATCTGTGGAGGGAGGAGAAATTGTCAGACATCACTTAAAGAGCCCTGTTCCTTGGACGCTTGGGAACTGCCAGAGAAATTAATCTTCTAGCTATTTAAGGCAATTTCTTTTCCATCATCCTTTGTCAAGATGACTGTACTGGGAAATGAATCTGAGGGGAGTCCCTGAACTGGTACACTCCACTCAATGGCATCTCTCCAATGCTATGCAGCATTCATCATCCTCATACAAGCAGAGACATTTAACATTGCTGCAAGCCAACTCCCCACTGGTACCCGGCAGCAAGAAATCACACATGCACAAGGTGGATACCACTGGCCTAGAGACTGGCCTTTCCTCATCTCTATTTTCTTTCCAGAAAACCTATTGATCTCTTTCATTAAATTTGTTTTTTGCCCCAGATCCAGGAAGGCAGAGGAACAGGATACGCCAGCACAGAATATAACCTCCTGAACATGACTCAGGGGTGCAGAGTAGACATTTAGATTAAATAGATCACTGCCAAAGCAAGGTGTGAGATAGACACAGGGTAGGGGTTGTGCTGTCTCAAAATTATCTTTTCTCCAAACTGAACTTTCTGTTCATGGAATGAGGCTAGGGAGTCTTATGTTCTCTGGGGTCATGAGAGGAAATTCCAACCTTCAACTCTGTTCTCAAGAATGTTTTCCAGGGCAATACTTTTCAAATTGTGTTCTCTGGGGCTCCAAGAAGTACCAGGGAGTTATATGTATGGGAGGGGGAGGAGACAAAGGGGTGTCGTAGAATGGATGGTAGGGGAAGCTCAATGGTGGAGGCACTGGACCCCAGCTCTATTCCAACCTGAATTGATTTCTTTCTGTTGTTGAGATTTCTTTTTTTTTTCTTGTGGTACTAAGGATTGAATCCAGGGGTGCTCTACCACTGAGTTATGTTCCCAGGTCCCCTCCTATATTTACATTTAATTTTGAAACTGGGTCTCCCTTGCCCAGTTTGGCTCAAACTTGTGATTATTCTGCTCCATTAGTTTGTGTATGTGTGTGAATATATATATATTTTTTTAGTACTGTGGGTGAAACCCAGGG
The DNA here is from genome assembly GCF_045843805.1 of Urocitellus parryii. Lineage (NCBI taxonomy): Eukaryota > Metazoa > Chordata > Mammalia > Rodentia > Sciuridae > Urocitellus > Urocitellus parryii. The sequence goes on from NC_135536.1 coordinate 36,171,374, forward strand.
CCTTGCACATGCTAGGCAAGTGTTATACTAATAAGCTACAGCCCAGTCCTTTTTATTTTGAGACAGGATTTTACTAAGTTGCCCAGGCTGGCCTCAAATTTGCAATCCTCCTGTTTCAGCCTCCCAAGTATGAGTTCATTTTTTTTTAATGCTTTTTTTTTTTAAAGAGTTTTATTTTATTTTTTTAAAGAGAGAATTTTTTAAATATTTATTTATTTTTTTAAGTTTTCAGCAGACACAACATCTTTGTTTGTATGTGGTGCTGAGGATCGAACCCAGGCCGCACGCATGCCAGGCGAGCGTGCTACCACTTGAGCCACATCCCCAGCCCATAACTCCTGTTTCAACTATAGAATATATTTGGGTCCACACTAGTAGATCTCTAACTCTAGGGGCTCCTCAAACACTTTTCAGCAAAATGAATCTCCTAAGGCACAAGAGTCATTTGTTTTCCAAACTCCCTTCTGCGATCTTACTAATTCCCAATTTCCCTGCATTTGACAAATGCAATTAACAAGCCTCGATCAGTTCCTGGCCGACAGCCCTCATCAATCAATACAAAAATGCACAAGGCTGAGGAGGAGGAAAGGTTGCCACAATACAGGGGAGACCTTACCCTTCTATTTCTATGAATGACCCCTCCCACCCTCTCAAAACATGACACTGTATTGCCCCCTCACCAAACATTTTCTTCCTTCTGGCTTAACTATATAAAAGGTGGTTTTGCCCGTGTCCTTCTCTCTCATTCTTTAAAGGTTTCTCCTGCCAACCTCCTCTATCTTCCCTAGGTCTTGTCCTTAACAGAAGGTCTTGCCATCTGTTGCCACCATAGTTTGGGAACCCCCTCAGTGCTGGGTGTGATAAATCAGCAGTCTCTGTGCTCAGCAGGGCCTCTTCCCACCCACAAGTACCAATGCCAATTTTGTGCTGCTTCCTGCCCAAGAGACTATAAGCCCACCCTCTCTCCCTCTGCTGTGTGCCCACGTGCATGCAGAAACACACACACCAAAAGGACAACGATCCCCAAACCTGTGGTCACTATTGCTTTCACTTTTGCTTCTTTGTCTTCGTGCCCCTCGCCCAGGTGAAAAGAGGTATCATTTATTTCTCTTTGCCCTCTTCCTCAAGGTCTAAGCCTTCCCTTCCCAGTGGTTTTAAGATTCCAAATTTACCCTCCTCACCCTCTGTGCTGCATGTACTATCAAGTTCCCCCCCACCACCACAGGGTGAGAGTTTTTTCCTCTGCAGCCCTGCCTAGTACAGCCCTGTGCATCTTTCCACCTCATCAACTTTTCATCTCTTTGCAAACCGAATTGGGAAGTCTCTCCCTCCTCCCTGCCTCTCTCCTTCTCCTTTGTTATTAGCTTCATGAGTGGGGACATTAATGTATTCACCAGACAATGTCCTCACACCACTGTTTCCTGTAATTACAGTCCCTTCCCTCCCACTGTCCTGGCTTATTTGACTGTAAAGTGCTTGGAGGAGGGACAGCATGGACAAAAGACACAAAAGACGCAACACAGCCTGAGGTTGAGTAGTGAGTAGTGTAATGTTAACATCCAAAAAAGTAAAACAAGTAGTCACCTCTGCTGCAGCTCATTAACATCTGCTAACACGTAGAGGTCAATGTTCCAGAGCTTCAAAAAAAGTACTGATACAACTGAGGACTCCTCCACTATAAGATAGGGTACTGTATCATTAACAATGACAGTCACCCCCAAAAATGTAAGCAGCCACAACCACCCTCCTTCAGAGGGTAGATCCACTATACTTGTCATGTAGATCAGCTACATTGTCACTGGAGACGTGGATCCAACCATCCTCTCGAACATGGTAGAGGTTAACAGAACCTCCTGAGTAGGCATCTCTGTAGGTGGCTTGGTAGATGGCTCGACGGGCCAGATCATAAGCCTGCTCCACATCCAGGTCATATGAGTAGCCTCGATCCATGACCCCATAAGCATACACTGAGCCAGAACCTACAGAGAAGGTGGCCCCAGAGATCCGGTTCCCTTCACTGTCCACGTAGTAAAGGCCTGGAAAGGAAGATGAGATTAGCAGGGAAAAAAAAAAAAGATCATCCCTTTGACACCTATTCCATCTTCTAAGCGAGGCACAGTGGTGCACGCCTTTGAGACTCAGAAGGCTAAGGCAGAAGAATCACCAAGTTTGAGGCCAACCTCAGCAAGTAATTCACCTTCCATGGTAGAAGTTTTCTATCCTCTTAAAACCCTGAGGAAATCAATGTAAATAAAAATAATAAAAAAAGACTTCTGTAAAATTTTTTTTTTCTTATTTTTTCAGTACTGGGGGTTGAACCCAGGGATTCTTTACCAGTAAGCTACATCTGCAACACTTTTATACTCACACACACACTTTTTTTGCAGTGCTGGGGATGACTGATCTTGGGGCACTGCATATGCTAAACAAATACTCACCACTGAGCTACATCCCTGCCCCCTTTCTTCATATTAAAAAAGTTTTTGTTTTTTTCCCCCTAGGATTGAACCCAGGAGAGTTCTGCCACTCTGCTACTCTCCCCAGTCCTTTTTATTTTTCATTTTGAGGCAGGGTCCCACTAAGTTGCTGAGACTGGCCTTGAACTTGTGATCCCTCTGCCTCGGCCTCCTGAGATGCTGGGATTAGAGGCATGCACCAAAGCAGCTGGCTTCAAATTTAATATCAACACCTCAAGATTCTATAACATACCACCCATCTCACCACACATGATAGTAACTACTCTGTTTCTCCTCTTGGCACCTCCAAAAAGCAAGTATGACTTTTAAGCACAGGGCTTTAGGTCCCATGGGAGAGAATGTTTAAAACATAATCACAGCCCTTAAAGAATTTAGATTATTGGGCGATAAAACATACACTGAAAGAGAATAAACCTTAGAGATTCTTTTAAAAAATATTTGCATGGGGCTGGGGTTGTGGCTCAGCGGTAGAGTACTTGCCTAGCACATGCAAGGCCCTGGTTCAATCCTCAGCACCACATAAAAATAAATAAATAAAAAGGTATTGTGCCCAACTACAATTAAAAAAAAAAAATTTGCAGTACTGGGGACAGAACCTAAGGCCTTGCAATTGCTAGGCAAGCTACAACATCCAACCCTTTTTAATTTTGAGACAGGATCTTGCTAGGTTTCTCAGGCTGGCCTTGAACTTTTGATCCTCCTGCCTCCATCTCCTGAGTATATAGCATTACAGATTATGCCACTGAACCTAACTAGTCCATAATTCTTAGTCATGTGGCAAAGACCTGCACTGTCTAATATGGTAGCTATTAGCTACATGTGACTGTTGAGCAGTTGAAATGAAGCTAATACCACACACTAAAATAACATTTTGGATATATCAGGTTAAATGAAATATATTATTAAAATGTTTTTATTTTAAAAATGTGGCTATGGGGCTGGGGATGTGGTTCAAGTGGTAGCGCGCTTGCCTGGCAGGTGTGCGGCCCGGGTTCAATCCTCAGCACCACATACAAAGATGTTGTGTCCGCCGAAAACTAAAAATTTTTAAAAAATGTGGCTATGTTTTACATTTAATTGTAAATTATATTTTTATATTATATAACTACACATTTTAATTATAATCTAAAATTAATGTATGGGGTTAGAGGTGTAGCTCAGTGATAGAAATTTATTTATATAAGTCTATGGCTGCTATATTATATCAACAAAGTAAACTAGATGCCTATTGCTTAAAAAACAGGGATATAAGGCTGGAGTTGTAGCTCAGTGGTAGGGCATTTGCTTAGTACGCGTGTGAGCCACTGGGTTCAATCCTTGGCACCACATTAAAAAATAAAGATATTGTGTCCATCTACAAGTAAAAATTTTTAAAAAACATACACAAAAAATAGGGATATGTTCTGAAAAATTCATTGGTAAGGGGTATTTCATCTTAGTATGAACATCACTAGTATAAACAAACTAAAATGACTATATCACTAGGTGATGTAATCTCATGGGACCACTATTGGATATGTGGTTGTCTCAGACCAAAACATCATTCTGTATCTATGTGACGATAGTTCATATTAATACCTTATAGCCTGCAAACCTAAACTTATTTACTATTTGGCCCTTTATGAAAAAGTTAACCCAGGTGTCACGGCACACGCCTGTAATCCCAGCAGCTTGGGAGGCTGAGACAGGAGGATCGTGAGTACAAAGTCAGCCTCAGCAACCTAGTGAGGCACTAAGCAACTCAGTGAGACCCTGTCTCTAAATAAAATACAAAAAAGGGCTGGGAGCTGGGCCTGTAGTGCACACTTGTAATCCCAGCAGCTCAGGAGACTGAGACAAAGGATCTCGAGTTCAAAGCCAGCCTCAGCAAAAGCAAGGCACTAAGCAACTTAGGGAAACCCTGTCTCTAAATAAAATACAAAACAGGACTGGGGATTTGGCTCAGCAGTTGAGTGCCCTTAAGTTCAATCCCTGGTACAAAAAAAAAAAAGGGGGGGGGGGGCTGGGGATGTGCCTTAGTGGTTAAGTGCCCCTCAATTCAATCCTCAGTATCAAAAAAATAATAAAATATGGGCTGGGGATGTGGCTCAAGCGGTAGCGCGCTCGCCTGGCATGCATGCGGCCTGGGTTCGATCCTCAGCACCACATACCAACAAAGATGTTGTGTCCGCCGAGAACTAGAAAATAAATGTTGGAAAATTCTCAAAACAAAACAAAACAAAACAAAAATAATAATAATAAAATAAAAGTTAGCTGATTTCTTGTGCAATGAAAATTTAGACAGAGTTTTATCAAATTTGTATCAGGCCTAGGGTTGTAGCTCAGTGGTTAGTATGGGCTGAAGCCTTGGGTTCAATTTCCAACACTGGGAAAAACTTTTTTTTAAAATCAAATCTCAATTGTTCTCTGAATCTTCCAACTGGATTTTTTTTTTTTTTTTAGTTGTAGATGGACTTAATATCTTTGTTTCATTTATTTATTTTTGTATGTGGTGCTGAAGGATTGAACTCAGTGCCTCACACATGTGAGGCAAGCACTCAACTACGGAGTTACAACCCCAGCCCCAAGTGGATGTCTTTGTCAACAAGTTCAGATTCAAACGTCTTGTCCTAAAACACATTCATTGATTCTCTATTACCTACCCAAATCCTCTCTCTTGTGCCCCACAAACCACACTTTCTACTGTCTTCTCAAATTCTGCCAATGTTATCACTAATCTTTTCCCTATCTCAGGGGTTCTCAACTCTTCCCATGCATCAGAATCATCCAACAAAGATTTTTTAAAATAATGCCTAGGACCTACCCCAGGAATCTTTTAACATTGGTGTGGGGAGGAGAATAACCATGGAGCTTATGTTTTAATTTCTTCAGGTGAGGGCTGGGGTTGTGGCTCAGTGGTAGAGTGCTCACCTAGCATGCACCAGGCACTGGGTTCAATACTCAGTACCACATAAATGTAAAATAAAGATATTGTGTCCATATAAAGCTAAAAAATAAATATTAAAAAAAAATTCTTCAGGTGATTTTGATGTAAGCCAGGCTAAAAACACAGTTCAGATGATTTTGATATCTACACCAAGCATTTCTCTAGCCCATCCTCAATCCCATTTCCATCATCTTGCCTCACTGGTTTGTCATTGATTCTAATTTACCTTTCCAGCTTTATGGGTCACTATTCCCTTTTATACACTTTAAACTGGACTCCCAGGTACTTCCCCCAAACCTCATTCTTTTTTCCTCCTTCCCTTCATTTGTTATGTTCCCCTTTTCTCATTTTCAAATCAAGAGCAACTGCCACCTATTCATGAAGTCTTCTCCAAATCCTTCCATCAGAAGTAATATTTTCTTTCAAACTTCCCAGCATTTGGCTAAAGACTGATGAATAGAGATCATTTAGAAAGGCATTCATCTTGGCCTGAGGATGTGGCTCAGTAGTAGAGCACTTGCCTAACGTATATGAAGGACTTGAGTTCAACTGCAAGTACCAGAAAAAAAAATACAAGTATGCATCTCATCCACTTTCAGTTTAGATAATTGGTGATTGTCAGTCTCTTGAGGCAAAGAAGGGGCTGCCTCACGCTGAAGGGGATAGGTTGTCAGAAAGCCTTCTTTAAGCAGTACAATTTTGAGTAAGCTTTAATTTCCTGCCATTTCCATGCTAGCCAGGCTCTGCACTGTCTTATATTGTTTCCGCCACCTGGAACAAACCTAATAGCTACAGGATCAAAGTAAAAAAAAATCACATTCAAAATGGTTCCCTGGAACGCACAAGATGTATGGAACTGTTCTTTTCCACATTTCAAAGAGAAAGGTATCTTCATTCCCAGAGTAACAAATGGCGTTCTTTTTCACATCCGCTTACAATACCTTTATTTTATTTATTCATTTTATGTGGTGCTGAGGATTGAACCCAGTGCCTCACACATGCCAGGCAAGTGCGCTACCACCGAGCAACAGCCCCAGTCCCTCACATCCACTTTTTTAAAAAAATATTTATTTTTTAGTTGTAGGTGGTCACAATATCTTTATTTCATTTTTATGTGGTGGTGAGGTTTGAACCCAGTGCCTCACATGTGCTAGGCAAGCATTCTACTACCGAGCCACAAACCCAGTCCTCACATCCACTTTTTAATATCCTCATTCATTCTCCTTTTGGTAATAAATTGATATTCCTTTTTTTTTTGGGGGGGGGATGACGGGAGGGTACTGGGGATTTAACCCAGGGGCACTTGACCACTAAGCCACATTCCTAGATCCCTAGCCCTATTTTGTATTTTATTAGAGACAGGGTCTCACTGAGTTGCTTAGTGCCTTGCTAAATCGCTGAGGCTGGCTTTGAACTTGCGATCCTCCTACCTCTGCCTCCTAAGCTGCTGGGATTACAAGCGTGTGCCACCTTGCCAGCATAAACTGATAATTCTTTATACCCCTTTTAATCCTTGCTCCAAAGCAAGTGAAATACTAGCAGGTATCCTATGGTTGTTCTATAGGATTACTAGGCATGAAGTAAAATTAGAAGGAAAGAATATTTTCAAGTTTACACTAGGGTTAATTACAAAGAAAGTGACAAGCTGTATTGCAACTTTAGTAAGGAACAAATCAAAATTGGCTGAACTAGGAATGTAGGTCAGTGGTAGAGTATCTGCCTAGCATACACTAGACTCTTAAGTTTGGTTCCCAGTACTGCAAAATAAAACAAAAACAAAAAACAAAACAAGCTGAAGGATAAATGACATCAAACACAAGGTTGAACTTCCTGGCAAGGTTCTTATATACTGGAAAGGGTAAGGGATTTCTTTTCAGTGACAACATAACAGGACCTCAATTGACTAGAGGGAGATTACAAGATTCAGCAAAGAAAGAAAGAAGAAATAGGCCTGAAAGGTTCCTTCCAAGCCAAAGACTCTAAAGGAAAAAGGGAAGAAAATGGCTAACCTTTGGGTGGCTTTGCTATCCAATACTGTAGCTGCTAACCAAATGTGGACACTGAGCACTTGAAATGGTACTACTGTCACATATTGAAATATATTTTATGTATTTTTGTTTTTTGCCTTTTTTTTGGTGCCAGGGATTGAACTCAGGGGCAGTCGACCACTAAGCCACATTCCCCAAACCAATTTTGTATTTTATTTAGAGACAGAGTCTCACCTCACTTTTGCTGAGGTTGGCTTTGAACTTGCAATCCTCCTGCCCTTAGTGTCCTGAGCCACTGGGATTACAGGCCTGTATCACCAAGCTTGGCTTATTTTAAGTATTTTGGATCAAATGAATTGTTAAAACTGATTTCACTTTTTTCTTTTTTTTACTTTTTAAATATATCCATGAGAAAAATCTAAATTATATTTTGTTAGATAATGTCGACTAGAGTTTTTTTTTTAACTATAGATGGAGACAATAACTTTATTTTATGTATTTATTTTTTATGTGGTGCTGAGGATTGTACCCAGCTCCTCACACATGCTAGGCTCAGCACCACATAAAAATAAAATAGATATTGTGTTCACCTAAAACTAAAAAATATTTAAAAAAAAATTAAAGACAGAAGGAAAAATATGTGCCAGATATTGTACCAGTTGCTTTACACTTATTACCTCATTTAACCAATGTGACAGATGAAGAAATAGGCAGAGAAAATAAGCATCCTGCCTACAGTCAATGACACAGCAGGTCTAATTGCAGGCCATTTCCAACACTATATTGCCTGCCTTGGACAAAAAGAAAGAAGGGCTAAGAACCTAATCATCACATTTTCAGCACTGCCTCAAAGTCCTTTCATTTATCTACCCATTTAATTCCCCTCTCCCTAGTGTCAGCTCAAGGATCACGTGATAGCAACTCAACTCACCAGGGCCTCTCTTATCCCAGCCACAGATCATGGTGCCCATGGACAGCCCCATGCCTTTGTACTGATACACCATGTTGGCAAGCAGCTTGGAAGCAGCGGCTACGGAGATGCGTTCCTTATTTCGAAGCTCATAGATTCGACACTGCCGAGCCAACAGACGTTCCCAGAAGCTGCAATCCGCTGCACCCCCAGCCATGGTTCCCAAAAGGTAGGGGTTGATCTCTATCACCTTCTTCACCGTCTGGGAGGCAATGTAGGCACCCGCTGTAGCCCGGGAGTCAGCGGCAACAATGACTCCATGTTGAAACTGTTAAGATAGTGGAAAGCATAAAACAGGCCACATCAGACCACACACACAAAAATCTCCCTGGTATTTCTTTTTGCACCAATGCAAATCCAGCACATCTCTCTCTCTGTTCTTTTATACTTTACAATACACTTCACAGAAATCCCTTGACATGGGTAAACCAATATCACACTCATAGATGAGGAAACGGGTTCATTGAGATAGAATGATCTGCCCCAAATCTAGAGATAGTTATCTTAGAGCTGGAGCAGGGACTTCAATTGTTTGGATCCTGGTACAGTACTCCCTCGACTTCACAGTTTCTCCCTAATGCCACAAAGATTAGGTTACCCTCGCCTAGCCTTCCTCTGCCACGGTTCAGTGTCGGTGGCCTCCCCTTGCCCAGCTGGGAGCTCCTACAATAGGAGCAACCTGAGGTCGCCTAGGAACCAACGCAATCTGCTCGACCCCAGCGTCCCCTTCTCCGGCCAGAGTCAGGAGCGAGGTTTCCCCGGACAACGAAACAGCTAAACTTCTGGGGTAGGGACGACAGAAGCCCGAGCCTTCGCTTGGGCTTGGTGGCCGGCTCTTGTCCGGCAGGGAGGCTCGGAAGGGCGCGGGCGCTGGGGGCTCAGCCCAGCAGGGCGGCTCGATCCGCACCTTGAAGGCCAGAGTGGTGGTTCCATGAAGCATTTCAATTCGCGGCTCTTCTGGGACACCCCAGCTGGGCGCAGCTAGGCTCAGCCCATCACTGGAACTCCCTGGTCCTAGGTCCAGAAGATCTGCACGACCCCCAAGTCCGAAAAACCCGCGCCGATTCACCGGTAGCGGCCTCTCCAACACGCTGGCCAGCGCCATGTCTAATGAGGGCAAAAAAGAGAAAAAAAAAAGAGGGAAGACAAACTTAACTGAGAACGCCTACCAAAGAACGGTCGTCACAGCTTCGCTTCCAATTAAATCTATTCTCAGAGAAGAGCCATTTTGACTCCTGGCAGCCCCGCCTCCAAAAACTAGAGCCAGACGTAAGGGATGATTTTTCACCGAGAGGCGGGAGATGGCTTCACAATCTTTGTACTCTAACAGGATGGGGCTGCCATCTTGACTTTGGTCATGAAAGCATTTCTGGATCGGATCAACTTCAACTTCCTGGGAAGTGGCTGAAAACGTCCTTGTTACGTGAGGGAAGCAAGGACGGCCATCTTTAAGAAGGGCGTGACTGGTTGAAAATAGCTCTGGTCTCTCAGCAGTAAGTCATTCCCATCCAGCCCTGAGTCAGGACTGCACGTCACAGTCCTATTTCTTCAGCACCCTGTTAATGAGACTGAGATTGCCATTTTGTTTCAGGGCACCCCCTAATACTGGGTAAAATACTGAGGGCATTTCCCTGTTGTATTAGTTAAACCACAATACATTGTGGTAAAAAGCACAACAGAATAAAAGTGCTATGCCTCTTGTTCTTTGATAGCTTTACTCGCTACATCACAACTGTTATTTAACAATAACCAATTTTTAGATTCAATATTCTCTTTACTTATACCTGGGCATGGAGATTTTAAGTAATGGATTGCCTAAAAGACAGATATAAAAATAAGGAAAAGCAAAAAGGGCTCGGTGAATCCACAAACTAGATTATCATTTTAGCACCTGAATAATTGAGTCAATAGTAATTTACTATCTCAGCTCCTGGAGGAGAGTTGAGACTCCATAAAGATGTACCAAGAGATTCTCTCAGTCAACTTACCAAGAGGAGGCTCTTTTTCAGGAATGCATTTCATCCTGTTTCCTCCCTTTACTCACCTTGATTTTTCAACTCTTGGGAACTATAATAAGTCAGGAAGTGGGCTTATGTATGAAAAGTTTCCTTCTGCTTTATGGTTCCATGAAATCAGTGTCTGGGCTTCCTTTTGGATTCTAGCAGCAACATCTTATCAACATCTAAATTTTACTTTCCTCTGATGCCCAACTCAGCTCCTCCTTTCCTGAACAGACTCTGTATGTGCTGTATTATTAATGCTGAAATTGGACAACCCTTTCAGCGCTCAACCATCAGAATATAATTAAGCAGGAGATCTTTATCTGTCTCACACATGGATGGTGTGGAAAACGCAGAGTATTTCTGTTTGTTGAGCACTTATTATTGTGCAATCACCTCTGCAATACAACTAGTCCTCCTTCTGATTTCTTTCACTCTCCACTAATACCATCTGTACCTCTCTTGAGACACTTTTGCATTTTACCTGGCTAGAAGTGTGCATTCAGTCACACACAGTGGCACATGCCTGTGATTCCAGCTGCTCAGGAGGCTGAGGCAGGAGGATCACAATTTCAAAGCCATCCTGGGCAAGTTAGTAAGACCCTGTCTCAAGATAAAAACTTATGAAAAGACTGAAGATGTAGCTCAATGATAGAGCACCCCTGTGTTCAATTCCTAGCACTGCAAAAGAAGTGTGCATTTATCTCCTATGGATTGTGAGGTTTTTTTTTTTTTTTTTTTAATTTATTTTATTTTTTAGTTCTCGGCGGACACAACATCTTTGTTGGTATGTGGTGCTAAGGATCGAACCCGGGCCGCACGCATGCCAGGCGAGCATGCTACCGCTTGAGCCACATCTCCAGCCCCGGATTGTGAGGTTTTTAAAGACTGGAATTTGTTCATTATTGATCTCTGTGCCCACTGTGTGCTCAATATACCTTTGCCAATTGAACACTTGAAAAGAATGACAATAATGTTTTTCCAGTCACAGGCTTGAAGCCCTGGCTTATCTTCAACAACTCCCATTCCTTTCCTTCACATCCAGTGAATTGTCAGGTCCTTTTGATCCTCCCTCTGCAATGTTTCTCACATTCTTTTTCATTACACCTGATATTGGAGGCTGAGGATATAGTTCGGTTGGTAGAGTGCTTGCCTCCCATGTACAAGGCCCTGGGTTCAATCCCCAGTATCTCTCTCTCACACACACAAAAAAAATCTGACATCATGTTGGCTTCTTCTTTTTTTTTTTTTTTTAGAGAGAGAGAATTTTTAATTTTTTTTTTTTTTGGCGGACACAACATCCTTGTATGTGGTGCTGAGGATCGAACCCAGGTCACACACATGCCAGGCGGGCGCGCTACCGCTTGAGCCACATCCCCAGCCCTCACCTTGGCTTCTTATTTCCTCACACTTGAATTACTGAAAAGTTCTTCTGACTGATTTTCTGGGCCTAAACTCTCACTCTTTAATTCAATAGGCAACACATCACCTTGATCTTATTACTTACCTGCTTAGAAACGTCCTCCAGACCCAGGAGGTTGAGGCAGGAGGATTACAAGTAAAAGGCCAGCCTTAGTAATTTAGTGAGGCCCTAAGAAAATTAGTGAGACTCTGTCTCAAATAAAAAATAAAAAGGCTGGGGATGTAGCTCAGTAGTAAATTACCTCTAGGTTAAATGCCCAGTACCAAATAAATAAATAAATCCGATAGTCATATATTATAGCACATGCCTGTAATCCCAGCTATTTGGGACATTGAGGAAAGAAAATAGAAGTTCAAGGCCAGTCTAGGTAAATTAAAGAGACCCTGTCTCAAAATGAAATGTTAAAAAAAAACATTGAGGACTGGGGTTGTGGCTCAGTGGTAGAGGGCTTGCCTAGCATGCGTGAGACACTGGGTTCGATCCTCAGCAGCATATAAAAATAAAATAAAGGTATTCTGTCCACCTACAACTAAAACTAAATAAAAATAAATGTTAAAAAAAAAAAAAAACACTTTGGGAATGTAGCTCAGTGATAGAACCCTTGCTTAGTGTGCTTGAAGCCGTACGTTCAATCTCCAGTACTGGGGGGAGAAAAAAAAAAAAGGTCCTATAAAGTTCATACCTTCAACATGGTAATGAAAGTCTCTGTAATCTGTTTCTGACCTACCTTAGATTACTTCTTTTCTCCAAGGTCACTACTTATGGAGGGACTCTACAAAGGAGAAGTACAAATGATAGGTGCTATAGTTCAGAGATAGGGAAGGAGGTCAGTATCCATTGGGGTGAGGTTGGGGGTCCAGGATGGCTTTGTAAAGGAGGTCTGGTTCCCACTGCTTCTCAAACAAACCCACAGACTCTCCTTTTGGCCCATATCAGATAATGTTTCTATCTAGGGAGGTGGCTGTCTATCTTTAAAAAAGTCCAAGACTCAGTCTTTTTATTTTTTTATTTTCTAGTTATAGGTGGGCACAATATCTTTATTTTCTTATTTTATTTTTATGTGATGCTGAGAATCTAACCCTGTGCCTCTCACATGCTAGGTGAGTGCTCTACCACTGAGCCACGATCTCAGCCCAGGAATGCCATTTTTAAAAAATTATTTATGTATTTATTTATTTGGTACCAGGGATTGACCCCAGGGGTGTTAACCACGGAGCCACATCACTATCACTTTTTATTTTTTATTTTGAGACAGGGTCTTGCTAAGTTGCTTAGGGCCTTGCTTAGTTGCTGAGGCTGGCTTTGAACCTGTGACCCTCCTGACTCAGCCTCCAGAGTCACTGGGGTTACAGGCATACTCCACCACACCTGGCAAAGAATGCCATTCTTGTGTATAGATAGAATGATATCTTCAACCCCAAAATGGAGGAGAATGAGACCTCCAGGTTCTAGTTTCCCTTCACCCTCATTCCTGTGTAACCTGCCTTTCTGGAAAGTATTTGAGCTGTTTTCTCTTCTGCCTGCCTCAGCTCATTTATTTTTCTCCCATCTTGCCCATTAGTTGAAAGTATGAGCTAAGCTTTCGGGAGCTGAGAGTTCCCTGGTCTCATATCTCTGAAGAGAGTTCCCAACATCAAGGTCTCCTGCCTCAGTGGCTCCACAACATTTTATTCTGAGTCTCTCAGAGTACTGAGTTGTCTTGACTCCTCCTAGGCTGGGAATGCTCTCAGGCTAGTGACAGGCCTTTATTTGTCTTTGCATGCCCAATGTCCTACACAGGACCCAGCTCGGCTCTTTCCTCTTGTGTCTACTTTCCTTTGCAGTCACCCCAGCTCCTCTCCTCTAGGTAATTATAGGATGACAGACAGGAGACTCTGTGGGTGACTCTCAGATGCATCATGGGCAGCAGAAAGTGAAGGTCTGACTGATGGGCAGCACCCTCCCACTGCTGGAAACTCCACAGCCTCATACTATCTCCCCTCTGAGGAAGAGGAGGCTGTTCCACCAGCCAATCCCAAAGCCTGATTTGGGGTTGGGGAGAAATGAAGCGTCAGCTCACATGCTTTGCTCACCAATTCTGGCTGCAGCCCAGCTTCCCTGTAGCGTCCCTTTTTCCTTACTTGACCCCAGAACCCAAATTGCTGTCCGCTCTTTCCAACCTTCACTCAGCTTCGAGGATGGCTCTACAGGATGTGTGTAAGTGGCAGTCCCCTGAAACCCAGGGACCATCCACTCACCTGCCTCAGGCTGGTGACTGGGCTGTACCTCGTGGCTGTGACCTGAAAACCTTCCTGCAGATGCATGGCCCCAGGCTAGCCCATGGCACCACCACCCTGGCCTTCCGCTTCCGACATGGAGTCATCGCTGCAGCCGACACACGTTCCTCCTGTGGCAGCTATGTGGCCTGTCCATCCTCTCTCAAGGTCATCCCTGTGCACCAGCACCTCCTGGGTACCACCTCTGGTACCTCCGCTGACTGCGCCACATGGTACCGAGTGCTACAGCGGGAGCTGCGGCTTCGGGAGCTGAGGGAGGGTCAGCTGCCCAGTGTGGCTAGTGCAGCCAAGCTCTTGTCAGTCATGATGTCCCGCTACCGGGGGCTGGATCTGTGTGTGGCCACTGCCCTGTGTGGTTGGGACCGCTCTGGTCCTGCCCTCTTCTATGTCTACAGCGATGGTACCCGCCTGCAGGGGGACATATTCTCTGTGGGCTCCGGATCTCCCTATGCCTATGGTGTGCTAGACCGCAGCTACCATTATGACATGACCATCCAGGAAGCCTATGCCCTGGCCCGCTGCGCTGTGGCCCACGCCACCCACCGTGATGCCTACTCAGGAGGCTCAGTTGACCTTTTCCACGTGCGGGAAAGTGGATGGGAATACGTGTCACGCAATGATGCCTGTGTGCTGTACATGGAGCTGCAGAAGCTTCCAGAGCCAGAGCCAGAAGGGAATACCAACCAGGCCGACAGAGCTGGGGAATGTGGAAAAATCTCTTCAGGGCCAGGGGAGCTGTCACCAGAAGACTCCAGGATGCCAGCCAAAACTGAGACACTGTGAAAAGTAGCAGAACTTGGGGAACCCATGCTCAGGGTGGGTGGTAGGGGAGGCAGCAGCGGGAAGCTCTGCTGGGAGCAGCCTCTCCGCACTGGCTCCAACCCTTTTAGGTTGCCTGCTTCATTTGTTCCAAGTCTCCACCCTTTCTTCCTCCTGGAGTTATTAAAGGTGTCTAACATGTTCCTATTGACACCCAGTGGGCTGGTCCTGCTTCTTTCTTGGCTCCAAGCTAACTCTTGGCAAACTCTTCCTGCCTGCCTACTGCACACCAGCTGCCGTGCTAGGTGCTAGACCTTATTCTTTTCTTGCCATCCTTTTCTCTGTTTCCCCAGCCCATTCCCGGTCTCTATTCTCTCCTGCTTTGTCCTCTATCTCAGTTCTAGAGTGTTTGTCTCTTTCTCTTGGTCACTTTTTCACCCTAGTGAGGTAGGACAGCCAGCAGGAGAGCAGCTCCTGGGGCTGGTGCAGTGATGGACGCCCCTTGGTGGTGATGGGCTGTTTCAGCAGCCCTGCCCCAGCAGCCCTGCCCCCGGGCCTTGACTATAATAATTATGATGATTTCTCTTCTAAGCGCAGTTCTCATGGCAGCCTTTGAGGTGAAAGGTTCCTCACTTAACAAAGGGGAGATCAGATTCACAGGGTTATGTGACTTGCCTGGGTTACGCAATAGGTGGCAGCAAGGGGGCTTAGATCCAGCCTCCTCAAGAGCCTGTGCTTTTTTTTTTTTTGGTACTGGGGATTGAACCCAGGGGCAGATTAACCACTGAGCCACATCCCCAGCCCTTTTCAATATCTTATTAGAGACAGGGTCTCATTGAGTTGCTTAGGGCCTCACTAAGATGCTGAAGCTGGCTTTGAACTCACAATCCTCCTGTCTCAGCTTCCCGAGCTGCTGGGATTACAAGTGTTTGCCACCACGCCTGGCCCACAGCCTGTGATTTCTGCACAGCCTCCCCTCCCAGGACCTCTGCCTGCCTTTGCTCTCTTCCCTGCAGGCTTCTGGGGAGTGATATGGAAGGAGAGAGGTGCTGGGCCCATCCCCTGCCTGTGGCTGGGGATGAATGAACCCATAGGGTATGGAGAGGTGAACTCAGGTAAGCTGCCCCCACCCGTCTCATCTGGCCAAGACCTGGAGCTATCCCTCTGAGCCCACCCCTGCTCTCCACCCTCCTGGGCCTGTCATTGCCTCTGCCAGACTTCCTCCCCCTTTTCCCCCTTTCCAGAATCTCCTTTTTGATGCTCCCTCTGGAGAATGAAGGAGGTGGCTATGCCTGTCCTATCGTGTCTCTCATGACTTCCCTCCTACTACCCAGTGGGCCCTGACCTGGATGACAGCTCCAGGAGGACCACTGCCCTTTCCCAGGCCAGGAGGGAAAGCAGGCTTGGCCTAGGGCATGGGGCCTAAAGGGAGGTGACTGAAACTTTCCTCTTACCCCACTCATAAAGCTTTCCAGCTGCTTTCTCTCCCTCCTGAACACACTGGTATCCCAGGCTAAGAATTCCTCCAAGCAGGCACTGGCCAGACAGGAGGAAACCTCCAGACTTTGGGCCTGAGCAGGTGTCTGGTAGACAGGAAGGAAAGATCAAGGAGGCCCTGAAAGGAAAACCCTGGGGACAGGCAGGGAAGACTTGTGATAGGGAAGGGGGCTACAGAAAGTTGCCCAGTATAGGGGGATGTGCTTCAAGCCAGGGTCAAAGAATCTGGCCAGTGGTTTCCACAGCAACCTTCTTTACCCCTTGCCCACTCCCCAGCCTCGGAGGTATTGGGTGCTGGGAATGCTGTTGCAGACTGCACACAATCTGTACCCCTGGATTTTATTTTTATTTATTTATTTTTGTTTGCAGTACTAGGGATTGAACCCAGGGGTGCTCTACCACTAAGCTATGTCTCCACCCCTTTCTATTTTATTTTGGGACAGGATCTAAGTTGCCTGGGCTGACCTTAAATTTATGATCCTCTTGCCTCAGCTTCCCAAGGAGCTGGGCTATAGGAATGTGCCACCATACTGGCTCCCCTGAGATCTTCTGTGCCCCTCTCTTTTCCAAACTGGACAAAGCAGACTGAACCCAGGAGAGCAGAACTGGAGGGGAGTCCCCTCTTCTTGCATCTCCTTGTCTCTTCTTCCCTTTTTTCCCCTCCCTTCTTTTCCCCCAGTCTTGTCCATCCTCATTCACTTTGACAGGTTTTGTCCTTCCAAAAAATGAGGTATTTAAGGCCAGACTTTAGCCCATAGGTCTTGCTGACAAGTCTGTTTCCCAGTGCCCTGTCAAAACTTTGAGGAAGCCAGGCAGGACCCATGCCTGTAATCCTAGTGAGTCAGGAGGCCAATACAGGAGGATCACTAGGTGGAAGCCAGACTCATCAATTTGGTGAGATCTGGCTAAAAAAGGACAAAAAGTTCTGGGGATGTGGTTTACTGGTAAAGTACCCCTAGGACTGAATCCCAATATCTGATCCCCAATATCACAGAAAAAAATTAGAGGGAAAATTCCTCTAAGTGAATTTTGAGTTGGGGGAGGAACTCTAGAGGGCATGGGGAGAGCTGGACAGGCAAAGCCAACATCCCATTCCAATATCTCAATACTTGGGAATGGCCATGAGTCATTTCCTCTTTGCTCCAGTAATTCCTAAGTCTTTTTTTTTTTTTTTTTTTTTTTTTAGTGGTGCTGGGGATTGAACCTAGGACCTTGTGCTTGCAAAGCAAGCAATCTCATTCAACCAACTGAGCATTCCACATCCCCAGTTCTTCTTTTTTTTTTTTTTCAATTAATCACCCCCAAGTTCTTTTTTTTTCTTTCTTTTTTAAAAATAATTTTTGTGTAAATTTTATCGAGGCACAAATAACATACAGTAAGATTTGCCAGTTTTTTTGTGTATGTGTACATGGTGCTGGAGATTGAACCCAGGACCTGGTGCATGCGAGGCAAGCACTCTACCAGCTGAGCTATATCCCCAGCCCCCCGCCCCAAGTTCTTTTTCTATTTGGTGCTGGGCATTGAACTCAGGGGTACTTAACCACTGAGCCACATCCCCAGTCCTATTTTGTATTTTATTTAGAGACAGGGTCTCACTGAGTTGCTTAGTGCCTTGCAGTTGCTGAGGCTGGCTTTGAACTCGAGATCCTCCTGTCTCAGCCTCCCAAGCCACGGGGATTACAGGTATGCGCCACCACGCCTGGCATCGTTTTATTTTTTGAGGCGGGTCTTACAAAGTTTCTTAGGGTCTCACTAAGTTGCTAAAGCTGGTCTTGAACTTGTGATCTTCTCACTTCTCATATTGGCCTCCTGAGTCATTGAGATTGCAGGTGCCCAGCTCCACCTTCCCCTCTTGCTAGTCCTCACATTTTCACTTTCTTGGACAGTCTGATAATAAGAGGGAACAGGGAGAGTTGGTAGTAGGAGTGGGGGTGCATCCATTATCTCCTTGCTCTCCGAATGCAGTGACCCAAACTCTCTTCTGTCTAGAGGGTCTTGAATTGAAATCCCCTAAAGAGAAGGAATGAGCTGGAAAGGTATAGGTTTAAGCCTCTCCTTCCATCCTTTAGTACAAAGGGAGCTCTGTCCAGAAACCTGAGTGCAGAAACAGAAGCAGGGCTCTGGATTTACAAAATAAAGTGTTTGTTTATTATGAAATTAGAGATGGAGGCCCCTCCCCTTCCTCCTTCTTTCCCCTTCCCCAGCTGCCTCCTCCTTTACTCCCCCTCTCCCTGGGGCCTGGAAAGCACACAAGACAATGCCCAGAGCTGGGATGCCCAGGGCAGGCTGACAGCTGGGCAGAGCTCCAGGGAGGCGGCCACGTGGGGGCTGGAGCTCTCCCCCTGGGAGGCAGGCTGGCTCCCTCCTTCTGCTGGAGGCCAGTGGAGCCAGGATGAGGCCATGAGTGATGGATGGAACCATGCGGGCAGGTCTGTTAGGACAGGAGCAGCAGTGAGAGGCAGAAATTAGGGAAGGGCTTCTATCCACCCCTGGCCAAGCTGTCTAGAGACACTGACCTGGGGCAGAGCATCCCCTGCAGGAGGGTGGGCAGCAGTGGCTGGAAGTTTCTCTTGCTTTTGGGATGGACGACAGAAAACCAAAACCAAAACCAAAACCAAAAAAAGCCAGTCACAGGGACTCAGAGAGGGGGGAAGTGTGGGTGGGAGACAGACACAGAGCATATTTGTGGGCAAGAGAGACAGTATGTGAGAGCTTTAGAATCACAGAGACAAAACAGTCACAGAGAAAGCGGAATCACAGTGAGAGAACAGAGGTTCAGGGTCAGAGCCATAAAACCCAGACCAGGACAAAGGGAAAGTGGCACTGACAGAGATCCCTGGAGAGAGATCCTCCAAGTGGGAGGTAAGGGCAAGGGAGCCCCAGGGAAGGAAGGAGGGACACAGGGACGGGAGGAAGCCTGAGGCCTCTGGCTGCTGCGGCCTGCCTGGACCCTGTGGGGCTCACTCAGAGGACCTGTACTGGCTGCCCCACCGCGGCGGGCAGGGCCAGGGCCGGCGCTCAGGGGGCTGGGGGCTCTTTGGCCCCATATAGCTCGGCCAGGGTGCGGAAGAGCGGACCCCAGTCGTCCACGGGCTCCGGGGGGCCAGGGGTGCCACCGGCCTCACTGCCAGAGCCCAGGGAGCTGAGGGAGCCGCAGGAGGAGCCCCGGCCCTCATAGCCATACACCTGCACCGAGTCGTAGGGGGGCACACTGGGGTCCTCGTCCGCCTCACGCAGCCGCAATGCAAGCAGTTGGGCCACGTCAGCAGGACCCGGTGGTCGGGGCTGGCGCGGAGCCCGGGCCCGGGGCAGCACGTCGCGACGCACTGGTGGCCCAGGAACTGGTGGGGCAGCCCCATCAGGGTTCTGCAGAGCCGTGATGTCAAAGGCTTCAGTGTCTTCCTCGCCGCCCCCCTCGTCATCATAGGTGATGATGTTCTCGCGGACGTCCTCCTCCTCAAGTACCATTAGTGCTTCTTGCTTCTGCCGCCGCAGGGCCACGAAGAGCACCACAAGGGCTGCAGGAGAGTGCACATAGGCCTCTGAGCCAACAGCAGGAACAGAGCAGCGTTTCCATGCTAAACACAGATAGGTCAGGTGGAAGAGAAGGCACAGTGGCCTAGGGATCGCAAATCCTAGGTTTGACATCTGATGATCTTTGCTTTGAATCCTGACTTCACTTCTCACTTGCAGGGTGACCATAGGAAGTCACTTAACTCTTCTGAATCTCTTTGACCCTTGATTTACAAATGTGGAAAACAGAAAACTGCCAGGTATGGTGGTGCATGTCTGTAATCCCAGCTACTCTGGAGGCTGAAGCAGAAGGATTTTAAGTTAGAAGTCTGCCTCAGCAACTTAGTGAGACCCTCAGGAATTTAGTGAGACCCTGTCTCAAAAATAAAAAAATAAAAGGACTGAGGATGTAGCTCAATGGAATACTACCCTGGGTTTAATCCCCAGCACCAAGAAATAAATGAACAAACAAAAACTCCAGAAAGTCTATTTACCTTTTAGGGTTATTGAAAAGATAAAAATTAAGTATCACTAGTGATGTGCCCAGCACCACACTTGGCACAGAGTAAGAGCTCAGTAAATAATTCTTATGGTTTGTTACTGTCATTATGGATTGGCAGATCAGGGACATGAAGATAGAACTTTTCTCTTGGATACATTAGGTAGTGGGAAAATCCTGGCATTAGGGGTCAATTAAAGCCCTATGTCCAGGGAGCTGTTTCTTCTCCATTCCCCTTCAGGCCAGGATCTATGGCCCACAGTGGCTTGACTCACCAAGCAGGGTGCCCACACAGGTGACGATGGCAAGCAGGGCGCCAGTGCTGAGCCCAGTAGGTGAGAGCTGAGCCTCAGGCCGGCAGGATGCCACGGAGCCATCAGGCCGGCAGCGGCACACACTGACAGTCACCGTGGCAGTGCTGCTCAGTGCTGGCTGCCCCCAATCCTGCAGTTCTATGGGAACCAGGTAGGGGGCCTGGCGGGGTGGAGCAGGGCGGGAGGGCAGCAGCAGGCTGGCGGAGCCATCTGTGGGAAAGGGAAGGTGTTGGGGCACCTTGTGGGACATCTTCTTGGTAGGATTAGTCCAGCCCTTAAAGCCAGCTTCCCATGGGAAGGTTTGCAAAGAGCAAATGAGTATAAACCTACCTTATGTTGGGTGGAAGGCCTGACAGGGGCAGGGGTCAGGCAGGCTGGGCTGGGGTGGTAGAGGAGGAGAGGAGGGAGAGTCAGGCATGGGCATGGTTATGGCTGCAGGAGGCCACCCACCTCGGTTGTCCTGGACAGTAAAGTTGGCATCAGGGCCCAGAGGACCTTGAAGGGAGACTCGGCTACTGTTGCCGACTTCATCTCTGTCCAGGGCCCGGATAACCTGAATCAACTGGGAGGAAGAAAAACGGCCTTGAATGGAGTGCTGCTTGAGAGATGCCTTGAGAGTCCAACCCACCTGCCTCAGCTGCTCACCTGGCCAGGGGCTGCAGAATCACAAACAAAGGTGTCATAGGGCTCAGCCAGCTGGGGAGCATTGTCATTCTCATCCAGGGTCTGGATGGCCACTTGTACACGGGAGGCCTGTGCAGAGCTATCTGAAGCCAGAACACCAACACATACACACCACATATGCACACATAACAAAGTTTACACATAAACATACATGGTGTGTGGTCATGGATGTCACATGCAACACGCAGCATGCACATTTAATACATGAAATAAGCATGTAATAATGAAGTAGCAGCAAACCACATTGTGAAGCAAGTGGAACAACATTGCCAAGTACATAGAATATTGATATAGTACCCAAGATAGTTGCAGTACATAAGATATATGTGGTAGAAATACAGTACCCATGATATATGTACACAATAACCCACATGCAGGACACATAGAGCATATGAAAAGTAAGTAGAGGGTGCATACAGGTTATATGCAGACAAGGGTCATGAAATATACAAACACATTCATAACACATATTCAAAATGAGTGTTAAAAAACAAATACAACATACATGAAGCAGATGTTTGATATACACAGTACATGCAGTGCCACCCCCGTTCACATACCTAGGGCCCAAAGAAAGCATTTTCACGTATAGTGATCACGCATAGCACCAGTGAATGGACACACACACACACACACACACACACACACACACATTCCATCAGAGATCTGGGAGGCTATAGTGTAGCAATAAGTATTACTTAGATTTGACCTTGGGGAGGAAGAAGCTTCATGGTCTACAAAGTGCAAAGCCAGGATGGCCTGGCCATTATGGCCAGACTCAGGCCCCCTATTCATCCATCCCCTTCATTTAGTGGCTCCCCGCCATTACTCTACCTTGTTTTCCACTGCTAATGCCATCCAGGAGAGAATGCAGAGGTGCACCTGTCATCTCTCCTAGGCTGAGCCTCCAAATTCCTTTAGTCTTTTCCCTAGGCAGGGGGAGAGCTGGCTGGCCCTGGCCAAAGGGGCTGAGGTCATAGCCTTGTCAGGGGAGGCTGAGTGGACTGCCTGGGATAGAGCCTGGAGACTGGATGGGGAACAGTCCACTCCTTCTCTGTAGGATGGGCCCAGGGATGCTAGCCAGTACTGAGTAGGGGTAGGAGCAGGAATGGCAGGAAGGTGAGAAGACAGCGAGGAGGACACATACATACACAGCTACATATACAGGAAGGCAGGCATAGTCATATGATGTATGTCTACACACACACACACACACACACACATACACACAAGGCCATCCTTACAAGCATAGACATAGCACTGCCAGATAGCACACAGTTGTCTATACAGAAACACAAACTCAGACACATACACTTAAACACACATGAAAGCCAGTATGGTTGAAGAGGTAACAGCTCAGACTATAGACCGACTGGGTCAGATGGCTCCACCACTTAATCTTTGTATGACCTTGGGAAGCTACTAAACTTCTCTGCCTGAGTTTCCTCATTTAAATATGGGGAAAAAATCATATCTTCCTTATAATGTGTGGTGATGACAAACTAAATTAATCCATTTTTGGTACTTAAAATAGTGCCTGATATACAATAAGTAACAAATCATTATTATCCTCTCCACAAACACACGTACACAATACAGTATATACAAACAGCTACTTGCATATACAACTATATACATCCAATCACACATATGCAGAAATAATAGCAATAAAATTCTAGATACTCGATCACTAACACATTTCCAGTTATATATATATATACTCACAAATTGTGTGTAGGTGTGTACATATATTTTTCACACATATGGATTTATAAACATATCTGAGTTCTACCCACATGTACACATACTTATAGCTCTTCACTGACATACACAAACATCTTCATATACAGTCCCAATCTTGATATAGAGTATGAAGACAGTAGAGGCACAAGAAGGAGGTAAGGGACTGTTCACAGAAGGGAGGGAGGATTCCCTGTCTCCCCAGGCCATACTGGGTGCCTGAGGGAGAGGCACAAGAGCCTACTTATGATGCTGGCACTCCTCCCCTTCCTTGAGGGCTTCCACCAGGCCTTCTCTGGGAGGGGCTGCTAGTACACTCCTCCTTAGCTGCCGAAGGAGGTGCCCAGCCCTTTTCTGGCTCCCAGCTCCAGCCTGAAGCCGAATGTACTGGGTAGACAGATGCACAGGGAAGGAGAGGTAGGGCTCACTGAAGCAAGACCCACTGGCTCTATGCTCTGTGCAAGTCGGGTGAAGGGGAACATTTAGGGACAGAAGAATGCTCAGGGAGACCAACTGTGCCCAGCCCAGCCCAGCCCAGCCCAGGAGACAGGAGGCCTGCTTGGAGGTGAGGATCCAGGCTAAGGACCCAGGAACTGGACACACTGGTGAAGGTGTGATGGCAGTCATTGCCCTTCCCCACCCACATGCTCAAGGACAGCCCCTCTGCCAGCAGGATGCTGCCTCCTCAGGGGCCCAGGACTCCTCACCAAGCTCAGTGGCCAGCACAGTGAGGTTGTGCCAGACACGAGTCTCACGGTCCAGGGGTACTGCTGTTCGGATGGTACCATCTTCGGGCTCAATGGAGAAGCAATGCTCTGGATCCGAGTGGGGGAGGATGGAATATCTGAGGAAGATGGGGCTATGTCGGTGGCTGTCCTCCCTCCCTTGATTTCCTCCCTCCTGGGCACCTTGTTGGACCTCCTGGCTCATCTGGGCAGAGGGCCCAAGATCCTTGAGCATAGCCTGCCCCCTGCACCCAGAGCCATAATTCATGTTGGAGTCTCCTTAAAAGGCAAATATTCCCAGGAGTTCACCTCCATTATACACCTGTCCTAAGTTTCAGGGGGACTCTATTTCGTGAAAGTGGAGAAAGAGATACAGAAAAAGATGAAAGTGGATTATACTACCCATCTTTCAGATTTCTGGGCTCCATTGTGTGGACACAAAGACTTGTGTTTCAGCCCTGCTCTGCTTTGGACCAGATATGTGGCCTTGGGCAGACTGTCTCCTCCTTTTTTTTCCCCTTCAGGTGCTGGAGATTGAACCCAGGGCCTTGTGCATGTGAGGCAAGCACTCTACCAACTGAGCTATATCCCCAGCAACTGAGCTATATTCCCCAGCTAGATTGTCTGACCTCTCTTTACTTAACTGCAAAATGGGAATAACACCAACATCTCCCTCCCAATGACAGAGATGCTGGCCATGCAGGTGTAAAGAATAGCTTGCTCTCAAGATAGATTAGAATCTCAGCCCTACCACTTATTGTTGGCAAATTGCTTAACCACTTACAGCTGGCCTCTAAAACAACTGGTGATGGTAACACCTACTTAATAGGGCTGATGTGAAAATTAAATGTTATCCAGTGGGTAAAATGTGAAGCACTTAGGGAGGGATCAATAGAAATCCACTTATCAAATGAGATTATACTTAGCAGGGTGTGGTAGTGCATGCCATTTTTGGGCTTGATAGAGAAGCAATGCTCTGGATCCCAACTACTTGGGAGGCTGAGGCAGGAGGATTGCATGTTCCAGGCCAGCCTCAGCAACTTAGTGAAACACAGTCTCAAAATTAAAAAAAAAAAAATTAAAAGGACTAGGAATATGGCTCAGTTATAGACTACCCTTAGGGTCAATCCCTAGTACCACCAAAAAAAAAAAAAAAGAAAAAAGAAAAAGAAAAAGAAAATTACATTTGCCTGCACTACCACTGGGAGGTGCCACTATAACCTGCCCAGGGATGGGCAGTGGTTAGCCAGGCCCTTCAACCCTTCCCTGGGACTCAGGTCTGCAGATCAGCAAGGCAGGCCACAGGTGGGACAGTCTTGCTGGGAAGTATGACCTGTGGCAAGGTAAAAGGGGCATATCCTTGGGTGGAAAGAACCCACCTCTGTGCTCCTCTCTGGAGGCCCTGTCCCTCCCCTAGCCCACATCCCAGCTCACCTGATTGGACTGGCTGGGGAGTCTAGGTCAGCTGCTGAGACCTGGCCCACCAGGGTCCCTGGAGACTTGTTCTCCATCACTGTCAGGTGGTAGGCAGCCTGGGTGAAGGCAGGTGGCTCTGGAGCATCTTGCACAGTCACTCTCACTGAAGCCACATCCTTGAAGGGCCCTCGCCGCAGGTAGGCTGGGTCAATGAGTGTGTTGGTGGCCTCTACACGGAATGAGTAAGAGCGGCGGGTCTCAAAGTCTAGGGGCTATGGTGAGATAGAGAGTAAGTGAGGCACGTGGAAACCAGGGCAGGTCCAGTGTGAGCTGGAAGAAGGTGGAGTCCCTTCTCTATATGCACCAGATGCTGATGGGGGTGGTTCTAAGAGGGCTGTGGCCTAATGGTCAGCACATTACATAGTATTGTGACTCTAGGGCTTTCCCCAGATCCACTGAAGATTTATCAAACAATGTGAGTCAGTCATTTTCCCTTTCTAGGCCCCCGGGCCTCACCCGAAAGATGAGATGGCCATGATCTCTGTGCTCCAACATAAGGGTCCTGAGTATGTTCTTGGAGACCAGTTAGAAATGTGCCCAGTGGGTGAGGCAGGAGGAGATGTACTTGAGTCTGCAGGTGGTGCTGGGGATTGAACCCACGGCCTCACACAGGCTATGGTAAGTGCCCTAGCACTGAGCTACCCATCCAGCAGAGTCTGCATGTGTTAATAATCAGGAGGCTAACCTTGCGGACAGTGAGGAGCCCATCTCGACCCTGGGCATCTGTGCTGATGCTAAAGGCCTCTGACCCTTCCCCATCCAGGATGCTGTATGCCATGAGAGCATTATCCCCCAGATCTGGGTCCTGGGCCTGCAGCCGGCCCACCAAGGTGCCAGGCCCAGCTGTCTCCACCACGGAAAACTGGTACAGGCCTGGGGAGGATGGAGGGAGACACATTCTTAGAGTCAGCCCTCTTCCCTAACCCCAGCACTTCCTTCTCCCAGGGTGTGGGCTGGGGTTGGGGTGAGGACGGATGGTTTCTTTAGAGGCTGTAGGGGTGGGGTGGTCAAGGGACAGCTCAAGCACAGTATTGCCCCCTTACTCTGAGGGAACTTGGGGGGGTTGTCGTTGACATCGCTGAGAGTGACCGTCACTGTAGTGCTGCCTGATAGCCCCCCCATGTGGCCGCCCATGTCCTTGGCCTGGATCACTACTAAGAACTCCTCCTGGGTCTCCCGGTCCATGTTGGGGATCGCTGTACGCACCACTCCTAGGGAGAGATACTAGGTCAGGGGGTGTCTATCCTGGGGACTGCCCACCAGGGTCCTGAGCTCCATCCTCACCAGTCTGGGGGTCCACAGAGAAGAAAGGCAGTCCATCTAGCACTGTGTATACCAGCTTGGCACTGTTCCCATAGCTGGGGTCATCAGCATCATGAGCAGTCACCTGGATCACTGATGTCCCTGTGGGGGATCCCAGTACCCCACTCAGCAGCAGTAGGGCCAGATGAGGGGTCCCAGATGTGAGGGAGGCTGAGTTAAAGGAGCTGAATTCTGGGGCAGACAGCAAAGGAGGAAGGAGAGGTAAATGGGCACCTATTAACTGCAAGTGGGGCATTCAGAGTAGGGGTGCTCACCAACATTGGACATCTCAGGTACTGTAGCATGGTAGGGCCCGAGAGGAAACACAGGTGGATTGTCATTGATGTCTTGCACTTTGATGATGAACTCTGATGGGGGCTCCAAGGGCCGATTGGAGGCTCGGTCCACAGCTTGAGCCAGTAGCACGTATTGTGCCTTCTCTTCCCGATCCAGGCTTTTGGTGACATGGATATTGCCTGTGGCCTCGTCAATCACAAATACAGTGCCTGCTCCCTCTCCGGTCAGCAGGTACTTGGTGCGGCCCTCACCCCTGTCAACATCTGAGTGCAGCTGTAGGAGTCAGGGAAAAATAGCAGAGGGCTCCCAGTGCAAGGAAAGAGGGTTAAGTCTAGGTTTGGGTGGAGGGCTGGGAATCCTGAAGGACCAAGGTCATTGCAGAAGTGATAAAGTTGCAGGGCGGGGCCTAAGGGCCTGACAGAGTAGTCAGAGTAGACATGGGAAGGGCTAATCCTTACCTTGCCAATAAGGACGGGCTCTGGACCGGCATATTCCTCAATGACAAAGAACTGGTTCCAGACCCAGCTCCTTCGGGTCCGCAGTAGTGCAGGCCCTGGGCGCCCCCGGGACCCTGCCCAGGCCCGAACTGGGGCTGCCAGACGCCCCATGCAGCCCCAGCCACCCAGCCAGGCCAGTAGGAGCCTCACCAGGCCCCACATTTTTGGATTCCAGCCAGGGCTCTGTTCACTGGCCGGGGGTGCTGAGGCTGGGCTGGGCCAGGTGGCCCATGAGCTGGCTGGGGTGGAGGGGCAGATGCAGTGGGGCTACCCCATGGATCCACACCTGTAGGACAGGTAGCTGCTCAGGGTCAAGGAAACCCTAAACCGTATTCCTCCCCAAAATTCTAAAGACCAGATCTCCAGAGAACCAAGACACCCCAATGCCCAGAACCCAGACTAAGGCAGAGAGCAGTTTGCTCCTTCCCTCCACCCAGGCTCTGCCTGTATTCACCTCCAGCCTTGCAAACTGATAAATCTCTGACCAGTCAACTCTGAGTAGAAAAGCTGGGGAGGAAAACAGAAGAGGAGATGTTGGGATGGTTTGGAATCCCAAATCCTGCCCCCCATCCTCCCACCTCAGGCATGTAGCCAGGGGACTGGAGGAGGGGGGACTACCAGAGAAAGGGTTTAGAATTAAGGGGTTAGATTCAGAGGTGTGGCCTTAAAGTGTCTATAGGGACGGGCAGAGAGATGACAAGGAGTGCAGTCTAAGACAGGTTGAGAGCCCATAAAAGTCCCTCCCCTATGGGAAGCCCCCACCTTTCCAGATCCCATCCCCAACCCACAATGCCAGCTGCAGTCCTTTGAAGGGGGATTGGTCTCATGAGGCAGAGTGGGGGCCAGAGCTAGAAGACAGGGGACAAGGTTTCAGGCCAGGCAAAGAGACAGGGGCCAGAGACAGTGTGATTGAGGGCTGGACCCAAGACTCGGGGGTTGTCCAGCAGAGACAGAGAGAAGATGAGAGAGACACAGAATGGCAGGTTGGTGGGGGAGAGGGAGAGATATGGAAAGATGATATCTGAAAAGCAGAGAGAAGTCATAGGTACCAGTCTTCTTGGAAGCTGGTTGGGGTGCAGAGGGGTTTTCAGCATGTGTGTATGGGGGGGAAAGCACTGGTGTTATATCAGGCCTTGGGAACTTCATTCTGGGAGAGGGAACAGCCACGAACAGAAGAGGTAGGGAGAAGCTGCGGGAAGGGAGCTAGGGAGAGGACCCTTCCCACTGTTCTCTCTCTCCTCTCTCCTCCTGGGGGGCGTCCTCAGGTAGCTGTCGTTTCCGCCCTTCCTCCCCCAGAGCAGACACACACCTGACAGTCCGTTTGCTCCCGAGGGAAGACAGGCCAGAGGGAAGCTGGGGACCAGGGAGGGAGGCGGGACGAGAAAGAGAGAAGGAAGGGTATAGAGGAGTGGGAAATAGGATAGAGGGAAGGGAAGAGAGGAAAGGGAGTCAACAGGGGAGGGAAAGGAGAGCGGGAAAGGGAAAAGAGAAAGACAGGAAAGGGGAGAAAGGTGGAGGAAGGAAAAGGCAAAGAGATGGGAAAAGACAGGACAAGAGGGAGAGAAGATTGGGAGAGCGAACGGGAAGAGACGGCAAACAGGCAGAGAGAAGGAGGGTGAAGAGAAATAGAGAAAAGGAAAGAGGTGCGAGGGAAGCAAGGGAAGAGGCAGAGCGCGGGAGAAGGGAGCCGGCAGTGGGCTCGCAGCCACGGAGCGCACTGCTCTGAAGACACCCGCAGGCAGCTGGCCCCCTGCTGCTCCTCCAAGGATTTCCGACCCCAGGCTCCCGGGCAGGCGCCCTTACCTGACACTACCGAGGGGCCCAGGACAGCGGGGAGCGCCCCCGCCCGTTCCCGTCGCCGGCTCCCGGGGGCGCAGCCCCAAGCAGATCCTAGCGGGCGCCGCGGCTCCGCTGCAGGTCTGAGCGGCCCCGGCGAGAACAAGGGAGCGAGACGGAGGGGGCGGGGGAAGGAGGCTCCGCCTGCGGAGGAGCGAGGCGGCTCCGCGCCGCGCGGGAGAGGAGAGCCCAGCCTCCGACCCTCCCCGGCCAGCCGGGCCCGCGCGGCGGGGGCGGGGGCGGCGCCTTGCGCTCGCCCCCTCGGCGCTCCCAGGCGCATACAGATGCGGCGCCCCTCCGGGGCCCGGCCCGCAGCGTCCGGCAGGGCACTGGGGCAGGAGGACAACATCCAGGCCACAGCGCCAGGCCATTTCCGAAGATCCGTCAGGGAGGGTGAAACAGCGAGCGCCAGGCTGCACGTCGCCCGCAGCAGGGCAAAGAGCGAGCGCGCGGTGAGGCGGGGAATTAGGAGCCCACTGCGGAGACCAGGCTCCCCGCTCCCGGACCCGGCTTTTGGGACCGGTGTAGCTGCAGGACGACAGCATCTTGGGATGTTTGCACTTCAGAACATCGTAGCGGGTCGACTGGGGTGCGCTGAAGGATGGCAGGAGGGTCCAGGAAGCCTACGAGTCGGGCCCAGGGAAGGGGTCAGGGATGCAGGCACGACATCGTCGGGAGGGCGGAGGTGGGCAGTGGAACCTTTTTGGGAAGCTTATTTGCAAGACCTAGAGTGTGGGACTACCGCCCCCTGGTGGCAGTTGTAGAAAGCACCTCGAAGATGGTGAGCAGGTGACCAAATGCCCAATACACAGGACCAGGAAGCGGGAAGCTAGCCATTCTAGGCCTGCTGCAACGGAAATGGGGTGTTTCATTCCCCTGGGGTTCCCCCTCCCCCAAAGTGAGCAAGACCCACAGCAAGAATGAAAAACTGTGGGAAGTCCCTGCTTCATGAAACAGTAGTTGGCTGGAGTGCATGGAGTGTCAGTCCTGACTGCTCCATGCAACAGCCATTCTCTTCAATTTGGCTTCTCACCCAAACCCTTTTCAACAAAAGCCACACACATACTTGTTAAAACTAAGTCAGATTTTTATTTTTTTTCCATAGACCACATCATTTAATAATAAAAAAAATAAAAATAAAAATTGAACGAAAGGAAAAGGTGGATATAAAGTGGAACCAGTGGGCAAGAGGCAAAGGCTGCAGGACAGAAGAGACTGGGAACTGCAGGGGCCCGGGGACTCAGGAAGAGATGCTGATTCAGCTCATAGGTGACCCAGTCCTGGCCCCGGCTGTTCCCAAGAGGAGGCTGTGAGTACCCAAGGAAGGTGGTGAGTAGGACAGAGGGAAAAATCAAAGAGGTTTGGGGGACTTGTTTCCCACCTCTGGCCAACCACCTCCCTCCATAACCTGGCTCTTCCCTCTCACAGACTTAATGGAAAAATGAGAGGGAAGGAAGGGCTAAGCCCCAACAGATAGGTTAAGGAGAGTGTATGAGGGGGAAAGATGGCCACTGCTCCATTTGGTTATGTGGGGACAGGTGGCAGTCATACTTCAGCACTGGGCAAATGGTGTGAAAAACCCTTGGTTACAGGGTGGTGGTGATTGTACCTATCCCTCTGTGGCCTTCAACCCCCTGGGGCAGAGTGGCTGGTACCTGCAGCTCTCTAGTGTTTTTCCAGCTAGCGACGCCCACCCCTGTCACGAACTGGTGTGCTCCGACTTCGGCTTCTGCTGTGGCGCTTGGTGTCTCTGCGATCCCTCTCCCTGCCTCGTTCCCGGTCCCTTTCTCTATCCCGATCTCGGTCCCCCCTGTCCCTCTCCCTGTCCCTGTCTCTCTCCCTGTCCCTCTCCCGGCTATGCTCTCGACGTTTCTCCCTCTCCAGCTGTCGGTTCCGTTCCCGCTCAGCTTCCTTCTCACGCTCCTTCTGTTCTTCTTCTTCTTGTTCCTTTCGCCGCTTTTCCCGTTCCTTGGCCCGTTCAGCCCGCTCTGCCTCCTTCTGAACAATCTGTAGCCAGAAGGGTAGAGAGGAGGCATTGCAGCCCTGCTTGCCTTGGTCCTACTCTGTCCATCTTGCGTGGATCCCTCACTCTTAGCTCAAGGTCACTGTAAGCTTTGCTAAGCAGGAAGGGGGGGGGGAAGGGACTTCACAATTGGACCTGTCTTTCTCAGGAGCCTCTTTTTCAACTTCTATATGCTGATAAGCATTGGTGATATCCATGCCCAACCTGTTATTTCCCTAGCTTCCATCACCCTAGATGTAAACAAATCTCTTTTCTCTTCAGTTTTAAGCCAGAAATTCTCAAAAGGCCCATCACTATTAAAAAGCAATAATCACCCCCCTCCCAAAAGACAACAACAAAAAAACCCCACAAAGAAATGGATGACTTTATAAAACAGATTTCTTAGCCAGGCCTGTAATCCCAGCTACAGTTCAAGGCCAGTTCTGGCAACTTGGTGAATCCCTGTCTCAAAATAAAAAGGGTTGGGAATATAGCTCAGTAGTACAATAATCCTGGGTTCAAGCCCCAGTTCTGCAAACAAATATAAACCAGCTTCTCAGATGCCTACAAACCTCAGTTCCTGTTAGGAACAGGATCATCTTCACTCAGGTTTGGTTTATTTATTTATCTGGCAGTGCTGGAGATGGAACCCAGGACTTCAAACAGTCTAAGCAAGCACTCTACCACTGTGCTGCATCTCCAGCCTTCAGGTTTGTTTCTTCTTTGGCATACTCATCCAATTGTTTCCTTTTTTTGTTTGCTTTGGGGAATAAGCCCAGGGGTGTTTTACTACTGAGCCACATCTCTAGTCCTTTTTATTTTTTGAGAAAGGGTCTTGCTAAGTTGATGAGGCTGGCTTTGAATTTGCAATCCTCCTGCCTCAGCCTCCTGAGTCACTGTCTTCCCTTATTATCCTAAGCCAATATCTGGGCCTATTCACTTTCAGCCATGTGAATATCCTCTCCCACTGACCTCAAGTCTTGCAACTTTGAGCATGAAGCAGAGTACTCACCTGGCTGTCAGTAAGTGGGAGCCAATAGATGCAGGGAGCTGCCTTAGTCTTACGAAAAAGATCGTCTAGCAGCTTGGCAGGTGGCTCCTCCTGGGCTTTCTCTGAGGTGTAAGAATATGAATCACATGATGCACATGACCCTGACCCATCTCCCCTTTGGGTCTCTGTCCCACCATCTAGGGGACACATATGCCCCCACAACTAAATACCTTTCTTCTCACTTTTCTTCTCTTTAGACTTTGCACGTTCCTTGCGGCGGCGATCACGGGAACGTGATCGGGAACGGGGACCTTCTCGAACTTTATCACGATCCCATTCCCGCTCTGATCGAGTTCGTTCTCGTCGCTCCATTTCCCGTTCCCGTTCTGCCCACTGTTCCCTCACTGCCCGTTCTTGCTCCCGCTGTTCTGCCCGTGGGTGCTGTGGTGGCTGGACTGGGGGTGGAGGCGGAGGGTGAAGAGGCCGGGGTACCCCCTGTTCCTCAGTCTTAGTTTCAGAGGGACGGTCCACCAAGAGGCCCCGGTGGTAGTCCAGCTGTGGGCAGAGGAGGAACAAATACAGTCAGTTTGGAGACACTATCACTCCCATTAAAACGACCCAGGAGTACAGGCACTTTGAGGAGCTCTAGTTCAACTAAGGGAACTAAGTAAGCAGGGAGAAGAGGGATGAATAATCTCAGTGACTACAGATTTGGTCAGTATCTCAGCTGGAATGTAGCAGAAAATGATTTCCCCTGTCTCCCCTTCTTCCTCTCCTTAAGTTTCTTACCTCATCTTGTTCAGCGTAGTCAGCACAAAGGAATTTGGGATTGGACTGGGGCCATTTGACCCCATGCAGAGCTGTGCGGGTGGCTACGGCTTCCTCTACTGTTGAGTACTATAGAGTGAGAAGGCAGAGAGTCATGGTATAACTTCAATCTTCTCACTTGCCACAATGCCCTTAAGCCACACTGGTCACAAAAGGAAATATACACCACAACCTATAGAATCATTTTCTTCCCCTCACCGTTACAAAGCAATGAGATTTGATCTTGTCAATCCAGAAGGCCTCTTCCACCAAGGTTCCTGTACGTCCCAACAATTCCTTCAGTTGGCCTAAAGTGAAGGGACGAACCTGCCAATGAAAATAGATTTTCAGGGCTGGGAATAAAGCTCAGTGGTAAAGCACTTGCCCCAAAATGCATGAGATCCTCGGTTCAATCACCACTACTGCAAAAAAAAGGATTTTCAGGGTCTTGGAGAGGGCAAGAACACCCATATATCCAGTCTTAGAAAATGATTAAAAGTATTTATTCAAGGTCAGGAAATGAATAACTGGCAAATCTTGGTGTTCAACCTCAGATGCACGAGCCCAAAGCTCAAACTCTTTAATAACTAAAAGTCTGGAATGTGGGCCAGGTATGGTAGTACACATTTATAATCCTAACTTGGGAGGCTGAGGGAGGAAGACTGGAAGTTTGGAAGTTCAAGGCTAGCATTAGCAACTTGTCTCCAAAAAAATAAAGAGACAAGATTGGGGATTGTAGCTCAAAGTTTCAATCCAACTTACCAAATTGGAGATATGGACGATGTTACTGATTTTGCCTCGGGGTGGGGAGGGCACCTGGGCAGTTCGAACTGGGTCATCAATTGTAATGGAAACTCCAGACTTCTGCTGGCTAATGGACCGTCGAGTTAAAGTGTCTCCTAAAGTCACTATCAAAGAGAGCACAAGAATAGCTTTTAGTAGGGAACAATGTTGGCTTACCTCTAAATATTGACTCAAGCAGCCACTCTTCAATCTACATGTGCTGAGCATCCATAATGTACAAGGAACAATGCTAGGCTAAGATTCAAATATTAAACAGATTCTCACCAAGCTCAAGTAGCTTTAATATCTAGAAGGAGATGACACATATGGAAAAAAAAAAAAAAAAGAACTAAAAGGTAGAAAACATCAAATGCCTACAGAGGTCCAAATGAAGTGCTCTGGGAATCAGTGAACTGCATTGTATTTCATTCACCTTTCTTTACTTCATGTTCCACAGGAGGTGGCAAGGCTACCTCTACTGACACTTGGGGAGGTACAGGGGGTTCTGCTTCAGGCTCCTTCTCTTCTTCCTCTTCTTCTCTCTGCCCATTTTCCTGGCCTTCTGCAGGTACTACCTATAAAGGTACAAGATAACAGAGGGTGTGTCTATCAAAACCATACTAGTACATTCTTTTCAGCCTCTAGTGCTCTGGTGAGACAGTAGTAGAGCCAACCTAGAAGGTTCCTTCTGCTAAGGGGAGATTTTTATTTTGCAGCACTGAGGATTGAACCCAGGAGCCCTCTACCACTGAGCTACATCCCTAGCCCTATAGGGTCTTGATCAGTTGACAAGGCTGGCCTTGAACTTGAGATTCTCCTACCTCAGCCTCCTCAGTAGCTGGGATTACAGGTCTGAGCAACCAAGCCCAGCTAAGGGGAGACTTTATTATTTAGTTAACTCCCACCAGATCCTGAGATTGTTACTACATCAACTTTGTCTTAAGAAAAACTAACACAGGTCAGGCATGGTGGCACATGCCTATAATCCCAGTGGCTTGGGAGGCTGAGGGAGGAGGATCATGAGCTCAAAGCCAGCCTCAGCAACTTAGCAAGACCCTGTCTCTAAAAGAAAAACTAATATAGAGGTAGGCAATTATTTATGGTTAAGGCAAGATAATAAAACATTTAGGCTTTGCAAGCTACATGGTATCTTGCAACTTCTTAACTCTGGTGAGGTTGTGTTCAATAAAAATTATTCACAGAAGGCAGCGGACTGGATTTGATACTCTGACCAATTAACTCAATACTTTAGAGTTCTTTTCCAAGATTTTACCTTAGCTCCCCACCTGCCTGTTCTGTGCCTACTACCCTTCCCCTGATGCTAGAGTGTAGAAGCCTTACCTGAGTGACTGTCCGGCATATTTTCAGCCCCTTGTCATGGGTCCCATCGTCACCATTACGCTCTGTCTCATCCTCAGAGATGCGGGAGTCATCAGCATGAAGATCCACAACAGCCTCCTGCCCCGCCAGGGGTTTGATGTCGGGGATGAGGCTCTGGGACACAGATACCCCCCCTCCCCGTTACACTGGGCCCATGTCTACTCCCACCTTAACATGTCTTCTCCCACCTTAACATGTCTTGTCCTCCCTTTCCCTGGCTCTTCCCACCTCACCTTGAGTGATTCAGTGGTGATACTGATGGAGGGCTTCTTCTGTGTGGTGGCTGTGCTGGCTCCCCAACGACGTTTCCGACCAGGCTGGCCACCCTCTGTGTCACTGTTTCCAGCTGGTACCCCCTTGGTAGCTGCTGTCCCCAAGAAATAGGACCCAACAGTTAGATGGTCTCAGGCCCTCTGCTGGTTCACACCATAATACCCACAGGTTGCCTTCGACTGGAGTTTTAGTAAAAGGTTAACTTAAGAAATCATATTAAGGGGATGGGGAAACCATGGCTTCGGAGTGACCAAAAAAACCATGGCTTCAGAGTGACCAATAAAAGGTCTGTCCCTTTCTGACAGACAAAAACTATAATCTATAAAAGCAAAAAGGGAGGGGCTGGGGATGTGGCTCAAGCGGTAGCGCACTCTCCTGGCATGCGTGCGGCCCGGGTTCGATCCTCAGCACCACATACCAACAAACATGTTGTGTCCGCCGAGAACTAAGAAATAAATATTAAAAAATTCTCTCTCTCTCTCCTCTCTCTTTAAAAAAACAAAAACAAACAAACAAAAAAAAAACTCCCTCCTCCTGGGCCCCTCTCTCTCCTCTCTTGCTCTCTCTGACTTCTTAAAAAAAAAAAAAAAAAAGCAAAAAGGGAGAGATAACTAACTAGTTTGTTGAGCAGTTGTTATTTTGGCATTAGGGACTGAACCCACAGGTGCTCTACCACTGATCAACATCACCAATCCTTTTTATTTTAGGACAGTGTCTAAGTTGCCCAGGCTGACCACAAACTTGTGATCATCCTGCCTTAGCAGTTTAAGCTTTATTTATTTTTCATCAAATGGTAGTTTCTCTCTCTCTCTTTTTTTTTTTTTTGTAATGGGGACTGAACCCAGGAACTCTACCACTGAGCTACACTGCCAGCTGTTTTTTTTTTTTTTTTAATTTAGCTTTTAGTTGGATACACTTGTTTGTTTTTATTTGGTGCTAAGGATTGAACCCAGGGCCTCCTACGTGCTAGGCGAGCACTCTGCTGCTGAGCCACAACCCCAGTACCAGTCCCAGCCCCAGCTGTTTTTTATTTTATTTTTGGACTGGGTATTGAACCTGTGGTGAGCTACATCCCCAGTCCCTTTCATCTTTTGAGATAGGATCTTGCTAAATTGTTGAGGCTGCCTTGAACTCTAATCCTCCTTCCTTGACCTCCTGCCTTGGTGCAGTTTGAGCTTTTAAATGGTAAGCAAAAACATCTGACGTGGCAGAGAAGGCAGCCTAGGTATAGGAATGCATAAAAAACAAAGATGTTGGGCATGGTGGTGCATACCTATAATCCCAGTGACTCAAGAGGCTGAGTCAAGAGGATTGCATGATTGAGACTAGCCTTAGCAACCTAGCAAGACCCTGTCTCAAAATAAAAAAACAAAACAGGTTGGGAATGTAGCTTGGTGGTAGTGGTAAGGTTCCCCTGGGTTCAGTCCCTAAAACGGTGGTGGTGGCAGAGGGGGACCAAATGACCATGTCATGTTAAAAATCTAAGCAGAATTTAAAATTAAAATGTGATCTCATACTGTAATTCTCGCACTACAGTTTGATATCTAAATTATAAACAAACAACTATTATACCTTTTTTTGAGGAGGGGGTTTAGGGAGGATTGAACCCAGAAGTACTCTACTACAGGGCTACATTCTCTGCCTTTTTAAAGATAGGGTTTTGCTAAATTATTCATACTGGCCTCAAACTTGCTATCCTTCTGCCTCAGCCTCTTGAGCAGCTGGTATTAGAGGGGTGCTCCATCACACCCAACTTATTATACTTTTGTAATCTATAGAGTTCCACATTGGAAAACTGTTAAGAGCTGGGCATAAGGACAGGTGCCTATAATTCCAGCTACTTGGAAGGCTGAGACAGGAGTCCTGATTGTGAATTTGAGGACACACTGGGAAATATGGCAGACCTCATTACAAAAACAAAAAGGCCTCTAAAGCTAGGTGGGAAATGATCTGAGACACAGTGCATCTTATTAAAATATAACTGGAGAAACATGACAAGGACTATCTAAAATTTTAAATTTCAAAATGGAACCCAAAATATGTCAGGTACAGATTTGCTAGGTGAAGGGGCAGAGAAGGGATGACTAAGAATTTCACTGAGAGAGAATGGGACTCCATTTCTCTATGAACACTGATTTGATGGTATTCCTGGCCTTTATCAGGGATTCAGGGCTAGACTTACAGACAACGGAGATCTTCCTCTTGAATGATTTGGGCAGCGAGCTCTGTATAGAGAAGATAAGGGGGAGAAAGAGAAAGAGAGACACCCCACAGAGAGGGGGAAGGAGGTTAAATGGGGCAGTCTTAGCATAGGCTCCAAAGACACACAGAAAGAGACAGAGAAAGATAGAGACACAGAGACAGGGACAGAGACCAAAACAGAAGCGGCAAACGGCAAAAACGAAGCAGAATCAATGCAAGTTAGAGAAAAAAATAAAAACCAAACATCAGCAGGGAGAAGACATCTATTCCATACCAAACCTATGTATTAGCTTTACCAGAAATAAGCTGGAAGAGGAATCAGCAGCTTCCCATACCTTTATAGATGTTGGGCATGCCCTCTTCCACTATCTCTACAAGTTGAGGACACCAAGCCCAACAAACTGTGCCCAGAACTGGGTCATTTACTCTCCCAGGAACTTCCTTGCTAACCCAAGGAAACTCAACTTTGGGATGGCAACTTCAGCAGGGCAGTCCTCCTTTTCTCAACCCCCAGCCTGACATCCACTAATAATGTCAGGCTTTGGAATACTTGAGGGCAGGCTGTCAGGACTATCTAGGCTCCCACCACAGGAAAGGGGCCACATCAGACTCATTAGATATGAAAGGTGTCTCTAGTAAAGGGAAGTTTGTGCGAAGGACAGGCTGTCCCCAGATACATTGTCATTCTTTCCAACCACTGTCTACAGCCTTGCAGAACCTTACTGTTTTTTCTCCAATCAGGGCTCAAGCCTTAGGGGCTCTGCCAAGGACCAGAAGATAGTTTGGATATGTTTCTTCCCTAAAACACTGAATGGAAGAAAGACTAAGAACTAAGGGGGATGGGGAAGGGCAACAGAGATTTTAGGTGCTTATTTCTGGAAAAACTAAGACTACCCTACCACCCTTCTAAAGGGTAGGGCAGAACCCACTTGATGAAATCCCTTTTCCCTAACCACCCCCGGCCCCGTTTGTGTCGTCTAACCAAGTCTCCTTGGTCTCTGTTAAGGGCCAGCCTGACCCTTAGCCGGGCCGTTCTCGATGGGTAAGTTAGTGAGAAAAAAAAAGGTCTTAATTAAAACAGGAAAAACATGAACCAAATAAATAAATCCAACAAAGAAATCAGAAAAATAAGGATAAAGAAAAAAATCAAAATAAAAAAGATTAAAAAAAAAAAAGGAAAAGAAGAAGAAAATAAAGAAGAAAATAAACTAGGAATATGACAAATGTTCCAGGTACCATCTCACACCTGGGATCTTCAGTTCAGCCAATCGCACCTCACTGTGTACTGTATCTAGTCAACCGCCGGTCCAATCAGAATGAGCCCTCCCTGCTAGGCGCTGTGCAATTGGTGGGGGGTTGGGTTGGCAAAAAAGGTGGGCGCACGGCGTGGTAGTCAGCACGGCACTGCCAGAGTCCTCCCAGGGGCGCAGGGGGGCGGGAGGGAAACGTGTGGGGGGACGCTGCCCAGTTTCCATGATGTCAAGACAGTTCACTGGCGGTGGCCAGGCTAGGCTCAGCGAGGGGTAGAGGGGGGAAAGGGGTAGAGACATCAGTCCTGGCCCAGTAGGGGCATCATCTTGCAGTCCCTGATGAGATGGCCTGTGAGTAGCAGGAATGGTCCTTGCCTTTTATCATGAGAGCAAGCAGGACCCTATGTCCACCAGTGGCAAGCGGCAGCAATACCACCACCCAATACTTGGAATCCAGGTGATGACTCCAGAGTCCCTTTCTCCTCTGCCTGTAACTGGGGAAGGGGTCCTCTCATCGAGTGGGATCATGGAGCCTCTGATGAAGGTAGCCTGGGGTAGTAGGTGAATATCCCCAGGACCTGGTGCACATTCAGCAGCAAGGTCAGAATACTTTTCTTCTGAGTTGTGGGCAGCATCTCCTCAGGGACTCCAGCTGAGACAGTGGTTCCAGTCAGGTAGATGAATGAGCCCCTGCCTCCAGGGATGGAGGAGAAGTTGGAGCAATCAACATGCTGCCCTTCACCATGGACAACAGGGACCAAAGGAAAGTCCATCTGATGAGCAAGTGGTGATACATGGGCTGGGCTGTCATCAGCATTAAATCCCTGGGGCACAAACCCTAGACTTCTCTGCAGGGTTCCTAGTCGTCACAGCTTAAGCCGAGGGCCCCACTCAGTGTTTTACAGCATGGCACTGTGACCACAAACATTGACTCTTTAGGTTGTCTTGGTGCCCTAGATGGGGATCCCAACAGTCTGTAGCAAACAAGGCAACCCACAATCCTTGATAGGGCAAGGGCATGTGGGCAGGCGCCCCAGCACTGGCACAAGCTCTTCTTGGGGTGTCCCAAGCAGGGAGATGATGCAAGTCCACCCCTTTCCAAATGCTTTTTCTCAATACAAGTCTCTCCAGAAACAGTGCTCTTCTTGGCCCCCTGATGTAAGCAAGACAGGGAGGCAAAAGGGGGCCCATCACAGGAGCCCACATACATGCCCCCCTCTGGCCAAGACACCTGGATAGCAGACTTGGCTCTGATTGGGCAGCTCAGTAGCAGCGGGTGGGTCCAGAGGAAGAGGCGGCATCAGCGATTGGCCAGTTGGGCAGGGTTATATTTTACGGGCGGATTACCGTACATGAGGTACTTGGACAAAGTTTTACGGGGAAGAAGGACCTTGTAATAAATAATATTCTGCACATCAAATCACTTTCACCGGCCCCCGCCCCCGCAACACACACCAGAGAAAGGCTACACACACAACAGTCCCTCCCACCCGTTATCCCACTCCCAAACCCAGCTAATTATATTATTGTAAGAGCCAAGAAGATTTCGCTGGCTCTGATGGGGGGAGCCCCCTGAATTGGGTGCAGGACACCAGAGAATATATATGCCAAAAAGGGAGGCCAGGGGGTTATAGATATAGAGAAAGGGCCTTCTGGATCA
This sequence comes from Urocitellus parryii, assembly GCF_045843805.1. Classification (NCBI taxonomy): domain Eukaryota; kingdom Metazoa; phylum Chordata; class Mammalia; order Rodentia; family Sciuridae; genus Urocitellus; species Urocitellus parryii. The sequence goes on from NC_135536.1 coordinate 36,211,921, forward strand.
GTCCAAGTGCTAGCTTCTAAGGAGCTACATATCTGTAATGAGACCACTGGGGGGCAGATGAGGAACAAAAATTCCTCAGCATGGCTCATCTGGTGAGAACCACCAAAGCCCACTAGATGGCGTTGACCTCCATCAGGCTTTTAAAAAGGAGGGAAAGCTCAAGGAGTTATCTAGAGGAGCTTGGGAAAATAGCAGGAAAAGCTGAGCCTGGGTCTTAGAAACTAAGATTCATTAACAGACTTCCAATTAGCTACAAATTTCCAGGAGTCTGGACTATACTACTTCCCCCACAGGGAAAGGATGAATAAACCCTGTCCCCATCACAAGGGTCTCCCTTGCTAAACCAGCGAATTCTCCCTTGGCCCTGTCTTGATCCAAGGACCTGCCTCATCCCCTCTTTAAATTATCCCATTTTGTAAGAGGGTTCACCAGAATGGTCTACTCTTTCCCCTAGGATCACTTCAGCCCACCCACCCCAACAGGTGGCTTGGATATTTACCTCTTTCTTCTCCTCATCTTCAGCGCTGACTTCTGGGCGGTCATCGTTACTGATTTGGTCTGCAATAGGCATTGGAGGCTCTGGAACCTCATTTTCAGGTCTGTTTTCACTTGTGTCCATTGTCACTTCCTCCTTCTCCTCACTGACAGGATGGGGGGAGGTTTGGAGGGGAGAGCAGGAAAGAACCAAGGGGAAGAGAGAGCAAGATGTCAGATTTTGGATAATGAAACCCCCATGCCTCATCACTTGGGTAGAACTGGGATGGCCACTTTTCAGATCAGACTAGAAACCTTGCCACCATAGGAAAAGTGGGAAACTTGGGGGGAAAAGCATGGATTATAGCTACAGCACCACCCACTGCCTACATGGATTATTGCTGTGGAGCTAGGACGCCACCTATTCTTAGATAATAACTCACCCAGAGTACTCTTACATGAAAGAAAGACTCTCCTGGCTGAAAATGGTCCCTCTAAAGTGACTGTGATTTGCCCACAACCCCGTGGCCTCCATATCCCCCTGACTACAGGCACCTTTACCTTGTATGAGAGAGTATGGGGACCTGATTCCTTAAAAACACAAGAAAGAATGGCCGTGGCTGTGGCAAATGATCCTATCCTTGTGTTTAATCAACTGCTTAATAAGTAAAGGCCTGCTGACCCACTGGATCTGGAGGCACCAGAACAGTGAAAATGGTGGGGGTGGGGATTGCAGGGGGAATGTAGGGCTAGTTAAGGTTTGAGCTTCAACAAGGATCTTTTCTCATTTAAAAGGAAAAACTAAAACTGCTGAAGAGTACAAAAGCTCAAAGAATCAGGCCACTTTTACCTGCTCAAGAGGTGTAGGAACCTTTCTTATATTCATTTGACTTTTACCCAGTTTGTCCCCATTCCCTCATTCCAACTTCCTAGAGATAAAGAGAGCAGGCCTCCCAGTAAGGACACACCTCCCCCACAGTATGTAGCTCCCCCTACCAAACACTGAACCCACTCCCCCACTTTTAATCACACAAGTTGGCACCCACTTTAGGCAAAGAATCCCAGAGCTTCAGTTCAGATAAACTATCTTTCCATCTTTGTTTTTTGTTTTCATTTCTAACTTCTATCTTTTACTCCTTCTAGTACCCAAATATCAGGCCAAAAAAAAAAAAAAAAATCCAATTTATATGATCAGGAGCCCAAGCGTCCCCAGGCCGATAACCACCACCAGAAAATTCAGCATTCCCAACAGACTGCTTGCCACTCAGGTCAGTATAGCTTCCCAAGGGGAGTCAGAGAGGGATGCACAGGTTAGGGGGAGGGGAAGTTGGGCCTGTGCCCCCAGCTAAGAGGCCCCCACAGAAACACGCGATTCAACTACTTGAATCTAGAAAAAGCTTATATATATATATTTAAAAAAAAAAAAAAAGGCCTATTTCCCACACAGTGAGGGCAAGTGGGGCCAATCACAATTAGGGCAGGAAGGACAAAGGGGGAAAGCAGAATGACTGAAAATAAACCAAAATGAAAGATGGAACGAAATCCATGAGGAAGAGAAGAAAGATGAGGTGAGCTAGAGAGGTGGGGAAAAGGGATACATGGAAATGTGAAGCTCTCACCCTTCTTTGCTTTCTGATAACATGATTTTTTTTCTCCCCCTGGAAGTGCTGTTTATCCCTTTCTGGAATGGAAGAAATAACAAAAACCAAACAAAAAATCCTAAAAAAAAAAAACCAAAAAACCACCTTCCTTGTTCCAAGATCCCACCACCTCCTCCCCAGCCACCCGATCCAGAGAGAGAAAATCAAGATGCAGCAACTGGGGATCCAAAAAATGGTAAATGGAAGGGGAGGTGGTGGTGGTGGTGGTGGTGTGGGGAGGCTAAAATAGATCTGGCTTTTAAGAGATAAGCGTTAAGTCCTCACGGCAAACCCCGAGTTCGGCTGGATTGGTCTCTCTGGAGGAGGAGGAGGAAGAGGGCCAGGCTGCTGGTAGTGGCTGGCTCTATTGTATTGGCGGAGCGGCAGCGATCAGCCGGAGACATGCAGGGGAGCCATCTTGCCACTTACCCAGCAGCCCGTGTGTGCGGATGGGGGAGGGCCCTGCTGCAGCAGGGGAGGGGAAAGAAAAGAGGGAGGGAGCTGAGTGAGCAAGGTTCTTATCCTCTGGCAGGCCACAGGGAGACGACTGCTGGCTCAAGAGGCCTGGCCTTTTTCCTTCTTTTCTCAGATTACAACAGCTACTGAGGCCTAGACCCAAAGGGCCTGGGGGATAGGGGGAGGTGTGCTTTCCTAGTCTTCCCAGGGGCAAGGGAGGGGGCTGGGTAGAGAGGACATAAAGTTACAGCTCCTTGATTGGAAGACTCCAGAGAATAGAAGAAAGGGAAACCAGCAGAGTTGGGAGTGAAAAAAACGATTAAAGAAGATAGATAACGGCATAGTTAAAAAATGATTAAAGACAACCAAAGCCTCCATTCCTTCTACAAATGAGGGACATGAGCAATATTTTTATGGGCCCACTACCCTCAACCCAGGAAGCAAGCATGGAAGACTAGTCATATGCTTAAGGTGGGGAGGTGGGAATAGAATTGTCACTATCCAATACTATAGTCACTATCCAATCACTGGCAGCTCACCCAGGCAATGACCACGTGTTACTATTCCATCCAGTCTGTTTCCCAGGATAAGGAGGGAGAGAGAGTTCCTTTTCAAAATACCAGTAGAAGGGAGGGTGGGTGTCTCTGAAGAGATGACAGACAACTTTGTTTCACAGAGTCTTTAATAAGGTCCCTCTGCCCCAGGATTCCCTGGAGCCAGTTAGGAAAAGGATAACCGGGGCAATTGGACCTTGCATACCTGAAGCTTAAAGGCTACTTTTTGGAGTAGACTAGACACTGGAAGTGAGAAAGCTGCTACTTGGGACAGGGGAAGGGAATATCAGCTGCGTATAAAGTGATCAGAAACAAAACAAAAAATATTAATTGTGGGCATTTTCACCAGAGCACATGTTAAAGTGTAAAACAGACCATAAAGACTGAAAAAGCACTCAGCAGATACTCAAAATGCTTATTTGTTGATTGCAAAGGTGCTTTTTTTTGTATTTTAAGGGCAGCAGAGGTTTAATACCAGGACAAGATTCTGTGAACTTAATCAAAAAGCTCAGGTTTTGTCTGTTTTTGCGGTGCTGTAGAATGAACCCAAGGTCTTGTGTATGCTAGGCAAGTCCCCTACCACTGGGCATTTTAAACACCAGAGGTTTCAGCCAGGGGTGAAATTTCTTACTGCTGCTTAAAGTCCTAAACTACATGTTTTAAGTTAAGGATTTTTTTTTATTTTTTGGTGCCAGGGATAGAATCCACAGCCTTGTTCATGCTACATCCCCAGCACACCTCCCCCTATCCCCCAGGCCCTTTTGGTCTAGGCCTCAGTCATGTTTATAACTTTAGAAGTTCCCTTTCAGACATTCAGTGCTGCATGCATGTTATCCCAGTTTACTCCTGAGGCTGAGGGTGGAGAATACCAAGTTCAAGGTCAGGCTTAGTGGCAGAGTACCCCAGGATTTAAACCCTAGTAGTGGGAAAAACAAATAAGCAAAAAGTATTCCCATTCACATATGGTCCTTGTCTGCTCAAAATATAAGAGAGAACTCTGGATTAGACTGGCTAGGACCTGGCACCATCTTCTTTCAAACTGTGATAGTAGACAGTTTCTGATCCTGTGTATGTTTCTTAATCTGTACAGTGTGGTTAACAATACCTGTTTCATGGAACAGTGTAATAAATGTTAGCTCCAGTCTGGCCTGGACAACACCCCAAAGTGCAGAGGTGCACTACAACACATGTTCGCTATTATCTCATTTGATGCCCCTTCTGAAGTTCTTTTTGACTCAGATTAGTCTCCTCTTTCTCTGAAGGCAAATTATTCAGTGATTAGCATGAAAGATTTTCAGCAATGCCCTTATTACTCTCTACAAGGAAGACTAGTTTGCTTGCCCCTTACCTCCACCATTCAGACTCTCAAGGGGAGGGACTCCATCCCTTGGCTCCTAGCCCACAAAGAAATGCTCTTTAAATATTTCTGAATTAGTGTGCCACAGTAGGCACCAAGTAGATACTTATCAAATGCTTGCTGACCTAAAAATTTCTTAAAAAAAAAAAAAAAGACTATTACCCATCAGAAAATGTTACCTTCAACATCCTAAACATTCCTTGTCATTCTAAAATACATTCAGCTGCTAAACTGCCTGTCCAGAAGTAGCTTACTTGGAGGAAGAACTTTTTGTTATTGAGAATTTTACCTCATTTTTTTTTTAGAATATGAATTTTACAATTTTCTCCTTGGCCTTCTTACGACACAGGAGATCTATTTCTTCTATTTCCCTTTGGTGGATTTTGCGGGATCCGAGAATTTCTGAGACCTTGTTTTCAGATGATAATAAAGAATCCTTGAAACTGTCCCATCCTTTTTAAACAAAAGGCACCTCCCTTTCTTTCCTCCACTATTTAAGTTCTTGCACAAATATTCCCAAAATCTTTTTTAAAATCTGTGAAATAGTATGGGGAAAGGGGGTGAGAGGTGGGGATAAGCTATCTATAATTAAACAGACAGCATTAGAGCCCAGAAGAAAAGGATGGAACCACTTGGAAGTTAAAAACATTTTGTAGTTCTATGTAAATGAGATTCAAAAGAATTAATGGAAAAAATAAATTCCTATAGGCATATGTGTTTGAATTTTAGCTATTACAGAAAATTCAGAAAATAACTGAGGGACTTGATACCCTCAGGAACTTACTAGTTCCAAGTTAACTAAGGACAGTATGATTTTGGAGGGTATGTCCTTAGATACAAAGTTCTCAATGAGCAAACTCATAATACTTATGACAAATTATGTTGTTTTTTTTTAAATTTATGCATCACTTGGGATACAGGCATTGTAGATCTCCTGGAAAATATCAATTACATTGTAATATTGGTTTACAGAAACACTCCCTTAGTATCAACAGCCTTAAGTTGCTAATGCCTGCTAAGTTTGTGTCAGAAGGTTGTGTTTAATTAATTCAGGTTTGAATTAACTACTACTAAATGATATAGCTGCCTATACACTTTTATTATCCTTTTTCCTTTTGCCCCTTATTGTTGGTTTGTTTGTTTTGTGGTATTAGGGATTGAACCCAAGGCCTCATGCATACTAGGTCAAATGTTCTACCACTGAGCTACATTTCCAACCTTTTCTTTAAGACAGGGTCTTGGGCTAGGGTTGTGGCTCAGAGGTAGAGCACTCACTTAGCATGTGTGAGGCACTGGGTTTGATCCTCAGCACCATATAAAGTAAAATAAAGACGTTATGTCCACCTATAACTAAAAAATAAATATTAAAAAAAAAGGACAGGGTCTCACTAAGTTGCCCAGGGTAGCCTTGAATTTGAGATCCTCCTGCCTCAGCCTTCCTGGACACTAGGATCCCCTACTGCTTTATAATGTTAAAAAAAGAGTACTATAATTTCTGTTGTATGAGGAAACTTCTGTTAAAGCCATAGGAGGGAGAAGACTAGATTTTGGAACAGGGATTGATTGAAATAGGATTGAGGGCTTACAAATCCCTGCTCCAAGTAATGAAAAAGACACCTGACCTCATAAATCTAGAATTCCTCAGGCACTCATAATGTGAACAGGTTTAACCAAATACAGCAAATAAGTTAGCCAATCTCTTCCAAATAGTAAGAAGTCCTGAAGATAAAGTCTAATTTATTTTTTAACACTTTACTGCTGTTTTTTTAAAATCATTGTCACTTCTTGTTGAGAGAAGACAACAAAGGTTAAGCCACAAATAGTTTCTTCCATTTGGTACTACTGATCCTACTTTTAAAAGTTGGCTAGGGCTCTAGAGGGCTCCCATACTAAACACTAGCACTGTGGAAGGTGAAAAAGACTAGGAGAAATGTTGTGAGTCAGGAAGAATGAAGGCAAACTTCTCAAGCATTCATTCACCAAATTTAATATTAAAAATAGCCTATGAGTTTAGGCCTGTGGGCATGTTTTTTTTTTGTTTTGTTTTGTTAGGCTGTTGAACAGACTACCTGGCAGGCAGCAGAAGGAAAGAAGGTAAGAGGGATGTGTCTCAGCTATTCCAAATGTAGACTGCATCTCTAGTCTACAGGATGCTCAAATGAAGCTTGCCTAGGCAACAATGGACAATCTCAATATTTGCTGATGGTGTCATTTCCCTAATACTTTGTCAAAATCAATGTGACTAGATTATATCATAGAATGAAGGTCAAAGCCACCTTTACCCGGGAAGGAAAACTTATATGACTCCAAGCTTCATTTGCCTTGGACTTGAATTGGAAAGTTGAGAAATAAAGAATCTTCCAAACAACATAAAATGCTTTTCTGTTGCTAGGATCTTACAAACCCAGAACTTTAAGGCTAGCAAGGAGCTTTTAAGAAAATTACTGTTTCTTGAGGTGCATAGGAAGAAGTTCCTCAGGGCAAATTAGTAGTAGGTTGTCAATACCCACTTTGAAACTGTCAACATTTTGAAAAAAGGGCATGCTGTAGCTTCATGGAATAGGGGAGGGAGAGGGAAAGCAGATGTTATGTCTGTATGAGTTATATGGAAGAAAAGACGTCACCCCATTTTCTTATTGATGATATAACTGAGGAACTCTAAACATCTTCCAGTATCCGCTGAGTTTTCTTTTATGGTCCTAGAAGAAAAACCCTTTTCCAAAGGATAATATACCCATCTCAAAAAGGAAAATCAAACCAAAAAATGTAATGGCCACAAGATGGCAGAAGAAGCAACAATATGAGAATGGACAGTAGCAAGGCAGAATCTATGTTAAGGCATATGAAACGATCATTAATATCACAAGGATATGAAATAATAAATCATGTCCCCTGCCCACTAACCTCCAAAATTCAGAGTCAAAAGACAATCTGAAGGTCTCCTAAGTGTATAAATTATCAGATTATTATACACAGGAAAAATAATACTGATAATAACAGTACTAAAATGACATAAAAACAATTATGGAACAACTTGAGACTAATAGTCTGCATAAGACATTCTCTAAAGCAGTTCAAAATTCCTGATGTCTAAAAGTTAAGCGATTCTATTTCTATAATGCTTTTTCTCCCCCCCATTTCCCATGAACCGTTGAAACCATGAATTTTGACTCAATGACTTTTCTTTTTTTGGTACTGGGAGGGAAGAACCCAGAAGTGCTTTACCACTGAGACCCATCCCTGGCCCCTTTTTCAGTTTGAGACTTTAGTGTCTTTCTTTAAATTAGTGTCTCAACCTGAAAAAAGGGCAGGGATGGGGCTCACCAGGTATCACTAAGTATCTCACTAAATTGCTTAGGGCTTCGCTTAGTTGCTGAGGCTGGCCTGGAACTTGTGATCCTCCTGCCTCAGTTTCCCAAGTCACTGTAATTCCAGGCATGAACTTCCACACCTGGTTTCAATGACTTCTTTTTTTAAAATTTTTTATTTGTTGCTTCAATAACTTCTTAACTTATAATTTCAAGTTCAGAATAATGAATAATGTATTTATTCAATTACAAATTTAACCTGATATAATTATAAGATCAATCGAAGAATCTTAGGGGCTCAGGAATCAATATCTAACTTCATAGGAACTTCATATACTGCTGCACTGTGTGCTGAAAGACTGTGCTTCTTTACAAACCCTCAATATCCTTTAACTGCGTGGCCACAGGTGTAGTTAATAAATATGAATTAAAGTCAGCATTAAGATTCCCTGAGTTGAATCCTTTATACATCTTGAGTGAGGAGATAGAAGCTTCAGTTGTTTGCTCCTTAAAGGAGCTACCCTCCCACCCTGCCTTCATGTTTTAAAAGGAAACTAGGGCTTCTCAAAGAATCCTAGGCAGCAAAGATTGGTCCCACATCCCTAGTTCCTTTTTATACCCCAGTCAAGATTTATCACTTACACAGTGGGATGAATCCTTTCTGATTCTGGTAGATAAGAGGTCTGAGTTTCTGGGGTTTGAGGCTGTGTGGCAGCTGGTGGCTCTGCCTCTTCAGCTTCACACTTCTTTGGGCTCACCTGTCAGGAGATAGCAAAAACAAAGATAACAAAGGATTTAATTCAGTTGGTTCCTTTTCTTTGATCTGGAGCTGGAAAAAGTCAGGGCAGGATGAAAAAGAGCCACGTCTCCAGGATGGACTCTGAACACAACTCTTCTATGTCACAGAATATACCTAATTTTGCTTAAATGAAACTCTGTTGAGCATAATTATTAAGTGCTTTTAGATTCTACCATTCCTGTATTGCTACCAGTCTAAAGAATAATTGGGCCTACCTTCCTTCAGAAGGACTTCCAGCATCAGAGTACTGGAACTGCACTGAGTGTGACACCCTAATTTGCCTCAGTAAAATGAGGGCCTATGTAATTACTTGTCAGAGGACATTGATAAGTATGGACCACTGCAAGAACTTGGGGAGACAGCAACAAGGTGTGTTAAGTCCATTTTGTCAAAGGGAACAGTCCCTTTGACAAAATGGACTTAACACACCTTGTTGCTGTCTCCTTTCTGATTCTGGTAGATAAGAGGTCTGAGTTTCTAGGGTTTGCAGCTGTGTGGCAGCTGGTGGCTCTGCCTCTTCAATTTCACACTTCTTTTTATGATGACTTCATTTTTTTAAAGTTGTTGATGAACTTTTATTCATTTATTTATATGTGATGCTAAGAATCAAACCCAGTGCCTCACACATGCTAAGCAAGCACTCTACCACTGAGCCACAACCCCAGCCCCCGACTTCATAGATTTTGACATAACTGAGTAAGCTCTTATCTAAAGTCTTGGAGTGGTCACTCTGTGAATGTGTGAATCACTAGAATACCACATAATTTTATAAAGAAGAACGGGAAGGGGACCATTCAATTACACCATTTAAGAAGCTAATTAAACAACTGGAGGGAAGTTGTCAATATCTGATGGAGAAAAATGTACAATCCAGTTTCATGTTTATCCATGCTTATTATTATATTTCACTCAAAAACTTGTTTTTCATTTTGATGGTTTAAATCTGTTCTGCATTCTTGAGTTTCTCAGACATTGAATAAGTAATTATCTCGATCAGACATTAATATATAGAAAAAACACAGGCTGAGTATGTTAAGTGGATGACACCATTTGTAATGTTACATATTAATAACTACCATTATAGTTAGACAAGACAACTAATCTTTGTTCTATGTAAAAAGATGAAGGGTGGGGCTGGGGATGTGGCTCAAGCGGTAGCGCGCTCGCCTGGCATGTGTGCGGCCCGGGTTCAATCCTCAGCACCACATACAAACAAAGATGTTGTGTCCGCCAAAAACTGAAAAATAAATATTGAAATTCTCTTAAAAAAAAAAAAAGATGAAAGGTAGGGATTGGAGCTGTAGCTCAGTGGTAAAGTGCTTGCCTCTCGTGTGAGGCACTGGGTTCGATCCTCAGCACCACATTAAAAATAAAGATACTGTGTGTTCATCTACAACTAAATAAATATTTTTTAAAAAGATGAAGGGTAGAATAAAGTGTGGACATTTAAGAAATATGAAATCTGTTCCAAAGCTATTTTTCTTTTTTGGTACTACAGTGTTTGGTACTAGGGTTTTTGGTATTAAGAGGTGTTTAACCACTGAACCACATCCCCAGTCCTTTCATTTTTTTTTATTTTGAGACAGGATCTCACTAAGTTGCTGAGGTTTGCTTTGAACTTGCAATCTCCCTGTCTCAGCCTCCAGAGTAGCTGGGATTATAGGCATGGATCACCACACCCAGCCTAGTACTCTTTTTCTAATCTCTAACAGAATAACATGATGCATCTTGTATGGGAGTAGGAAATAAAATTTGTGAAGTAAACAAAGCCTATTTAACAGAATTATATTGCATAATATTATAACAATAAATTTTGTGTAGAAATGTAAAAAACAAAAGACAGGAAAGTCAGGCGAGTATATATACAGTCCAGCTCTACCACAAAGTCCTCTATATCTGCATTATTTCATCTTCTTCTTAGAATGTTGACTATAATGTAGCTTAAAGAGAGATCCCTTTTTTTTTTTGGTGGTGCTGGGGATTGAACCCAGGACTGTGTACATGCTAGGCAAGTACTCTACCACCTGAACTTTATCTCCAGCTCTCAAGATAAATACTTTTTAAGACCTTATTTCTAAGTCAGCAATCATTTCGTTAGGGTTTTTTTTTTTTTTTTTTGGTGGGGGTAGTGAGCGGTAGTGTTGGGGATTGAACTGAGTTTTATCCATGCTAAGCACATACTCTACCACTGAGTTGACTGGGGATATATCCCAACCCTTAGATTTCTTTTTTGGAGAACCGATAAAAGTCTTCCTTTGGGACAGATAAAGGAGAAGTTCTGAGGAAGAATTGATGCTGAGAGCCCTGGAGATGAGAACACTGCTTCTCAGCCTCATGGAGAACTTTTATAAACCAGGGAATAGAAATGAGTTAAGTAGGATTAACAGGTGTCCCCTACCCCTACCCTCTACATTTCTCCTGCGGTTTGTCCAGACTGACTTCTCAATTTTACAGTTAAGACAAAAAGGAAAACTATGCCTAATTCTCCATCTCCCTCTAGGGAAGGGTCACGATAGCCTACCCGCTCAGGCTGTAACTTCTGGGTCATGAGCTTTTCGGCTGGATCAGGCTGGCTCAGACGCCTCACTTGGATGGATGAGGAGGTGGAAGTTCTCTCCTTTGGCTCAAGAACCTGCAGCTGTGGCATTGGTGGAACTGCAATCTCCTGACCAGAAGAGGGATCTTTGGTTTCAGTGTAGCTGGTGTTGCTGTCCCTGGAGGCTCCAGGGCTCAGAGACTGAAGAAATTAAATGAAACGCATAGAAAAGAAAATTACTTTATATGGTATAATCAGTAAATCATTGAGTTTTCCAACTTGTGTTAACCCAATTCATACCTGAGATTTTTTTTTAAGGGGGGTACATATTCATACAGAATAATCGGTTTCACTGTGGCATATTCATGTGAACATATATGTAAGCATAATCTGAACAATTTCACTTCTTACCCTCTATTCCTCCCTCCTGCTTCCCTTTCACTACCCTAATGGTCTCCGTTCTACTTTCATCACATTCTTTTCTCCCCCACTATTTTTTCTTCTATAGTTTCCACAGATGAGAAAAAACACTTGACACTTTCCTCTCTCATTTATTTTACTCAAAATTATGGTCTCTAGTTCCAACCATTTTCTAAAAATGACATAATTTCCTTCTTCTCATGGCTGAATAAAAGTCTTTGTGGGGGCTGGGGTTCAATCAAATCTTAGCACCACATAAAAACATTAAATTATTTTAAGTATGGACCACTACAAGAACTTGGGGAGAAAAAAAAGTCTTTGTACTTATTATTACTGCTTGAATTACTGATCTCCCTTACTACTTATCAACAAATTTACTAGGTTCCAACTAGATGCTGAGTACTGGGATACCCACATTAAGGCATATCCATACCCTCAAGAAATTTATGTCCAGTACAGCATGAGAGTAACTTTCTTTGGAATCAAATGGACTCATAATGGAAAACAACTCCAGTCAGGGGCCAATTAATTGAAAATTAGACTCTGGGATGAGGGTAAATGATCAGTGAACTGGGGACTAAGTGAAGCTTTTCCTATTCCTGTTAGAAATTATGACAGGTTCTTCTGGGCATGAAAAACACTGGCTTACAGACAGAATTTCAACACACACAGGAATCTCTCATACTCACTTTTCTGCTGCTGCTTGATGCTGAATGGGAACGGGAACGAGATCGGGAACGTGACCTAGATTCTGATGTTGACCTGGAGCCTGTCTTGGGTCTACCATGAGGGTTGGCGTGAATTCGTGCCTGGGATTTATCTCTCTGCTTGGATCTCGGAGGTGAGAGAGACTGAGAGCCAGAGCTATCAGGAGAACGAGACCTAGATCTAGAACTGGAGGAAGAAGAGGAGGATCGGCTAGAGGATGAGTCAGCTGACTGTTTCAATCTGTGGCTTGGGAAAAGATTATGTGAAGCCCTTCTGCCTTCCTTCTGTTCCAAAGATGGTTGTTTCAGAGATTCCTCAGTAATGCCTTTGGGTGATGTTAATTCCTCCATTTTTAAAGGGACTGGCTGAGCAGATTTTTCTGGCTCAGTTTCAAGACCTTTCTGGGTTGAGTATTCAGCCAATGTGCTTTTCTGAAGTAGAGGCAGAACATTCTCTTCTGGCACTTTCTCTGCTGGAGATTCTGCTTTGGTGTCTGCAGGACTTGACAAAGACGACAGGCCACCTACCAACTGCACAGTATGCTGAGATATTAAAAGCTGTCTGGTCTCAGCATCTGTATTAGGAGATAACTGGACGAGGACAGGGGGTGCTGGGCCTTCCATGGGTTCTATTTCTTCCTCACTCTGGAGTTGTGTATGAGGTGGTGGAGAAGATGCTTCCTTGGTAAGTAAAGGTGGGGGAGTCTCCTCCTCACTGGCAGTTTGCTCCAGTGGTAGCACAAGAGGGGCCTTCTCTAGATCTTCGGTCAGTAGAGGAGGGGAAGGGGACTGTGATTTTTCTTCCAAGCCTTGTGAAAATTTTATTTCTTCTCCTTTCTCCTCAAGGGGGGAAACTGATTGCATCTCTTTCTCTTGTTGCTGTTTGGTGAGATGACGAGTTCTAGCTTCTTCCTGGGATCTTGTAACTCGTCCTCCTCTCTCTAGCCCCTCCTGTTCCTGAGCTCTTATGGTTTTGGGTCTCTCATCAATCACCTCCTCTGGTTTTGCTCTGGGCATCACATCTCCCTCTTCTTCCTGAAACTGTTTCAGGATTGGTGCCTCCCTAGATTTTTGTCCTTCCTCTTCTTCCTCTTCCTCTTCCTCATCTTCCTCCTCTTCCTCCTCTTCTTCTTCCTCTTCTGTTTTCAAATTTCGATCTGCTCTGACCCTCAGATTTCTAGAAGGTACTTCTTGATTCTCTTCCCCCTCAGCAGCTTGACTACACTCAGAGGATTTAGCTGCTCTTGCCTGAAAGAAAAGATATAAAACAGTTCCAAATATATTTGCTCACAATCAATGGAGAAAAAGCATCCCATTTGATACTCCCAAGAATAAGAAATTCAATGATATACAATTTTGTTAAAACAGAAACAGGTATGACAGTAGATAACTATGACTAATGTGGGTTCCTTATGGGAATCAAAATAACAGTAACCAAAAGGAATAATGAAGCTGCTTGTAGTTCATTTTTTAGCTTCAAGTTTTTAAACATCTAGAAACAGGGAGGAAAACAAAAATACTGTCACATAATTTGATTATTTTTATCATTTTTAAAAATATTTTTTAGTTGTCAGTGAACCTTTATTTTTTTATATGCGGTGCTGAGAATTGAACCCAGTGCCTCACACTGCTAGGCAAGCACTCTACCATTGATCTACCACCCCAGCTCCTATTTTTTATCATTTTAGTATATTTCTTTTCATTCTTTTTTCCAGACCTTTCTTTGCATGGTCTTAATTATGATACACATATGCCTTTGTACTCTGCTCACTTAACATTATTCTAACAGTTTTAAAGTTTTAACCAAAAAAATTAATTATGATGTATCTTTTCTAATAATGTGCTTTAAAAATACGACCAGGGCTGGGATTGTGGCTCAGTAGTATAACATTCGCTTAGCACATGTGAGGCCCTGGGTTCGATCCTCAGCATCACTTAAAAATAAATAAATAAAATAAAAAGCTATTGTATCCAACTACAACTAAAAAATCTATCTATCTATATATATATATATATATATATATATATATATATATATAAAAAGAATGCAGACCAACCTAACTTTCATATATCTATATATATGCTTTGATTTCTAAAGACTAAATCAGAACTAAACAAACATACAAAAAAACCAAAATAGCATAAAAAAGTGACAAAGAGAAGTGAGAAGATGACGTGAGAAGATGACTATATAAAAATTTATAAAGACACTACCTCTAAAACAGTTTGAGGAGGAAAAGGAGGAGGGGGAGATATTTCAAAGCACCGCTCAAAGAGGTGACTGAATGCTTAGGAAGTATTTGATTACCTGTCTGACCCTAGATGATCGTCTTTCTCCTTTTCTTGGTTTCTCATCATCAGATTCACCTTTCTCTTCAGAAACAGAGGAGCCTTTTCCTATCAAATGAAAGAAAATCAAGTCAGATTTAATGTCATGAACACTCATTCATGACTTTCTAAAATCCAACAAACTGTAGCATACAAGCTGTTTTGATATGTATCTTTTATCAATATATATGTTTGATATGTATCTTTTATCAATTTCTTTGGCTTCCATGTTCAAAAAAGACTATACATAGCCCTGAAAGTCAGGGTCTTATTGATTATTCCTGGTGTGCATGTCTAGAATATTTTCAACATCACATACATAATACATGAGTTATGTACCACAAACAAGATAAAACTAAAATAACTTTAGAGACTTCAAATTGTCTAGCAGGAATATACAAAGCACTTATTTCTACAAAGTGTTTTGTTATTCTGAACCAAAGCTCAAGACTTCACTCTGTTCTAGGCCCATTTTTCAAAACACCCTATTGCTACTATTTGCTAATTTTGATCAAAATATTATGATTAAATAAACCAGTCAATTTGTACAATTAGATGAATGGTTTCCAGGGCCCCATTGTTCCTAGAAATCACTTGAGCTAACGGGACAGGGCTTCAGAACTGAGTCCTTTTGAGTATATATTATATGTTGGAGCTCAAGGAGAAAGATTTTTTTTTTTTGCGGGGGGTGGGGGGGTGGGGGTGGGGGTGGGGTGGTGGCTGTTAAAATAAAGTTTGTAAAACACCAATCTAGGTCATTCTGAATTCCATGTAAAACTGAAGGTTTCACTAATATTCTATGAAGGAAGACAACTGTAAGTAAATCACTTAAGTATAATGTGAGTTTCATGTCTTGGATAGGGTTGAACTTGAAGTTTCCTACCAGTATTAAAATATTACATAGAAGGACTACGAGTATAGTTCAGTGATAGAAGGAAGAGATAAGACCTTGATGCTAGTTGAGCAAAGAGAATAACTCAGTGGTAAAGCACTTGTCTAGAATGTGTGAAGACCTGGGTTGGAACTCCAGCATTGCAAAAATAACAAACAAAAAGCACAAAGGTAACTAACTGTGTTTCAGATTTAATCGACTAGATGGAGTTCAGTTTTGGCACAACACAAAAGGTTTAAACGATCCAGAGAACCATGTTCTAAATTAATAGCATCTAAACTAGTGCAGATAAAGCAGATGGTAAAAACTAATTCCAGATCTTCTTATTTCTATATCCCATTACTCTAACATGAACTAAGCTTTGCTACTGTAGTGACCAAAGCAAAAAAAAAAAAAAACTAATGAAATGACTATAAGACAATTTTGTAAAACTTTATTTCATAATCACTTGATTAACAGGCTCTCAGATTATGATTTTATGTGCAGAATTATGATAATTATAATGATTATGATACTTATAATTATGATACTTATAATGATGGTTCAGACTCTGACCACCGAACTGTACCTCAAGTTCTTATTTTTTATTTTGTGACAGGACCTCACTAAATTGCTGAGGCTAGCCTCCAGCTTGCAATGCTCCTGCTTCAGTCTCCCAAGTAGCTGTGTTTACAGATGTGCAACACAATACTCAGTCCTCACTGTAATTGACAGGGCCTTGCTAAGTTGCCCATGCTGACTTCAAACTTGCAATCCTTCTGCTTCAGCCTCTGAAGTTGCTGGGATTACAGGTGTGCACCACCACACCCAGCTATATTTTAAATATATATATTTTTAGTTGTAGTTGGACACAATACATTTATTTTATTTATTTATTTTTATGTAGTGCTGAGGATGAACCCAGCACCCCGCACGTGCTAAGTGAGCGCCCTAACACTGAGCCACAACCTCAGCCCCTATGATATTATTTTTGATATTGTAAAAACTACATTTGATTCTGGATTTTTACTCCTCTGGAAACACTTAGGTCATCAAAAAGATTTGTAGAAACAAAGCAGAAAGTTTTGGTCATCATTGTTTTGTGAAAACCAGACAAACCCCTCAAATATGAAACATAAATAAGAAAACATAAATAAGAGGTGATGAATCTCTAACCACTTAGAAATGCTACAAACTCTAAGAAAAGGGCTGGCTAAGAAAATCCATGGCTACAACTTTGTTAAATGAATCAGTATTCTGGGGCTGGGGTTGTAGCTAAGTGTTAGAGCACTTGCCTAGCACGTATGAGGCACTGGGTTCAATTTTCAGCACCACAGAAAAACAAATAAAATGAAAGTATTGTGTCTATCTACAACTAAAAATATTTTTAGAACATCAGTATTCTGAGAAAAATTTCATATTCTGAACATATATTTTAAAATATTTTTGTATTTTCCCAGATTGCATTTCTTCTGGAAAAAAGATAACTAAGAAAAATACATTCAGGGATGACATAGAAGGAGATATATAGACAACTTCTGACTATGGAGAGTGGATACTAACTCCTCAACACCTTAAAAAAATAAAACGAAGCCAGGCATGGTGCGCATGCCTGTAATCCCAGAGTCTTGGGAGTCTGAGGCAGGAGGATTGCAAATTCAAAGCTAGCCTCAGATAAGCGAGGTGCTAAGCAACTCAGTGAGACCCTGTCTCTAAATAAAAAGCCACATCTGGGCATGTGGCTCAGGGGTCAAGTGCCCCCGAGTTCAATCCCCCGGCCCTCCCCGAAAATGTCTAAGTGGTGGAAATAAAAGAAGTCAAAAGGAAAGTCAAGGAGGATTTTATAAACTTCCTGTTTAGGATACTGCCTGCAATACAAAACAAGAGGTTACTGAAATATAAGACAAAGATCCAAAATGTATTTTGGTACCAGGGACTGAACACAGGGTCTCCAGGGGCTCTTAACCACTGAGCCACATCCCCAGCCCTTCTTATATGTATTTTTTTTTAATATTTATTTTTCAGTTCTTGGCAGACACAACATCTTTGTTTGTATGTGGTGCTGAGGATCCAACCCGGGCTGCACGCATGCCAGGCAGGCGCGCTACCGCTTGAGCCACATCCCCAGCCCTTATAGGTATTTTTTTGAGACAGGTTTCACTAAGTTACTTGGAACCTTGCCAAGTTTCTAAGGCTGTCTTTGAACTTGCAATCCTCTTGCCTCAGCCTCCCAAACTGCTGGGATTACAGGCATGCGCCATCACACAAGGCTACATTCATGTTTTGTTTTTTGTTTTTTTTTAAAGAGACAAGAGAGAGAGAGAGAAGAGAAGAGAAGAGGAGGGGAGGGGGGAAAGAGAGAGAGAATGAATTTTTTTAATATTTATTTTTTAGTTTTCAGTGGACACAACATCTTTATTTTATTTTTATGTGGTGCTGAGGATTGAACCCAGCGCCTCGCGCATGCCAGGCGAGCGAGCTACCACTTGAGCCACATCCCCAGCCCAACACATTCATGTTTTCTAATGCATTTTTCATCTCTTAAAAAAAAAAAAAAAATATATATATATATATATATATATATATATATATATATATGTATTTTTTTTTAGTTGTAGGTGGACACAATACCTTTATTTTTATGTGGTGCTGAGAATCGAACCCAGTGCCTCACACATGCTAGGCAAGCACTCTACCACTGAGCCACAATCCCAGCCCTCGTTTTCTTTTACTTCTGAATATTTTTTACCCCCATCAATTATAGCCACTGGAAGAATCCTAATAATGACATAAAACAGGGAAGAGAGTGGCTAGCCTTACTCTAAATCTTTGCTTTTGAAATCTTATTTTTATTTCAATATCTATTTCTCACTTTCATTTCAAACTACACTTAGAATTGAGAAAACCTATCTTCTTTCTTTTTTTGGTCCTATTCATAATTTTAAACAATTCCACCATTTCTTATAAAATAAAATTTTAGATTGTTTCTACAACTAGTCTCAAATATGAAATAACTTTATTCTGCCATACTACATACTACCTCTTCTTTAAAAATATCATAACCATTTCTATCTCTATGCCTTTGTCCTTTCTAATAATATCCTGTGTTTTCTCTCTTTTTTTTAATCAGTACTGAGGATTGAACCCAGGAGTGCTTTACCATGCCTAGTCCTTCTTTTGAGACAGGGTCTCACTATATTGATGAGAATCTTGCTAACTTGCTGAGGCTGGCCTCAAACTTGCAATCCTCCTGCCCCAGCCACCTGAGTTGCTCACATTATAAGCATGTACCACTGCACCCAGGTCAATATATATTTTCTTGACTGGCTTTTGAGAAAAAAAGATACTGACAATTCATTTAAACAAGAGTGTCCCCCTCCCTGTTGGGCACAGTAATTCCAGTGGCCCAGGAGGCTGTGGCAGGATGATTATGAGCTCAAAGACAGCCTCAGAAATTTAGTGAAACCCTAAGCAATTTAGTGAGACCCTGTCTGTAAATATATATGGAAAAAAGGGTCTCAAATGTGGCTCAGTGGTTAAGCGTTTCTGATTTCCCCAATACCAAAAAAAATCAGAAAAGCTTTCCTCTTCCTCTTGGCATTACAGTCAGGGAAAAAAGAGCACTCAGACTAAGGAGGACCATCTGAGGGTCTATTACTTTCATATTTGAGGAGAAAAGAAGTCCCTGAAGGACCTTATTAATAATTCCAACATGCTGCCAGTGTTAATTTATTGAAAAAATTTTCAACTCTCCATCCCTCTGATGGTAAAGTCTCAGCTAGGAGGGCATCTCTCCAAGACCTATTTCTGAAGCCCAGATCTTGAGCTGTGTGGAGGTAAGACTGAACTGTGTTAGTGGCTTCTTCATGTTCCTGGTATGGAGAACACACCCAATCATTTGATCTCTGCTACATGATATGTGGTTCAGAGATTGACAAAAGCTGCCTCACTTACATCATTTCAAGAGTTGCTGAAATTCAGAATCTCAGGCCTCATCCCTAACAATCTAATAACATGCATGTAAAAAAGTTTCCAAGCCAGGCACGGTGGCACATGCCTGTAATCCCAGCGGCTTGGGAGGCTGAGATAGGAGGATTCCAAGTTCAAAGCGAACCTCAGATAAACAAGGTGCTAAGCAACTCAGTGAGACCCTGTCTCTAAATAAAATACAAAACAGGGCTGGGGATGTGGCTCAGTGTTTGACTGTCTCCGAGTTCAATCCTTGGTATCAAAAAAAAAAAAAAAAAGTTTCTAAGTATTATAATGCATATCATGGATAGATAAGCATTGGTTTACATGAAATGGCTTTCTCAATATTGTTCTGAAATTAATGAAGAAAATAAAAATTAAAAAAAAATTTTTCCCCCTCAAAATTCCCTATGGGTCTAAGAATAGGATCAAGAAAAATAGGCACTGAGCAAATCAAGATCCTAAAATTAGACTCTAAGGTCCTCCATTTTTCCTCACCTTTCAGGAGACGTCTCTCTCATCATTACATACCTCCCCCAATCTATTTTCATTAATGAATCCTACATTAATCAAAAGAGCTGGAAACTTCCATAAATTCTTAAAGTGTTGAATAGGCGGCACCCCCTACTACCACTGATGACTAACAGCAGTGATAATATTCAAAATACTTGTTAAATTACATACTGGTTTAATACATCTACCTACCATCCACATCTTATAAATATAAACATGCTCTCCTGAAAGTATAAAAAGTCTTAAGTGGTTGCCAAATAGCAAAGGCTATTATTTATAGACTTCTGCATGAGATACAATGCAAAATTGTGTGCCTAGTATTTTTTACAATGTGAAAAAAATTAATCTTGCCTGAACCAATCCCACATACTAGGTTAGAGATCTTGATAATATGCTCACTTATTATTCTGCACTGCCTTTCAAACACTTAGCACTACTATAATTATGTAATTATTTGTTGAAAGCCCATCCCCTTACTACACTCTTAAGTTTTCTTACAGCTGACTTGGCTTTTTCGCTAGCATTTTCCTGGGGCCTGGCACATGCCAGGTATACAATAGACACTCAAAAAGATTTTTTTTTTTTTTTTTTTTTAAAGATAGAGTGAGAGAGGAGAGAGGGAGAGAGAGAGAGAATTTTTTAATATTTATTATTTTTAGTTCTCGGCGGACACAACATCTTTGTTGGTATGTGGTGCTGAGGATCGAACCCGGGCCGCACGCATGACAGGCGAGCGCGCTACCGCTTGAGCCACATCCCCAGCCCTCAAAAAGATTTTTTGTTGAATAAATTAATAACTGTATCGGGTGCCTAATTGGAGGAATGACTGGATGTATAACACATACTATACACAATTGATAAAGAGATCAAAGTAAATTGTGACCTGCTAAATTCAGAAGTACAAGAGACTGAAGAGGTAGATGAGTAGAAAAATCATACTGCCTCAAAATGCTAAAAAGTTAACACAACACATAGGTGAAAGCAGACTTCAAAAAAGACATAATTCCCCTGAAAAACAGGTGTCAAATATCAATGTAATGGAATTTCCCTGAGACTTTCATGAAGGTTTAGCATGAAAGGAGGCATAACTACCTCCCCCCACCAACTACGCAGGATTGACAAAAAAGCGCAGCGGGGAGGGAGATACGTACTGGGCGAATGTCTGCTGAGCTCCAGCTCTGGTCTCTCCAGGCTGCTCTGAAAGTCAGGAGGCAGCAGGGAAGCCACTCCCCCAGGATGGATCATCTCATCCTCCGACTCAGCTGAAGCTTCTGCAAAGTACAGATTGGGTCGGGGCAGGGAGGGAGTGAAGGGCTCAGCATTTGGGAATATGTAGAGGAGTGAAGGATGTCAAGCAAAGTCATAGATACAGAGATACACACCAAAAAGAGCACTGTACATAAAGGAAAAAAAAACTCCCTAGGATTAAGCTCTACCTCATCTAAATGGTAGTTAAATTTACTTATAACTTTTCCTATTGGCAGGAAACCTAACAAGACAGTCAAATTAAGTGTCCTTTCCCTGACAAAGTAAATATAACTCACTTGTTTTCATAAACTACAAAGCAAATGAGCAGCAGTCTCAGCCTTATTCCTGAAATTGCCTAGTTAGACAGGCCTATCTACATTGTGACAGGGATAAGAATAAAAAACTTGTTATAAGTGACAATCTGGGCTTACCTTCAAGTTCTGCAGCTTCTCGAGCTTCACGTTCCAAACGCTGTCTAAGTAGCTCCTGCTGCTTTTCCAGATACTGCTTTATGAAACTGTTCTGGCTCATTTCCTCGCCAATCTGTGAAGCGGAAATGGAAAAAGATGATCTAGGAAAGCAAATCAGGAAAATGCAAGGAAGAAAATTTCACAGAGCAAAGGTCTACTCCATAAGCGGAGTCCAAGAAAGAAAACAAAAGTGTTAGAAGGTTGTTCTCTGACTATTCCTTTATTAAAATTCAGCCTTGTGAGTAGCAGAAGATGGCAAAAAGAAGAAGACATTTTTTATTTTAAATATTTAGTTCCCAACCAAGAGTGATGCTGGTGCACAACAACTTAGAAAGAAGAATTCCTAGAAACTATGTCCTTTCTTTGGTGCTAAGGACCAAACCCAAGGCCTCATGCATGCTAAGCTCTCATTTTCCCAATTAGTTACATTCTCAACCCAAATTATGCCTTTTAATCTAAATTCTTAGACAATCTAGAACATTCTGTAAAGATATTCCAAATTAAAACTGAAAGGATAAGAACACTACTATATCCTTCAAAAGATCAAGTTCCCGGTTGGGGTTGTGGCTCAGTGGTACAGCTCTTGCCTAGCACAAGTGAGGCACTGAGTTTGATCCTCAGCACAACATAAAAATAAATAAGGAAAAAACGTTAAACAAACAAAAAAAAAGGATCAAGTTCCACCAATGTGGGTGCAGTGGTGCACACCTGTAATTCAGGGACTCTGGAGGCTGAGGCAGGAAGATGATCCAGCCTCAGCAACTTAGCAAGACTCTGTCTCAAAATATAAAGGGTTGAGGATGTGGTAAGCACAGTGGTAAAACATCCTTGGGTTCAATCCTCAGTACCAAAAAACAAAACAATAAAAAAGTTCAAGCCCTACCAATCCATCATGTTGTCAAACATCTCCAAAATTCAAGTATATTATTTAAAATTATGAAATCAAGAGACTAAAAAAAGAGGGATGCGCATTCAGCACATAGGCAGAATTCCATTTTCCCAGTACCACCAAAAACAAAAACAAAAACCCTCACTACATTTCTTCCTGGAGCAAAAAGAAATCCTTGGAAATAAAATTTAGAATCCAGGGATTTATTCCTTTTCCCTTTTTTTCTGTAACACAGATTTCCACATTTCTTTTGTCCAGTTTTTTCTTTTCATGTCCTCCTCCCTAGAACCTTTCATTTTGTGAGCGGGCAGGCACTGGGGAATGAACTCAGGAGCACTCAACTACTGAGCCACATCCCCAGTCCTATTTTGTATTTTATTTAGAGATAGAGACAGGGTCTCACTGCTTAGTACCTCGTTGAGGCTGACTTTGAACTCACAATCCTTCTGCCTTAGTCTCCTGCCTCAGCCTCCCAAGCCGCTGGGATTACAGCACGTGCCACTGTACCCAAGCCCTAGAACATTTCTTGCTTAGCATGTCCTATTAGAACATCAGAAAAAGCAAAGAAACCCAAATAAATACTTCCTATGTTATTAGTCATATTTCTTAAGCATAATAATGTTTATTTTCATCTAAAGTAGAAATTAATCCCTTGGTATTCAATGGACAGTGATAAAATGTGGGCTGCATGTATTAGAGAATAAGCATGTTTGTTACAAAACTTCAAAGACCAAAATGCAACTAACAGAAGGAATACAATTGAAATTGATTAGTTTATACAGTTTTTTTATACTTGTAAAGATACCAACTAAACCTCTGAAAACCGGCTAGATCATGATACTTACAGCTTAATGAGATGGTAACAAGGGAGTAGGAAGGTTCTCTTATTTTCCACAGTATCCTGGGACTTCATCTAGCACTAGGGTTGCTCAACACTTCATTAACAAAGACCTGGGTTTTTCCTTTAAGTGTGTGACACATTATAATGAGGGGATTTTAAAAGCTGACAGGATCCCCAAGAAATTTTGCAGTCTAAGAATTTTTGTTTTTAACGACGGAATAATGTCTTTAGAGGAAATCTTATGCAGAAGCTCAATATAGAAAGCAAATAAAAATGGTAATTTGGTTTAAGAGAAAAATAAAAACTAATTTGGTTTAAGAGAAAGACACAAACTTTGCTTACTTCTGAAGAAGGTATCTTCTTTGGTAATCCATAAAAGCAGCTACACATAATTCCAGAAGATCAGTTATGAAACTACAGTTCTAGTCCAACCATTGCTCATAGTACAGGTAGGGAAACTGAGGAAACCAAGGCCTTCCAAGTTTAAGTTTCTTCTCCTAAATAGCAAAGCTATTAGTGATGTTTAATAGTGACCACATATAGTTAGTAGGTACCAACAGAAAGGGTGGGTGATTTACAGAGATTGGATTTTTGGAAAAATTATGTCAACCAAAGTTCCTGATCAGCAGGTATTTTCCTACACTGTCCTACTGGTGACCTACTTTTTACATCCACTACTTTTCCCAAACCAATGGCAAATAAATGATGTCAGATGCTTATACTACATTAAGCCATACCTTTTGGCACACACCACTTCAAACTAACAGGTTAAAACTAACAGGTAGCTCCTGATTCTGTTTTTCACCCCAAGCCCTCGTGTAAAACTGGGCTTGTTTAGAATTCAATTACCCTACTATGAGAATACTTCCAACCAAAGGAATTTAGGAAAATACTGGTGAGAAATTAAGCTTCAAATATACAAAACCAGGTCATTCCATGTGTGTCTAATCTCCAAACAGCCCATTCTATCTAACAAACTTTCTTTCTTACCTGGGAATTTGGCTGGAATGCAGCATGGGGTGTTGAATGTTTCTGTAAATTTTCTAGCATTAGAGCCTGGTACAGAGAAGGGCAAAAGTCAGAAACCAGGGGGAAAAAAAAAGGAAGAAATCAAATCTCCACCCCTTCCACAACCTTTTCATTAAATTCAATAACTTAAATACACATTTAAACTGTACTTCTTTTATGAAGCCCTGAAAGCTCTTTATTAATATTGTTCTCATTCATATTCTGAAGACCCTTAAAGGTGGCCTTGGTTACCCCTCCTAATCTACAAATGTCAAGATACAGGCATACAGACAATCAGTGACCTGGTTATATCATAAATCAGTGTTGGTGTGACAGACTAGTATTACAATCTCAATATCTTTGCACTTTTAACTAGAGCCCCTTCTAAAACTCCCCATGCAGGTAAGAACATTTCAAATACTCAAACAAGCTTTGAATACATAAAACCAACATGGGGCTGCTGTTTGGGGCCTGAATGAATTACTTGGATCAGTTACCCAGGACTAGAACTACTTGAGTGAACTTGTATATTCCAGCAGAGTGACACCTAGACTTATCAAATTTACAAAAATTTCAAAAAGAAGGCTACATTAGAAAATGACCACAAACCCTGTAAACTGTGGTCTGACCTAATCCACAACCACCCACACAAAACCGTCAGCTTCTGTATAAGCAACGGTCTGCCGAGTCAATCCTTGAGCTAACTTAGCCCTAATGGGTACTACCTGCCACGTATCCTAATGAACTGTAATTAAAGCCAAGACACTTCATCTTCCCTCCATTTTCACCAAACCTATACCCACCAATCCATCTACCTACCTCAAGACAAGCCCACCCCCATGTACTCAAATCGATTCAAAATCTCCAACATATACTAACCTGACTCACTTTCTCTCAATATTCACCAAATCCTTATCTACTCAAATTGCTTCTGGACTCCCTATAAACTAGACACCCCACTATCACCAAGTGCCTTCAAATCAGGGTCTCTTCATCTCACCTCCTAATCTAATCAAGCAGACATTTTTTACTCTATCCCAATCGTATTCTTGCAGATACAGATACCAACCCCAGCTACCCCTCCGCCAATTGTACCCCTAACTCGGATCCAGACCAACTCGCCCCCCTCAGGCCAGCAACGCTGGTGGTTGTAGTGGGATTTAACTCCTTCTGCAGCGCATGCGCCGAAACCACAGACACAAACAAGGAGGGGGTGGGGGAAGGAGGAAGGAGCTTAAGACACTCCAGGAGAGTAGCGCGCACCCTCCCATTTTGGGCTCGCGCTGCTGCCGTTAAGGCGGGAACCGGCGCGGTCTCTGTTCCAGCGCGAGCCTCACCAACTACCGTGCGCGCGGATCCGCAGGCTCGCGCTGGCGGCCTGAGAGAGCTCGCGCGGAGCCCGAACACTGCGCCTGCGCCGCGGCAGAGACTAGTCTCTACCGGGTCCGCTCCCCACCGACATCCAGGCAACGCCGACTTCTCACCCCTTTGAGCCGCTTAACCAGGGCACTCTTCTGCCCGCTCTTGGCTAGGCCTCGCTGCTCTAGTGCGGCCTTCAGGTCGGTCACCCGCAGCGCCTGAAGAGGCTTCCCGTCCAGAGTCACCTCCTCCAGCTCCGCCATCTTGCGTGAGGTACTCGGGTCCGTCCCGACGGCTTCGGGCATCTTCGGTAATTTCCGCCAACGCCCTTCGAACGTACCGAGCTGACCCCGCCCACTGCCATAGTCTGCCCCTCGATTACCGCTCAAAGCTCCCCGGATTTTTCCGGAACTGCTCGGGTATTTCCGTCTTCACATCGGCACCAATCGGTTCTTTGCCTCCGCCCTGCAGTTTCTCCTCCCTCACCCTGCTTTGAGGCTCGGTTATATTCGCCTTGCCGAGGCTTTAAATCGAATCTATTCGGAAGCCCTCGACTCTGGCATGCCCGTAATCGGAGATATTCGGTCATCTCCGGTCTTGGAGCTGAAGCGCTGGGGCTCTTGGGTGTTTGGGGCTGGTTCGAGACCGGAAGTGCGTGGGCTGCCGGGCTGGCCCTGTTTAGGGATTTCAGGAAATATGGAAGCAGCGGCTGTAGTTGGAGTCAAAGAACTCTTGTGACGGTCTCCGTGTTCTTTGAGATTCCAGGAGGTAAGAAAGGAAGAAGTCCTTACTTGGGTCATACTCGGTGTTTGCCGATTACCTTAGTAGGGCAAGCCTCGTGCTTCCTTATGCAAATAACTACCGTCCCCCATCTTCCGAATCCCCGCCACTCCATCTAAGGAATAAGTTACTCGTGGCTTCCAAAGCGGGCTAGAGGCAGCACTATATCTTTGGACACAGATAGTGTACTGACTGATTCATAACACTGAACTTGAGTTTGCTGATCCCGAAATTTTCCCTTTCTCGTTTGGCCACTTTGAAAATGGCAGTCACCTTGAACAGTGTTTGGATACTTGAACTGATGTTAATTGTTTAGGGGTTCCTTTATTTGTCACTGCAAATCTTCCAACTTAAGAGCAGAAGAAACACAAACAGCAATATAGGTCATGGACAAATAATTTAAGGTTTTCATTGCTAGAAATTCAGACTGTAGTGCTGGAAACTACTCAAATCAAATTGATCGTTCGATTGCATTCAGGTGTAAAATGAATAGGAGGTCACCTATAGGTACATAAAGCATTAAGGAGCCTGCCTGGTGGTACACATCTCGATTTAGAAGGCTGAGACAGGAGGATTACAAGTTCCATGTCAGCCTCAACTTAGCGAGACCCTGCCTCAAAATAAAAAATCAAAATGACTGGGGATGTAGGTGAGTGGTAAAATTTCCCTGGATTTCATCCCCAGTACCACAAACACGTTAAGAAACACAAAAACACATTAAGGAAAATGGTTCAATGACAAATTGTCACACATCAGTATAACACTTGTTAGATCCATATAAGTCAACAAACCAACTTGTTTTTCAGACCCTTGAAGACCTGGCTTCTCTTGGTTTTCTAATTTATCTAATTTGGGACAAGGTCCTCACTCTGCTGTTTAGTGTTCCCTTGTGCTTTATAGAAAATATTAAGGGGATCCTGGATTCATGGATAATATGAAGTTCTTGCAAACTTCAGAGACTATATGCATATTGCAGAAAGGCCCTTTCACACTATATGATGTTTTCAATGTTTTTGTTGTTGATGTGACAGGGTTTTGCCGTGTTGGCAATAAGAGTGTATAACAGTGCTTTTATGTTTCAGGATGCCACTGGAATCATCTTCCTCTTCAATGCCACTATCCTTCCCTTCTCCATTACCCTCAGTACCAGACAATATTACCAACTCTTCCCCTCCCCCCATGTCTTACATCACTTCCCAGGAGATGAAGTGTATTCTTCACTGGTTTGCCAGTTGGTCAGGTCCCCAGCGTGAACGTTTTCTACAGGACCTGGTAGCAAAGGCAGTGCCAGGAAAATTACAGCCACTGCTGGATGGTCTGGAGCAACTTAGTGTATCTGGTGTAAACCGACCACCTTGTATCTTTGAATGTCAGCTACGTCTTTGGGATCAGTGGTTTCAAGGTTGGGCTGAGCAGGAACGCAATGAATTTGTCAGACAACTGGAGGTCAGTGACCCAGACTTCGTGGCAAAGTTTTACCAAGCAGTTGCTGCTACAGCTGGTAAGGATTGATAGACATTCAGATCAAAGAAAATAACCACAGCTGGTGGAGTCAAGACCATCTCTCCACAGTGACTCAATTCAAATGTGTCACTTAAAGATTTGGGGATAGTATCTCAATGAGCTGACTGAACTTACATATGAGTATAGGTATGGTTACTTCAACGTTACCAGCATTTCCTCTGGATTCCTAGTGAAATTGTTTTCCATTTAAGCAGATCCAAATCAGTCTCCTAGTTTGCTTCCTTCCAAGAGATGTCAAAACCTCATAAATGTAAATGACTTTTGCAACTGTAACTGAAAGGAACCTTCATGTTACAACTGAAGTCTATTGCTGGCTCATGAAGGATATAAAGTAGAATCCTTCTATAGAAACAGGCGAGAAGAATAAGAAAAAGTGTTATTTGGGGGAGGGGTACTGGGGATTAAACCCAGTGTTGCTCTACCACTGAGCTATACTCCCATCCCCCTCTCCCTTTTTTTGAGACAGAGTCTTACTAGGTTGCTGAGGCTGGCCCCAAACTTGGAGTTTTCTTGCCTTAGCTTCCCAAGTTGCTCATTTATGAGCATATGCTACCATGACTAAGGAAAGATATTTTTATAGTTTGGTGGGATTCTGGTTTTACTACCCTTCCCATACTCTAGCATAATTATGCAACATCCCAACCACTGGGTCTCCCAGTGGAGATTTAGTAAAATTATGGAAAATCAGGAAAGGGAGATAATTAGTTACTCCCTCCTTCACACTGTTTGACCCCAATTAGCAATGAAAATTGATAAAATACCAAATTGTAATGAACTTTTTCTAAAGCACACATGATATTGAAGTCTGTAGCAGATGTGTCTGTTGTTGCTCTACAATAGTATGTAAATAGCTGGATGTGGTGTTACACATCTGTAATCCCATCTACTAAGGAGGTTGAGGCAGGAGGATTGCAAGTTCCAGACCAACTTAAGCAACTTCTTGAGACCTTGTCCCAACAAGTAAAAAGGACTCAGTAGTAAAGTGTCCCTGAGTTCAATCCTTAGTACCAAAATAACAAAAAGACAGTGTGAAAATAAGTGATACTTTACAGGTTAGTTTATTTTTTTGTACCAAAATAAATTTTTATAACCATGAGACTCTAGTTTTTCACCCCACCCCTCCATTGCCAGACTAGTATGAAGTTGATAACCTGGAAGGAGGCATTCCAGGGAAAGTAGAAAGGTGTACATAACAGATTTTTCCATCTAGTTGTGTCTTAAATAATCTATGCTACACCCTGTCATGTTCTGGGTAACATCATGCTTCTTTTGTTCATCCAGTTGGGTCCCTTGTGTATCATGTATCAAGTAATGTTATGGGGCAGATGGTCCCACCTGAAGAGTTGCTTGTTTCTGATAGGCCACAATTCCTGTTGCACCCACCAGAATTAGCAGCAGTAGGCAGAGTCCCACAGACAGAGTGATTTGGGTCGTGGAAGGATTATGGTCCCAGGAAACCAGCAACCTAGGAGCACAGAATGTGGCCAAGAGTAATGCCTCAGTTTAGGAGGTGAAGGTTTACCATTATATTACAGAACTCATGAAACCCTGCTTCATTCACGCAGTAAGTTAAACAGGAAATCTATAAGAAGGAGTATAAAACCTGAATGTAGGAATAAGACCAAGATCCATCAGCAACTTAAATTGTTGGAAGGAGATCTGTTAGGGAAGTGCTTAAGGAAAGAATCAGATTCTGTTATTTGGATAACATCTCTGGGTAGATGTTATGTAAACATCTAAGGGATCTAGGATTCTTCAAGATGGGGGAACTCTATTATTTGTTGTGAGGTG
Source organism: Urocitellus parryii (assembly GCF_045843805.1). Lineage (NCBI taxonomy): Eukaryota > Metazoa > Chordata > Mammalia > Rodentia > Sciuridae > Urocitellus > Urocitellus parryii. The sequence continues at coordinate 36,241,763 of NC_135536.1, forward strand.
TCATAATGATCCGTCCAAGGTGATCATGTTAGAGATCCTTATTTTCTGAAATACGTAGCCATGTCTAAAACAATATGCATTAACATGCTTAATAACTGCAATTTTGAACATCTGGAGTCCAGGGATTCAAAAAATTGCTTGGAATATTGTCTTACTTGATATATTCTGTGGTAAAACTGGCTTCTCCATGATACACTTCTAAGGGCTTCTCCTGAAGAGTCAGGGTGAGGGCCTTGTACAGCATAGCAACCGAAGGCCCTTGGCAGCCAGGGGATTTCCACATATGCACAGTGAACACCAAACTAGTGGTAATTGATGGGCTATGGAAATAGCACCTAAATGGACATTTGAGTCTCTTAATGGAGGAATATTTCCTGGAAGAGTGTATGTCATAAAACAGGTGTAGACTTAGGAGTAAGAACAGAAGGTCTTCCGAGGAGAATAAAGAACTTGAATGTTCTCCATGGCCCACTGTATAAATGGCCTGAACTGTTCCCTTTACCTGCCAGTGCCACTTCTGTTCACCAGGGCCTGCAGTACTGCTTCAGCCAGCTCTTCTTTCTGTTCTTCCTGCAGTGTGTGGCCTGGGGGTCCAGCTAATCATAAAGACAGCTTGAATAGCACTTCTTGGGTTGAAAGATTCACAGGTAGAGAAGTAACAGAGTTGTTACCTTCATTGGCCTGACATAGCCGACCTTGGGGACAGTAGAGAAGACCATGATACCCAGGTATCTGCAAAGAAATTCATAAAAGGCTTAGTTAATAGCCTCAATTACACATTCAAACTTTCCTTCAAAGGAATACATTCTAGAGTCATGGGCTCAGTACTTGGTTAAAAAAAAAAAATGACTATCACAACAGGTTGTACAATCCTACCAACCATACCAGCATTTCTAACTTCTCTTTGCCAGTGTGCCACAACTCTTCCTCTTAAGGTACCCACCTGAATAGCCTTTCCTGGACGACACGAGACCCAAGGTGATCCCTCTACTTGCACCTCATATGCTCCTCTTTGGGTACATTGATGTAAATAACAACGGCCAGTGAGCTTTGCTTCCTTGAGATTTGGGATCTGAGAGGGATGGCTGGTCTTATCCCCAGGGAGCCGTTGTAAGGTGAGGTTGGCAAGGAAGCAGCGACTCTGGGAATGGTAGATCTCCCCATGGGGATTCTCTGTCCCAGCTGGGAGCCCATTTTCCTTCTTCCAGCATTCACTCTGAAAAGGCAGAAAGTAGGAAAGTGTGTGCTTTGATTCCTTAGAAGTTGACTCCCTTCCAGGTATACTCCATTGTTAACCCAGCTCACTGGTCTACTCACTCTGTTGGCGAGGGGCTTGTACATGCGGCAGCCTTCCAGTGTGGGGTCTGAGGAACAGCTTCCCTTGTCCAAGTGCAGGTAGTGGCAGCCCATCCCACTATGTGGAAGGAATGGTAGAGTGACACTCAAATTACAGACGGTTGTTCCATCCTCTCCCACTCAGCACACATACCTGCCAGTACAGAAGAAGTCTGAGGAGCTGGTCCCACATGTGGTCACCAAGCCAAATTCTAGACCAGATCCTAAAGGAAAAGAGAGGAGAGCCTTCAACAAATGAAGCCCTACACATCCCTCAACACCTCCTATGCACAGCCTGAGTTTTACCTTAGCAGCAGATGATCCCTTCCAACCTATCCCACTTCTCTCAGAGCTAATGTGGGTCATGAGTATTACTCTGCAGATCTCCCTTATTTCTCACCCTTGCCCCACAACAGCTCCTCTGCAGCACTGTGGTTGACCTGATACCAGCCTGAATCTTGGAAGGCAGCAAGAGTGACTGAGTCAAGTTGAGTGCGCTGGGCACCATTGAAGGTAGCAGCCATTATAGAACCCTGGAGCAGTCTGGCCTCCCAGTGTGAGGATGAAGGGCCCTGCTAGAGGAGGGAGCAGATAGCTGGTTGTGTCTCGCTACTCCCTCTTTCTTCATCATCCCACGGAGTTATCACTCTTACCTCTTCTTCCAGGGGAACACCCAGAGAAACCCCTAATACTCCCAAGTGTTTGGCCAGGCTGTGGCTAACAGTTGGGGTGGTGAGAAGCAGCTGTCCCCACTTATCTCGCCTTGTCACTTGTTGCCTTGTAGAACAATTCTCTCTAACTGGGTACAGAAAGAGAAGATGGCAATATGAGGAGATGAAAACCTAGGAAGTGTGAAGTACAACTGAAAGGAAGGAGGTCATAAGATGGTTAATTCCCTCTGGTTGACACTGCATAATTCTCTCCCTCATTCCTCCCATTTACTGTTGAGTCCGGAGGGGCAATCCCGCCACTTCTTGAAAAGCTGTCCAGAGAAGCCCAGGATATGGAGCAATTCATGAAGTGTGGCCTAAGGACAAATGACTTTAGTGAAGGGGACTGGATTTGCAGCAGAATTAACCAACAGATTCTATAGCCAAATCTACCCATTCAGCTGTTTTAAAATTTCGAGATGGGTCTTGCTAAGTTGTCTCCAACTTGCAATCCTCCTGCCTCAGCCTCCAGAGTAGCTGACATTACAGGCACGTGCCCCTGTGCCCAGAGCCATCGGCTCCATAGAGCATGAGGTACCTTCTGTCCCATCCTAAGTAGGTTCTTTACTTCATGGGAAGCTGTGTGACCTGTGTCCACTTCCCCTGCCCCTCCACCCATTTGCTTGTCCTTAATCATCATGCACCAATTACCATTACAATGTCACCATGGCTGAGGCTGGGGCTGACAAAATGTTGGGCACAGTAGACAATGGTACCAGCAAGGGGCCTGTCTTCTGAGTCCAGCTGGCAGCAGGCAGAATAGGCTATGATAGAGGGCTGCAGATGGGCCAGGAGAGGGTAGGGGTGGAAAGGAAGAAAAGAGATAACAAGATGGAGAGAATTCCCCTGAAAATGAAGGACCTGGAGACGGTAGAACTCTGAAGGGTGTAACCAAGGCATGGTTTGGTGAGTTCTTAGCTCCTGTGCAAGAAGCACAATTTAATAAAAATTGTATCAATCCTCTCTACTTCTCCTCATGAGATTTAAGATTAAGGGAGGCACAGCAGGGTGGAGAGATTTGACTTGAACCTCACCTCTTGGTGGCACCTGGAAGTGTGGGCAATCCGCACATATAGGAGAAAATCAGTGTTCTGGACCCCAGGCCCATCTGGCTGGATCAGTTGTGGGGGACCCTGCTCTGGCCACAAGGTATAACCATGAAGATGGGCATCAGGTATCTGTAAAGGAGTCAGATGTGGCATCTTGCTCAGCAGAAGGATATGGACAGTGGGAGACTAGGTGCTAGGAGGAAAGGAGAAGAGTATCACTGTCTTAGTGCCTTCCACCCACCCATGAGAATACAGATTTCTGCCTCCAGCCACCTGACTTGCTTTAATATATTTTGGGGTTGTGGTAGAGAGGGACCAATTATTCCACATTGTTATCAAAGCAGAATTGAGTAATTCTGATGCTAGAGGTCCTGGGGAGGTCTAAGAGATCTTCAGATCCCTAAGATTGGAAAGTCTCTTACCTTTGCTCCCAGGCAAGTCTCTCCTTTGTACCCTAGGTTCAAGAGGCTGCACCTGCCAAGAGTATCCGTGTTGAGCTGGAGCCATTTCAGGTATGTTGAAGGCTTGTTGTATGTTCTGCTGGTAACATGAACTCACCTGTGGTAGTTTGGGGTATCTGGGTCTCCCCAGACAGCATGACAGTACTGTGTAGGATCTCGACTCAGAAGCAGGGGTCCTTGCACTGGAGGGACTTAATAAGATGAGGCCAATTCTGCTTCAACATCACTGAGTTCAGTTTGGTGCTGGTCTTGGCCCTCCCTCCCTCTCTGGTCCCCTCACATCTCCTTACTCACCTGCTAGGACACCATGGATTCGCTGAGTGGCCTCTCTCACTGCAGTCAGGGCTTGGGATCTCCCTCTCATTACATCCCCCTCAGGATCCCAAGCTCCATCAGATGTAGGCTCTCCTATATAGTAAGTTTGGATTCGGAGGGGTTGAGGATCAAGGGAGTTGGGGAGGGTGAGGTAGGAGGAGCGAAAGTCTGGGGCCATTTGGGAAAAAGGGGGCCTGAGAAGGCTCACGGACTTCTGAGTCTCGTCATGTAGACATCTGCCTGTGGCTGCCCCAAGGAGGAATAGTAGCAGCATCTTCTATCAGTAACTTTCTGCAGTCTGCCCTGCACCTTGTCTTCTGTTCCCTTCTTCCCTGATTCACTTGTTTCTGCCTTTCCTGGCTTTACTCTGTCTCTACATCCCCTCCACCACTCTTGTTTTTCCAGGATTTTAGTGTTGTTGACTAAATCTACAGTTCTCTGCTAGCAGGTTGGATATGAACCACAAGGACCAAAGCCATCCTCTTCTGTGGGTGCCTGAGGTGCAGTGCTGGGGGAGGGGAGTGTTATCTTGAGGCCTCTTCTGATCTTTCCAGGGATAAGTCTTCCTTTTCCACTGTGGCACCCTTTCCTAACCCACTTTTGTCTGACATCCTAATTCTCCTGCCTTTCTGAGTAGAAAATCTTGAAAGCTCTCCAGAACTAAAAAATTTGGTATCAGCACAATGGTGGTGGTCTGGGCACTCTGCATTAATGCCTGCACACAGGTGGGTAAACAGGCCTCTGCACTTCACTAGCCTGTGTCAGAAATGGCAGGCTTCTAACTAAATTGCAAGACTTGAAGGTATCTCTTATATCTGTGTAGGTCTGTCAGTAGGTGCATAACAAATATGTGTTAGTTGACTGATGCATTCTATGGGAGGCTGTTGTGCTAGGTCTGTGAGACTTCACAGAACCTTCTTAAAGGCCTGCAGGGTAAGGAAAATAAACTCTTAAAATGGACACTAATAGTTGTTCAAAGCTGTTTTTAAGAAAACTTGGAACTCTTTGTTTTGTTTTTCTCATTCTGTGCTTTCACCTCCTGTCCCTTGCCCCATTTGGATACCCCCTCCTCCCCTGCCTGGCTAATTCCTACCTTTCCTGCAATCATTCTGGGAAGCTTTTCTTAACACCTCCAACTCAAATTTCATACCTGCCAGAGATGGAGGGGGACCACCTCTGCAGGAGGGGCCTCTCCTCCCACAACCAGCTTGTCATCCTCTGTTTAAAGGGTTGACCTAGTGTCTCTCCCTCCATGTTTTAAACTGCTTGGAGTACACCTGCTTCCTATCAGGCTCTGGCACAACCCATAGAGTGGAGCCTTCAGTGTGTGGATAAAGGGGCAAAACCTACTAATCCCATTATTAACTTTTGAGGAAGAGGGTCAGTTTTAGCATGGTGTTGCATACCTGTAATCCCAGTGAGCCTGGGACAGGAGGATTACGAATTCCAGGTAAACCTCAGCAAGACCTGTCTCAAAATAAAAAATTTAGAAAAGGAACCAGTGTGATGGTACACGCCTGTAATCCCAGTGGCTTGGGAGGTGAGGCAGGAGGATCGCAAGTTCAATTTAGTAAGGCCCTAAGCAAGGCTCCAGCACCCCTGGGTTCAATCCCCGGTACCACATAATAAAATAAAAAATTAGCCAGGCACGGTGGCACATCCCAGCGGCTTGAGAGGCTGAGACGGGAGGATCACAAGTTCAAAGCCATCCTCAGCAGTGGCAAGGTGCTAAGTAACTCAGTGTGACCTGGTCTCAACAAAATACAAAATAGGGCTGGGGATGTGGTTCAGTGGTCAAGTGCCCCTGAGTTCAATCCCCAGTACCACCCCCCCCCCAAAAAAAAAAAGGGCTGGGGATGTCTTCAGAGGTGAAGTGTTTACCTAGTATGAAGGAGGCTGTGGGTTTCATCCCCAGTACCAGGAGGAAACAGAAACACACATACACGAAAGGGAGGAGGATGATTGTATTCAGAGTTGTGACAATAAGTGAATATTTATAAAGTGCTGAGAACAAGTGTTTAGCTCCTGGAAAATAGTCAAGTAAAGGATACATATTATATGTAGACTTTCAACTTTAAGAATTTTTTAAATTTAAACATTATCAACGTGTACAAATCTTTAGGAGACTCTCATTCTTTCTCTAAGGCAAACCTAGTCTTCTCCAAGTGTTTGAGGTCTTTTTTCTCCTCCAGAGTTTTAGGGGAATATATTCCTGATTAGGATTCCTGTGACGGATTCAAATTCTGACTGCCTGGTTCTCCACTTTTCCAGGCCTAACTCTGCAGGCCCACCTAATGCTTTGCTGCCCCCTTGTGGCCATGATGAGAGGGCGCTCCTCTCCCTGGTAGGGGTTGATCTTGACTACCTACTGTGGGTGGAACTTTGCACACTGTAGCAGAAGAAACACAGAATACCTTATTTCCCCTCCCCTGTATTCCTGTGAGTAGGTTCTGTGAAGCCTCACAGAGGATGTGTCAGTCAACTAACATATTTGTTGAGGACCTACTATCAATCCTATGCAGATGTAGGAGACCCTGGAAGAAACACTTAAGTGATTTCCCGTTGAGACACCTCTTTCCTTCATTTGCACTGCAAATTCTTTCAAGTTCCAGATTATTTTCCTGTTGAGACTTGACTTCTTCTAGCAGAGCTGGCGCTAATTTTCCTACTCTGTATGTATGTGTGTATATATATATATATGTATGTATGTGTGTGTGTGTGTGTTTTATGTGGTGCTGAGGATTGAACCCAGGGCCTAACCCACGCTAGGCGAGTGTTCTACCACTGAGCCACAACCCCAGCCCATACTCTGTTTTCCAATAGCATTTCTTTCACATCTTTGAAGTAGCACTGCTTGTATTATCCTGACTTTTGGGGGCTGTTTGTTTCCTTGCTAGACTGGGGGTGGGGTTTGAAGGGGAGGAAAGAGCAAGGATGTAAAAACAGAGTGATAATAAAATCATTTTATTGAGCACTACTTTATGCCTAGACATTGTTCCAAGTACTTTATACTCAACCAATTCTTCCAGCAACCTTACAAGGTAGGTGGTATTATCATTATTATTACCATTATTATTACCCTCCCAGCACAGCACAGTGAAGTTGGCAATGTGCATAGATGGCAAGTGGCAGTATAGGATTTGAACCCTCATGGGCCCTTGAGCACAGGTGTTACCCACAATGCGGTGCTGCTTCTCAAGTGCATAGAGTAGAGAGGAGGCAGCATTGTGAGGAGAGAAAGAGGACATAGAAGACTAGGGTGAGGAGAAAAGCTGGTGGCAAGCAGAGGGAACAATGTTGAGAGAGAATGTTGGGATACGAGAGGATGACCTTAGATGAAAGAATAGAAGTAAGAGTGGTGGGATGAAGGAGACTGGCATGGAGGGGGAACTTAGTGATGAGGGGAGAGGAGGTGATGAGCTGGGTGGGTACAAAAAGGGATTGATAAGGAGCACAGTCATCGTGAATGTGTCATCACCCACATGGACGCTCTGCCAGCATGCTGGCCTTTTGGTTCCTTCACCCCCTAACATGCTCCTCCATCCCACTCCAGTAAGCCACTCCCAGGGGTATACCCAGAGGCTTATCACCAGAAACTGTAGCACCTACGAAATAACTGAATTGAACATCCCCTCTATGATATGATCTTTTTTCTTGGTTCACTTGCGAAGTTGGTTCACTGCAGCTGTTCAACAAGCATTGTGGGGAACCGTGTGATCCTTCCCATCTTTAGGTCTCCCTTTCTTTGCTTTGGGTTGCAGTTTCACCACTACAATCCCTCTTTGATAAATGTCGTCCACTCCCCTTCCCTCTCTGTCCTCCTCATCCCACCTCTCTGGTTAAGTGCCAGTCCTAGATGGACCCAACATTTGCCAGTACTAGGCTCCTGGGCAGCTAAGGATCACTGGATCGAGTGTTGTCACTCTAAAATCCTCATCAGCTTTAGTTGTGTGCTCCCAAGTCAGAAATCATAGCAATCAGTTCCCTTTCCACCCTTAGCAACCGGGATTTTTAAAATTTTTTTTGAGGTTGGACAGAACGCCTTTATTTGTTTATTTTTACGTGTTGCCAAGGATGGAACCCAGTGCCTCACACATGCTAGGCAAGTGCTCTGCCACTGAGCTACAGCCTCAGCCCCAGCAACTGGGATTTTATACCTTCAAGCTTCAAGCCTCCCATTCAACTCAGCCACTTTTAGTTACCTCTTTTTTCTTTTCTTTTCCTGTCCCTCCACCCTTTCTTTCTTTCCCCCGGTGGTACTGGGGATTTAACTCAGGGTGCTTTATCACTGAGGTACATCTCCAGCCCTTTTTATTTTTTATTTTGACACAGAGTCTCAGTAAGTTTCTTAGGGCCTCACTAAGTTGCTGAGGCTGGCTTTGAACTTACATCCTCCTGCCTCAGCCTCTGGAGTCACTAGGATTACAGGTATGGGTCATGGTGCCTAGCTAGTCACCTCTATTTTTTTTGTGTGTGTATGTGTTTAAAATAAAAGCCATAAGACAGAGACAACCTCAGCTTGCCACAAATCTATTTGTGTTGGTCCCCATTGCCATTTCTTCCTTTCTTGTACAAAACCAGGAAATGTCCACTTCTGTTGGAAGATTAGCCCTCCCTTAACACTCTAAACCCCACCTGTGGGAGCTCTGGCCTCAGCTTCCCCTTGGCCTCTTCCTGTGCAACCCTGTCCCACTTGGGTCTAGACTGCTCTGCCCTGGCTGTAGCCTCTGCCCTGAGAGGAAGAACCTGCTTAGGGACCTTTGCATATACTTGTCTCTCACTAGGAACTACTTTATGTCCTCAAAGAAGTCTTTCCAGATCCTCACAATTAAATCAGGTGTTACCAGTCACTCCTCTCCTTGTGTCACATAACAATGCCCACAATCTAGAATGATATATTTGTTGGGGTATCATATTTGTCTGTCTTCCCTCACTAAACTCCACAAAGGACAGGGACTAACCTTATTTATCCTGTAGCTCCTACAATAAGTTAAGTGCCTGGCCCAGAGTAAGTGTTTAATGACTATTTTTTTAGTAAGTGAATGAATGTGGTGAGGGGGCAGGAAGGAGATAGGATGGAAGATAGGAGAGGAGAGGGAGTGTGAGGAAAGGGTGTAATGAGGGTAGGAGGCAAAGATGAGGCTAGGGATAAAGGGAAGCGCCTGGGAGAAAGGGTCCTTCTGCTGGGTCTGGTTGGGGCCTTACTGCTGAGGAGTTTGAAGGCAGGGCCAGTGGGCGGGGCTCCACTTTATCTTGGAGCACAGCCCTAACCTCAAATGGTGACAGAGCTGGAGCCAGCAGGGGTTTTGCAAACCGTCCCGATTGCAGCAGGCCAGCAGTCTGCGGGACGGGCGGGTGGGGTCTGAGCTTATCTCCCAAGTACAGTCCTAACCTCAGATGGTGACAAAGGGGGAGCCAGCAGGCGTTTTGCAAACCGTCCCGATTGCAGCAAGGTTGGATAGCCTGGCCAGAGGTCATAGTGCCACTAGGTACGGGGGACTATCAGGATTTGGACAATTTGGGCTTTCAGGATGAAGCTTAGCTTTCAGGGCATGGGGATGAATCCATTCTATGTATGGCTTGCTCTACCTCAACAGAGCCCTGTTGCTTCCTAAAAGAGAAGTGGAAAGCTATAGCTCAGCTCTGAAGGTGGGCTTCTCCCTCGGAAGCCTTCCCTTTCCCTTCCTAGGACCTGAAGTCACAATTGGAGGCTCTTTTGATGAAATCAAATTGCAACCTTTTCCTTTGAAACCATCTCTGCCCATGGGAAATATTTTCATATGCCATTGAGGTTTTCTGAGGCAGGACCACAAGTGCTTATGAGAGTACCTGACAGAGGACACTCAGGAGTTCTGTCCCAGGTTAGGCTACTGTCACTTTGAAGCAGACCAGACTGAGTACTGGGTCTGCTTGCTGGGGGCTGGGTTCAAGAAGAATGCGCAGGCCCTCAGCCCCTACATCTTCTGTACCTTCATCCCAGGTCTCCTCACTGGCTTGAAGCAAGGCAAGGGGTAGAGGTGAAGAGGCCCCTTTCTACCCACAACCCCAACCGGGATCTTGCAACATTGGGATGGGGGCCCTGGGGGCCTAGGCATGTGGCAATCTGTACGTGGGGGGTTGGGAGGTGTGCACTGAGCAGGGGGTAGCTTTCACAAGTTGCTACCTCCGCCTGTCTGACCTTGACAGGCTCACCTTGGACAGCTTCCGCCCCGTTTTTTTGTTTTGTTTTGTTTTGTTTTTAAATACTGGGCATTGAACCCAGGGGCTCTTTACCATTGAGCTATATATACTTCAGTCCTTTCTATTTTTATTTTGAGACAGGTTCTCACTAAGTTGCTGAGGCTGGCCTCAATCTTTCAAGCCTCCAGCTTCAGCCTCCTAAGTTGCAGGGTTTACAGGCCTGCGCCACTGCGCCTTATAGTTTCCTCACTATTCGCAGTGTCTCCCACAGTCTTCCTTCTCAATGACTTCCCATGGCCTGAGATCCTACTCAAGAAGGAAAAGTGGGCCCAACTATGGGTTCTAAAGCAACAAGAGTGTATATGTGCTGTTGGGGCATTGCTTGCTGGTTTTCAAAGATCCTCTGTTCCCAGTCCTTGAGCCTTTCCCTAGGCACAGGTGGCCAACTGTCCCCTTCTGGGCTCCTTTCCTTGGGGAAGCTCTGGGAATCTGACTTTAGGGGCTAAGTCCTGCTTCTTAGTACCTATCCTCCTGGGCAGAGGAAGTAGGCAGAGTCATTTGCAACTACCTTCTGCAGCAAAGGAAGTATTTTTCTTGCTTGCCACTTGTCTTTCTTTCCATTTGGCCAATCACGCTTGGTTTCCTTTCTTTTCTTTCATCTATGGACACCTTTTGCATTTGTTATTCTCTCTGCTCACTTTTCCCAGTTGTACATCAGCCTCCTTCTTGAATATTTTTGTTTCCAGTTAAATATCACTTCCTCCAAGAGGCCTCCCTTAACCACCCCAGCTAACAAAGCCTTACTACGAGTTTATTTGGTATTCCTCAAGGGTATGTTCAAATAGAGTCAAGCAGAATTGAACGAAGGTACTTTATAACGGTAAAAGAACAGGATCTGGGGAAAGCTACAGCAGTGTTGAGTTACCCTGGTCTCCTGCAGCAGGGGTGCCACTACCCATCAGGCCCTAAACGCAGGAGAGGCCCTGAAAGAGGGGGCAGGAAGGGTCCACTCTAGCACATCCATCTCCTGCCAGTCTCACCTTCTCCTACTGGGGAAGCCTGTTGAGGTAGGAAGGCAACCACCTGAGAGCTGAGCAGGACAGGAAAGTTAGAGGGGGAATCTAGATGGGCCAAGAACATTAGGCCACCTAGTTTATTGCCTTTGCCTTTACCCTTCAGCTGATCACTTGTCCTGTTCACAGATAGATGCTTGACAGATACTCATCAAATAAATTACTTTGGCCGAAGGCAGTTGGTGTCAGATTGAAAATCTCTTCTAGGCCTTGTGCCTTCTGGCTGCAAGCCATCTCCCTGGATACAATCTGACAGAGAGGAATGGGGTATGCTCCCCATTGCCTCTGGCTGGGATGCCAGTGGAGAGGTGAGGATGTGGCTCTCCTCTAGATTCTGGGCCAGTCAGAAAGCCTCCAGCAGGCTCTGGTCCTAAGGAGCTGACAGGTGGGCTGGGAGCTTGGTGGATCTCTGGGAAAGAGGCTTGAGGTATGTTGGGGCAACCCAGGTCCCATCTTCCAGTACCTTGAAAGGAAGTCGAGGGGCAGTGGTCTTAGCTGAGAGGAGGAAATCCGGAGGTTGAGTCACTCACCACGTTCTGTACAAACCCCCTTATGCAACCTATCCCTCTTGGCTGAAGGGAAGGTGAGAGGATTCTCCCAAGCGCCTGCAGAGACAGGAACCACTCCCTCCCAAACTCAGGTGGCTCCTGTCGATCCCTCCATTGGGGGTTCAGGTCTGTCCCCTCAGCCCAGATCCAAAGCAGGGGGAAAGGGACAGGGTCCTGGCTGGGGTAGTCCTGGTGAACACAAGATGCCTGAGGATGCAGGAGGTATGGGAGGGGAGAGGAAACTGGGTTGATCCGGATACAAGTCTGTCTGCCTCCCAGGGAGTTAGTTATTCCTTCATGTCTAACTCAGGCTTTCCCAGCAGTGAACTAGGAAAGACTGCAGCCCTATATTCTGTCCTGTGTCTCTGCCACTGTCGGGCAATTCATGATCACTTTTTGGCCCCCCCCCCTGCTTGTATTGGGGATTGCTCTACCACTGAGCCACATCCTTAGCTCTTTTTATTTAGTTAGTTTTATTTTGAGACAGGCTGGCCTCAAACTTGTGACCCTCCTCCCTTAGTCTGCAAAATCAAGGATATTACAAGCTAGTGCCACTGCACCCAGTTCATAATCATTTATTTTCTTTATTTCTTTGTTCTTTCTTTTTTTTTTTTTTTTTTTTTTTTTTTTGCGTGTGTGTGTGTGTGGTACCAGGATTGAACTCAGGGGTACTCAACCATTAAGCCACATCCCAGCCCTATTTTGTATTTTATTTAGAGACAGGGTCTTACTGAGTTACTTAGAGCCATTGCTGAGGTTGGCTTTAAACTCTCCAACCTTCTGACTAAGTCTTCTGAACTGCTGGGATTACAGGCATGCACCACCATGTCTGGCTCATGGTCATTTCTTGAACATGATTCCTGTCCCTACCTGAACTGAATGTACTTGAGGATAGAGACAAGTGCCAACTATTAAGACAGTCAACTGGCTGAATGAGCTTCAGGAGGCTCTTATCCTCTCTGGCCCTCACTGCTTTATCTATAAAATGTGGCTCACACTATCTTGCTTGTCTGAGGGCAAAGCTCACCAAATATCTATTGAGGTCTTTTCTAGCATCTCTTAAAATCTGTGATTTTGCCTGGCATGGTAGTGCACGCCTATAATCCCAGTGACTCAGGAGGCTGAAGCAGGAGGATCACAAGTTGGAGGTCAGCTTCAGGAACTTAGCAAGGACCTGTCTCAAAATAAAACATAAAAAGGACTAGGATGTAGTTCAATGGTAGAGTGCCCCTGGGTTCAATCCCCAGAAGTAAAACCAAACCAAAAAAATGAAACTAAGCAAACAAAAAAGACTGCTGTGATTTTTTTAAAAAATAGTTTGTTATAGATGAACATGATATCTTTATTTATTTATTTTTTTATGTGGGGCTGAGAATTGAACCTAGTGTGTCACATGTGCTAGGAAAGTACTCTACCACTGAGCCACAACCCCAGCCCCAACTCTGTGATTTTTATGAAGCTACTTTTTTGGTACTAAGGATTGAACCCAGGGAACTTAACCTCTGAGTCTTAATAGTTGGCACTTGTCACTACCCTCAAGTATATTCAGTGAAGGTGGGCACATCCCCAGAACTTTTCATTTTTTATTTTGAGACAGGGTCTTGATAAATTGCTTAGGGCCTTGTTTAACTGCTGAGGCTGGCTTTGTATTTTCAATCCTTCTGCCTTAAGATGTGTGCCATGGTGCCCAACTATGGAGCTAAATTAGATTCTGCCTCTAAACAGTCCCATGATTCTTGGTAATTTCCTTCCCCTCTCCGAGGCCTCAGTTTCCTTATCTGTAAAATGAGAATTTTACAGTTAACTTTCAGTTATAGCAATGTGGAATCATGACAACTATTCATGCTTATGATATGCCAGTCCCTGTTTTTTATAGGTACACATCTGAAATCCTAGCTACTGAGGAGGCTGAGGAAGGAGGACCACAGATTCAAGGCCAGCTTCAGCAACTTAGTGAGACCCTGTCTCAAAGTAAAAAAATAAAAAGGACTGGGGATGAAGCTTAGTGGTAGAGTGCCCCTAGTTCCATCCCCAGTACTGACTATGAGATGGGCACCAAAATTACTCCCATTTTGCAGATGAAAAAGCTGAGGCAGAGAAAGGAGAAGTAAATGGTTCAATGTCACACCACCAGTAAATAGCAGAGGGAGATGCAAACTGAGGCTCTTAATTACTGCACTCTTCTGCCTCCAAGGCTTTAATTCTGTGAAAAAGAAACTGCTTTAAATGTGGGTGTTTACTGGCACAGGCACACTGTCCTCCTCCTCCTCATTATCAATGCTCACATACAAATCAAGTCTCCCAGTTGAGCCTTTCCCAGGTGATAACTGATTCCTCTCCCAAACACTTAGATTCTCCACTTTTAGGGAACCAGAGCCCCTAAAATAGCGGTAAAGGATAAAGATGGAAGTAGGTAGGTGGAAACAGTGGTGAGGGATGTCACCATTGACAATGGTGAGGCTATCAAACTGAAGAGAAGATACAGAGTGCTGGATCAAGAGCTAAAGGACCATAAATATCGCAGAGCCATCAGGAATTTTCCTTGATCACCTAGGGCAGGAGCTTTCAGACTATACCTTCAGGCGAGAGCAGGCTAGCACAGAGACTGTATGGTGCTGAAATTGCCCTACCAATTCTAGGGCTCTGTCAGCAAAGTATCCAGAGTTGCACCAGGTTGTGTGTGTATGGTGTGGGGAGCCTCCCTTCTGCTTGCAGAAGGACAGAGTGGGGTAGCTAGGGGCAGGGACAGCAAGTTCAAGGGAGAGAAGAGCAAAGTGACAGACCTATGATCTGGCTGTGTGGTAGTTGGGAGAGAGCTATAAGAGACAAGACTTATGTAGACCCAGGCACACGGCATTACCTGGCCTCAGGGTCCCCTGTGCTAAACATGTGCATGCACATGAAAACACATGTGCACACGCGTGCACACAACACACACACACACACACACAAACAGGCCCAGGCCCAGGCCCAGTGAACAACCCCAGCAGCAAATCACAGTGCAATTTATTCAGAATCATTATGGGTCCTGCCTTCCTTAGCCATCAGCTGCCATTGTCAATGGTCTTGGATTTGGTCTGTGAAGGTCTAGGGTCCCAGCAGAGTAAAGATCTCCAGGGTCAAGCCAGGGGTCTAGTGCCCACAGTCCACCAGTCAGATTCAGCTGCAGCCCCCTACACCCTTGATGAGGTTGGCAGCCTCAGGGATCTGGCGAAAGAGGTTGCGAAGGGTGTCCAGCTCCTGGGTGAGCTGCTCAACACGGCTGCGCAGGCGCTCATTTTCCGCCATGTACTCCAACACCTTCTGTTGTGTCTCTAAAATCCGCCTCTTGGCCTTGTCCCGGCTCTTGCGCACTGCGATGTTGTTGCGTTCCCGCCGCAGCCTATACTCCAGGCTGTCTTTATTCACTGCTTTCTTGCCCTTGTGCGAGGGGCCGGCTGGAGAGGGCGCCTTGAGAAGGGGACTGCAGGGGGGCGCGGCAGCAGCCAGAGGGGCCTGGAGGGGAAGGCACAAAGGTATGGAGTGATGAGGGCTGACCAAGAGGTCAAGTGGAGACAAGTAGGAATCTCAGCAGCGGGGCTGGGGGGATCCCTTGGGGGCGTCAAAGAAATCTAGGGTTCTGAGCCAGCTCCTGTTTTCAAGATAGACCTGTCATTGCCCTGCCTTGGTGAAAGAAAGTAACCCAGATGCAAAGGGTCCTCTCCCTCACACCAAAAATCCCTTTTATGCTCTCACACTCTCCAAGGACACTTTTCCTCCATTTATCTGTGGTGAGGCTCTTGTACAATCGACAGGCATTTCCTCTTCAGAAGCGGGAGGCAGAGAAACAAGAAGAGGGGCATGGTGGGCAACAGGGAAGCTGGCAAGGGGTCTGACATCAGCTAAGATCAGCCAGCCACGGGGATTTCAGGACAGAATGGAGTTCAGGGTGAGAGTGAGTTCACAGAGAAGGAAAGAGTGGGCTCATGGTCTGGTAGTGAGCACAAAGAACCTTGGGTGAGTCCATTTCACAGAGCAACACCAAACACAGACTCAGCATAAGCAATGGTCTCATAATTCCCCCCTCCACATAGCCTTGCTGCAGCCCCTGGGTAGCAGGGAAAACTGGTTGCTCTTACCTTGAGGACACGCAGGGGCTGGCCGGGTGCTGCCAGGGTTGGGGGCAGGTGCATGGCTGTCTGCCCACAGTGTGCCACTTGGTACTGCAGGGGATTGTAGCTGCCTCGACTAATGCCTCGGCTACCCTCTGGCCCCCGAGGCTCCTCCTTCACGGCCACAGCCCTGGGGTCGTAGTTCCCTGGGCTGCTGTAGATGCCAGGTCCCAACGCCTTCCTATCTGGGCCGAAGGTATGTGGGGGATAGGCGAAGGGTCGCGGGTCAGGCGGCAGGTAGTGGGGAAAGGCAGGAGTTCCAGGGACCTTAAGGCCTCGGGTCTCAGGCGCTGGCTTCATGGCAAAGAGGTCGGAGAGTAGTTGTTCCTCCCCAGACTCGATGTAGGCAGAGAGGTCGATGGAGGCCTCATGCTCACACATGTCCCCCAGCTCCCCAGGCCCGGCTCGGCCCTCTGAGAACTCAAGTGGCTGATGGCCACCCCGGGGCTCACACTCATAGTAGGTCCCGTGGGACATGGCCGGCCCGCCCCTTTGGCTCCCCGCCCCTGGGCCCTGCTCTTGGGGCACCCCTTAGGATGCTTAGCTTGCCTTCTGTCGATCTCCCCCTGCCCTAGATCTGCCCTCTCTGGTCTACTCTGTCACCCACTCATGTGCTGCTTCTCTCCTCTCTCCTCTGCTCTGCTTCCTTTTCCTTCCTCTGCAGTCAATGCCTCTCTTCTCTTCCCTTTTTTCCCCCTCTCTCTCCCGGGGGTGACTTAGGGAGGGGCTGGGCACACCCCAGAGGGAGGGATGCAGGCCTTTGAGAAAGGGGGGCCCCTGACCTAGTTAACAGCTGGAGCACTTTGGTGAGGTCCAAGCCAGGTCTGGAGATGCACAGGAGCAGAGGTTTTGGAAATACCTCCACTCCCTTGAGCCCAGGGATTCCAAATCCTTGCTGAGGATTCCAAATCCACACCTCACTCTGAACGTCCTCCTCCTTCCCAACTGTGCAGAATGAGGTGCCAGTTCAGAGTGAATAGAGAAAGCTCTCTTCCAGTGCCGACCCCCAGCTTGGTCTGAACTCCTCCTTTGACACGCCTTCCTCTTGGTCCCCCCTCCAGAGCTGAGCTCCACCTACTCTGGGGGACAGTTGTTCCTTTTGTAGCCCCACCTCCCAGACCATTCTTCTGAGTGTTGGCCTGGAGGTGTTGTTTGAGGGGTATTGGAAGTAGTGATAGATCCTGGAAACAAGCTATGCACAGAGGTCTGTTGCAGAGTGTGGTCATTTGCTAGGTTTATGCATAGGGTCTGTGCAATAGCCCAAACACTAACATGTTTCCAGCTCTCACTACCTCTAGCAGTCTGGCATAGTCCCTGACTGCCTGGGAACAACTGAGGTGCCTGGTCAGGACTTGGGCCCTGCACCCCAAGACTGGGGGGCCACTGCCCCCAGAACTTACAGACATGCTCCTCGGGTGGCTTCAGCACATCTCTCTTCCAACTGCCCTGCATTGCAAAGATTCAGGCTGGCATTTTGCCCCCCACTTTGGGCCTGAGGCTCTGCCCCCGACTTCCTGTGCCCTGGGCTGCCAGCTCAGGAGCTCGCTGCAGCTCAGTTTGCTGTCTTTCCTTTTGCATGGCCGTTTTCTGACCTCCAGCATGTGTCTCTTGGGTCCACTTCCTCTTGGAGGCTTGAGACGCCTTCTCTTTTGTCATTACCTCTTCCTGGGGCTCTGTTTCAGAGTCTTTAGGAGAAGCCCATAGCTCCCTCTTTGCATTTCTTGATATTGTGCTGTCCTCCAGCTTTCTTTTTCTCTTTCCTTTGGGAACTCTCCACTCTGGCATGTTGGAGACACCTGCTATGGCCCTCCTTTCACCTGTGAAGCTTCATCTTCAAAAGGGGCCCAGGTACAGTGAAAAGAAAAGGACACATAAGAAATATGTTACTGGCCCTTTTATTACCAGCAAGTGCTATAGTGTCTTGGGGTTGGTGGGGGGCAGTGCAGAAGTTTTTATAGGCTGGGTCACTATGAGTGTGCCACAGTAGGGCACATATGGATGGGCTACATGTCACATTTGCCAAGTCTTGATAACATCCTCCTTCCCATCCTCCCTACTCCACACCTGTCCCAGGTGCTTTTTTGTGTAGTTTGAAGTATGGACAGATATTCTTTATCATCAAGTCCTGACCTGGCATGCTCCTAGATACAGATCTCAGAAAATAGATAGGAGATTTTTCTTCATTTCAAAGGACGCCAGCCAAAAGAGGTACCAAAGCCAAGTGACTTCAATTTGGTGGCAGTGCCTGAATTGACCACTAGGTGGCAATATTGGCACAAAATTGTGGATTTGGGAGTCTGCGGTTGTTTGGAATCAGGTGGACTGCAGAGGGCAGCCTTTCTCAGCCCTGGCACTGGCCAAGACTGTTCAACATTGGGAAGAGGAGGAAAAGGGGCAGGGATGGGGGGCTCGCAGTCAGGTTACCAGGATGAGGGCTTGCTGGGAGCAATGGTGCCAGTGTTTGTCTCAAGGAGGAAAATTTCTACCCTCTCTCTGACTTTGAAATAATACTAATGGTTAGGGCTTGTATTTTCTGACAAATTATGCTTTTTTGGTGATTGAAACATTCCCTTTTTCCATGCTGACCATTTTGCTGTTGTTAAGTAGGAAGGAAGGCAAGGCAAGCAGTATTTTTATTCTTGCTTTATCAAGAAGGAAAACAAGACTGAGCTGCCCAAGGTCATGTGAGGATGCCTTACTGATTTCAGAAAGGGTCTTGGGCTTGTAAGTGAGATGGCCTGGGGCCAAAGGGATGGGGAAAAGGTTGCTGTGTGACTCAGTACCTCCTTCACCCGCCTTGGGCCACCACAGGGAGGGAGAAGTCAGCGTCAGCAGCAGTGAAGTGGGTGCTGGAGGAAGTAGGGTGGTGTGTGTGTGCAAATAGAGCCTGCAGGAAATGAGAAAGTCAAAGCTTGGGCCATGGTGAGATAAGGGATCTTAGCCCCTGGCCTCCCTGGTGGGTGCTGACGTTACCTGCACACTGCCATCAGTGTTGCCCAGTAACGGGGACAGCTGTGCTCCTGACATCAGGGCCAGGGAGGGGGCTCCTGACAGGATAGGATAGGAGTGAGGTGGGAGGGCAGTGCCTATCAAGGGCCCCTCGGGGATTCTTGCTCAGGAGTGGAAAATTTTCTTTTCAGGGCAGCAAGATAATTTTCTTTTCATTGCTGCATCTGCTACCTGTTTGGATTATCTAAAATAATGAGTGTCATCTCACACTCTGTGACTGATCTCCTTCAAGCACCATGTCTTTGGTGAACCAAGGCTTCTCCAGAGAGAGATGACTGAGCATGGTGATGGAGTGTTAGAAAGGGCTCAAATCAGCCTCTGTCACTTATTGATGACCTTGGGCAAATTACTGAGTTGTAAAATGGCAGTAGTAACACCTCCTTCATAGGGTTGTTTAATTAAACTTTGAATAAGATAATACATGCAAAGCAACTAGTCCCTGTAAATGTTGATCTCCTATCTCCCTTCCTCTGATCTCTCTTTGCAGTTCTTACTGTGTCTCCAAAGCGCAGACCTACTACCTGCTGCCTTGTATGTCACCTCACTTCCACAGATAGGCTTTGAGCACACAGGTACCAGGCCCTGCCCAGGCTCTGCCATGTACTGTACACATTCTTGGCTTCTTTTCACTGGGGTCAGCTATTTACTCTTTTTTTTTTTTTTTTTTTGGTACTGGGGATTGAACGCAGGGGCACTTAACCACTGAGCCATATCCCCAGCCACCTTAAAAAAAAAAAAATATATATATATATATATATATATATATATATATATATATATATATATATGAGACAGGGTCTCACTGAGTTACTTAGGGCCTGGCTAAATTGCTGAGGCTGGCTTTGAACTCGTGATCCTCCTGCTTCCACCTCCCAAGCCTCTGGGCTTACAGGCATGTGCCACTATGCGTGGCAGCTGTTTGCTCTTTAAAGGTAGCATTGAATACATATTTTGGACCTCTTCAACTGTGGTGACCATATTTCCTGAATTAAATTAAGGACAGGTGAGGTCAAATGAGGTGGCACATGCCTCTAATCCCTGTTACTCAGGAGGCTGAGGCAAGGCGATCACAAGTTTAAGTCTAGCCTGGACAACTTAGTAAGATCCTGTCTCAAAATAAAAAATAAAAAGGGCTGGGAATGTAGTTCAGTGGTAAAGTGACCCTGGGTTCAATCTCTGATACCATAAAACTAAGAAAGAAATAAAAAATTAAAAAGGGCTGAGGATGTGGCTTAGTCGTGAAATGCCCTGGGTTCAATCCCCAGTAAGACACACACACACACACACACACACACACACACACACACACACCTTAGAGGGACAAAAAGCAATTGAAGTCTGTGCTGACTTTGAAAATTCAGGAATAATTTTGCCATTCCCACAGCATATAGCAAAGTCCTTGGGCACAATGAAAAACAGTGACTTTCAACAGTGACTTTCAAAAGGTCTCCAAATTCTCTAAATTCAGAGCATCTGAAATTCCCAGCATTAAAGTGATTGGCAGGGTTAAGACAGGGGAAAGGCCCAGGTTAAAAATAAATGCATGTGGTCCAGGAGGACACCCACTTTTGCCCATCTGACCAGGTTGAAAAGATCAGCAGGTATCACTTTACAGAGAGAGGGGGGCCCCAGGGACAAGTGTCTCCCTGGAGAGGGGACTGGGGAGAGCTGGACCTACCAGAATGGGGTGACGCAGAGGAGGACTGGGGCAAGCCAAGAAGAGGAAAATTATATGTGTTGAGGAAGGGGGCCTTGGATAACAGCCTCCTGGACAGGACTGGCCTCTTCCCTTTGGGGACAACTTAGTGCCAGAAAACTGAGAAACAAACAAACAAAAAAATCACACACAAAAAAATAAGACTGAGAAACAGAGACTGGGTCCAACTCTTTCTCCTTCCTTCCCTCCACCTCACCCCCCCTTGAAATACTGAACAGAAGTGACTTGCCCAAGGGCACAGTTCTGTTTAGTGAATGGCCTGGGCTTAGGAGCCATGTGTTTGGCCTGCCAGCTCAGTGTCCCTATGGATGGCGAGTTTCCAGCCTGCCTGGAAGAATGACAGCCACAAAGCAGGAGAGCTGGAGTCGAGGACCAGAAGTGGAGGCGTCCCACCTGCCTGTGTCCTCAGTGTCCAGATGGTGGCGGGTGATGTCTCAACCCCCACCTCTCATGGGCCTGACCTCTGTCAGCAGTGCTCACTCAGGAATGATGCCGCCTCAGGACAGGCTGCTGGGAGCGCTGCCCAGAAAGGGAGGGACAGAGCAAGTACTGGGTCTAGTCCCATTAACTTCCTCTAGTAGTTAACCCTAGACACCAGGAGGAACTTGGCCTACCTTAACTTCTCCTCCTTTCCACTGTCCTAGTCAAACAATCCTCCTAGTCTTCTTCCCAGATGTTTCTGTATGGCTGAGTGGACCAGCCTCACCTCCCAGCATGCTCCTTGGGCCCTCTAAGTCTTTCCATAGACCCAGCTCATCACTTCCTTTCCCATTCTGCTCAGACTTTGAGGGGCACATCCCTGCTTTTGCCTCCCTCTACTAGCCCATGTCACATCTTGGGTAGTGATTCTTTCTTCCCAACTAATCTGCAGGTTCTCAGGATGGCACAAAGAGCAGGAATTTAATAACATTTTGAAGTCCTCAGGAGGAATGAGAGGTGACTGTTGGTTTATGGGGTTCCTGAGTATGGGACCCCAGAGAGGCATGGAGAGGGGGCTCTTAGTGAAAGGTTAATAAAATAGGTACTTGTCACTCTGTTTTTCTATATGCTTAACAAAACACTGATGAAATCTTGTTCCCAGGATGTGTTGTCCCCAACTGTGAACTGTTTGCTAATCTTGTTCCCAGAATGTGCTGTCCCAAACTACCAAACTGCAGGATACACTCCCTCACTCGGTTGCAGGCAAACTGCTCACTCGCCCTGACCTGTCAATGAACTTCCCTCCCTGCCCTCTCCAAGAAAAGTATATAAGCTCTGCTCAAGCTGTTCTCAGGGCTCCATCTCTCTTTGCTATAGAGAGCTCTGGGCCCTAGCATGCTGGTCTCCAAATAAACCCTCCCTTCTGCTGTTGCATAAGACAGTCTCTTGTGGTCTCTTTCTCCGACGTTTCGCCGGACCCTTACATTAGGAGGACCTTCTAAGAAAAAATGCCCAGTGATTCTGTTTCTGTAAGTTGTTTAATTATCAACACAATCAACTTCATTTTCATTTAAAATTTTATTACATGAAAAGAAAGAAGAAAACCTCAAAGGAAACAAAACTTAAACCAACTCAATGACATATTGTCATTAAGTTTCTAACTCCACCCCCCAAACCACCTTACATTTAAAAAATCCAAAAGAAATAGAAATACTAGTTTCAAAAATATTTATCCAAAAAAGTAAGGCATCCACTTTACAAAAAAACAAAATAATAATAACAAATAATGGAAGGAAGGGAGGAGACTGGAGGAATGAGAAGAGAGGGAAGACCAAGAAGATGGTCTTCTGGGGGCCCAGCCCAGCCAGTATCCACTCTGGGAGCCATAACTCAGCCCAAATCTAGCATCTCACCAATGTGGAGAGGCAAGCTGGGGCAGGAGCGGCTCCCTGGATATTCCAGTTTAAGCAGATGGGAGGGGGAAGAGGGAATCTTGCTTGGGATAAAAGAACTCTATGTCCCTAGCACAGCAAGTGGGGTGGGGGTGGGGGTGGGAGAGGCTACAAGGTCAGGGCAAACACCATCCACTGCTTTGGAGTACTGGGAAAGGTCAGAGCCCGCATACCACAAGGTGCTTTTCTGAAGATCTTCAAAGTGGCTGCCATTGTGCCACTGTTCTCTCATCCTGCCCCATGACGGGTTGGCGGTGAGACCAGAAAGGAGGGAGGGGTCATTTTAGTTGGGGGAGGGGAGAAGAACTGGCCTTCTGAAAACACTCTCTTCCCGAAATAGTCCCCCAGCCTGTGGAATGGGCAGCTCTGGGGATGTGGGAAAGCACCTTCCACACAGGGAAGGCATTTAATATCAAGTCTGTCCTGAGGGTTAGAAATAAGGGAGTATTTTTAGGCCCAGTTCTTGGATGAAAGGTGACTTAAGGCTGATTTGGCTCTGATTTCAGGCCTGGAGGCTTGGGGATCCTTCGAACTGGGCCCCTGAGCCAAGGTCCAGGGAAGAGGAAAGGACATAACTGGTAGCCGGCAGTGCTGGCTCCACAAGGGTATGTTAGGGTGCAGCTTTGGGGATAAGGGGGCCACTGCTTCTTCCCATGGAGATGGGGAGGGAGGAGGAGCAGAATGGCTTTGTCTTTAGGAGAGACAGTTATGTGATACTGAAATAAAAAGCCTTTTTGGCCTTGGGAAGCTTTGGCACCACGTTGGGGGCAGGATGCAAGAGGCAGGGGCAGGGCTGGGGCTTCTGCCACCTGAACCTTTCCCACTGTGTTCCACAAGCTTGGGGTTGGGGAAGAGGCATCCTCCTCCTTCTTGGTCCTCAGCTTAATGGGAAGGAGGAGTCACAAAAGAAGCCTTTCTTGGATAGGGAGCCCAGGGTGGATGGGTGGAGGAATGGTAGGATGAGACAGAGAAGGCAGCAGAGGGACGCATCCCCTCTACTTTTGGGTCCCTAGTGAACAGGAAAAGGTATGGGTCTCTCCAGTTGACCTTAGGTGGTGACAGACTCTCTTGAGTCTGTCTTCCCAAACCGAGTTACTGTGGTTCTCTCTGAACTGAGGCCTCCTCTGGGCTCAGGGGTGGGGAAGGAAGGCAGTAGTGAGCTCAGGTGCTTAAGAGACATCTGAGGGTTGGGCCTGGGAGGGAGGCCCTGTAGGGCACCCTTGGCATCTCCACTCTCTTCTAATGGAACATGGGAAACCCTTGTGTGAGGGCCTTAGACACAGGCCCTGGGATAAGAGGCTGGTTCTTTGGGTACAAATGTCAGTGTATTTGTTTCTGACTTCTCACTACTCCCACACACAGGTCCTGGCCCTGCCTGATAGAAGCAAAGGGGTGTGTGTGTGTGTGTGTTGGGGAGACCCAGGCAGGGAAAAGGCAGAGATCAGGATGAGGGAGGGAGTAGCCAGCTGAGGGGATGGTGGTCCTCAGGGCTGGGGATGCTCCACTGAGTCCTGATCCTTGGTGGGAGTGGGTTGGTATATGGCCTGCTGCTGCTCCTCCATGTCCTCATTCACCCCTTCTCTTTCTGACCCCCCCTCCATCTGGGGGTACACAACCACGCACATCTTCTGGCTCACCAGGGTAAGCAACTCTGTGAAAGGAGACCACACAGAAACCGGGTCAGTGCTGGGTGTCCTGCCAACAGGGCCAATAAGACCATGGCTTTAACCAGCTTTCCACCCCAGGCTTTGCCTCAACAGAGCAACCAGTGCCTTTTGGAGATTCTGTCTGGGAAATGGCCACCTCATCTGTCTCCTACATCTTTTGTTAGCTGCCTCTCACTCATCAAGACCCCAGCTATCCACCTTCCCTATGCCCACTGACCCCTCACTTCCAGGATCAGCACTGATCTATAGCCAGCCTGGGGCGGTTTCTGCAGGGCAGCTGGTAGGCTGCCTGTTCTCCCAGGGCTAAAGTCTATATGGAAATCTCAGCTGTTCTCTGCTCAGGGATCTCTGGAAAGATCTGCTGTTTCTGCCCCCAACTCCTTCTCCAGACCCTGTAGGTGAAGGTAAGGCTAGGCTTCCTGATCCTGGGGGGCTCCCCAACCAGATAACTCCATTCCAGCCCAGGAGTTCTCGCCTTCACCAACTCACCAATGAAGTTGTTGAAACACTGGGGCTTGTGTTGCCAGTAAACACCCAGGAAATAGACAGGCACTCCTGTCAGCATGATGGCCAGGCCAATGCCGCACACCACCGGCTCCGACCACAGGCTGAAGACCAGCAGGAAGGCCCAGAACAGCAAGTAGATGATGGGGAATAGCAGGTTGATCTGAGGAGCAGAGGCACTGTGAGCTGCATGGCCCCCACCATCCCCAGGATCGGGGAAACCTCTCTCACTCACATCCTTGAGTGCTAAGGCTGGGCTTCACTTAGCTGTGTGTTCCACAGGGCTGATGCTATGTCAATAAATGTTGATGAACTTGGACAATGGGACAGGAAGAGGATGGGGAAACCAGGGAGGGAGCCATCCTTATTGCTCATGTCCTCCCTCCCAGGTGGGGTCAGATAAGGCTTTGTCATCCAGGCCAAGTGCCTGTGGCAGCCAAAGAAGCCCATGAGGGTTGAGAAGCTTACTCGTATGTTCCAATGTATTTGCTAAGGTCCTGGGTG
This sequence comes from Urocitellus parryii, assembly GCF_045843805.1. Classification (NCBI taxonomy): domain Eukaryota; kingdom Metazoa; phylum Chordata; class Mammalia; order Rodentia; family Sciuridae; genus Urocitellus; species Urocitellus parryii. The sequence continues at coordinate 36,266,857 of NC_135536.1, forward strand.
GAAAAGAGGCAGGAAGACAATGACCTAGGTCTGTCTGGCTTCACTTCTAGGCTCAAAGTGGGAAATGCCCATCCCTCTCACCAGGTTCAGCCCCGTTTTGTTTCTCTTAAGCAATTTTAAGAAAAGAAGCACACCAAGACCCAAGAAATCAGGAGAGTGAGCATGGCATAAGGCAGGCTGGGGCCCTGACTTTAGTTCAGAAAGAGTACTAACTCCATCCTCATTGACCATTTGTGAGTCCTGATTTCTCTTCCTTGTCTGCCCCTCTCAGAGGAGATAAGGTGATCCTACCTCTTCTTCCCTTTAATCCTACCTCTTCTTCTGTTTATTTGTGGTGATGGTGATTGAAGCCAGGCCCTGCATATGCTAGGTAAGTGCTCTATCACTGAGCTAATCCCCAGCCCTTTTTATTTTATTGTGAGACAGGATTTTGCTAAGTTGTCCAGACTGGCCTCAAACTAGTGACCCTCGTGCCTCAGGCTTCCAAATCACTGAAATTACAAACATGCACCATCATGCCCAGTTTGCTCTGGTCTTATCTCCAGTGGAGAAAGGACTCTCATTTACATACTACTACCATCACAGAAATGGTCATCTGTGGCCAATAGCCAAGAATAGAGTTAATTCAGAAATGTGCTCTGCAGCTAGAACCAGTAGAGGAGGGGAATTCCAAAAGGACATTTTCTCACCTTGATGGGGCGGGGGATGTCAGGCTTCTTCCAGCGAAGGACTATTTGTCCAGCAACTGTGACCCCATAGAAGAGGTAGTTGATGAAGCCCACGTAGTTGATGAGAGTGTACATGTCACTGGTGACTAGCATCAGCAGGGTGGAGATGCACTGGGGAAATGAGGGGGATCATCAGTGATCAGAAAGGCATTTGTAGACTGAAGGAGATGTTCAGAGGTCTGGAGCAGTTCCCTTCCAGGCAGACTGTACCATTTTGTAATGGATGTTTCAAGACAGAGACTTCATGACTACTTTCAATAGCCCAGGTGCTCCTATACCTTCTTTGCTAGGAAATTCTTACTTATTACAGGGGCAAAACCAAAAATATTTAACCACTGGTATGGAATAGGGACTAACTACTCAGAATGGACACCTGGATTGGCCAGACAGGTGCCACTGACTTGATGTCAACCTGGTCTCATTTGTATTTCTCCCTGGTTATAGCTCAAGGTAATTTTTTTAACCCCTTAGGGAAGATTATTAACTGCAGATTAGAGTTTTATTCTTGTTGTCACCCTTTTCTCCTAGCTAAGTCATCTAATTTGTTTTCCTATCATTTTTTCTTTAAAAGCAAATATTAACCCTCATAACATCCTTGAGGTTTTCATGATGAAGGTCACTTTCCAACTTCAAAATTATCTCTGTGGCTTTCTCAGAACATGCTATACTCTGATAATCTGTGAAGGCCAATGTGAGATCTAATGGTGAGAATAATCAAGGGTTTTTTTTGTTTTTTATTTTTTTGGTGGTACTAGGAAATTAACTCAGGAGTGCTCTACCACTGAGCTGCAACCTCAGCCCTTTTTGAGATAGGGTCTCACTAAGTTGTTCAAGCTGGCCTTAAATTTTTATCCTGATTCTCATGCTCTAGCCTCCTAAATAGTTGGGATTATAGGCATGCATCATTATGTACTGATTGAGAAGGTTTTAATGGATGAATAGGCCTGATTCTGGCTATACTTGTCTGGCAGACATAGTATTCCACCAACAGTACTGTTAAGGCATGTGACCCAACTGTTTTCTCCAGCCACCTCCTAAAACTAACCAATCAAGATGACCTTCATCCTATACCTGAACATTCTGAAACTTCCCCAATGTTGTACAATGCCCTTGACTCCTAGGAGCTCTGTTATCCAATTTCTAACTACTTCTCCAGTAGGCCAAAGTAATTGTTAATGTTTTATTCAGGATCCAGAAGAAAAAAAAAATAAAAAAGACTTAATGAGGACAAGTTTTTGTTCCTTCCTTTAGCTCTCTCTAGATGAGTCTACTCTAGGGACATTGTTACTCCCATGTCTTCCCCATCCCAAAATTCCTCTTCTTCAACTTCAGTTTATTAGTCTCCCTCTATGATTTTTCTTATTTGATGTACCCTTAACACTGAATTAATTTCAATAAAGTTTCCCAAGAGACTGGCAGGATGTCCTGGGGCAAGAAGCTGGATAGGGAGAGGAGGCACATGCAGTGATTAGCTGAGAGCAGAGGACCAGAGCTGAATCCCTGCTGTAACAGGTGTCAAGAGGCTCAGGGGAGCAGAACTGTCTCTGTGAGGTCATAGAAACCAACAGCAGTCACCTCATTTTGCCCCCAAAGGATGGGAGAATGAAAAGAGCCTAAAAGCCTTAAGGCATTTCAGAGTCTTTTTCTCATTCTATCCCTTGATATTGACAAAGCCAATGAATACAATTGCCAGATTATTTATGGCCCATTGAAATTTATGAGCAGATCAGAGGGTGACAAGGAGGTGTGGGTGCACTCCCACTTGAGAGGATTACAAAGAGAGGGAGGGTATGTATTAGGCCAGCAGCATGAGGGGCCCTTACTGTGAAGAGCAGGGCTGGGATTGGGGTGCAGCGCTTCACGTGGATCATGGCCAGCACGCTGGGAAGGTGGCCTTCTCTGGCTCCAGCAAAGAACAGCCTGGCAGGGAGAAAAGCAAGTCAGCCTGGGAGAGCCCATGGACCAGCAAGCCTAGGCTCCTTCTCTATGCCCACCTTTTATCCACAGAACAGCACCCCTCCTCCAACCAGGACAGCCTCTGCATTGCACCTTCCAGCCCACTAGTCCTAGCACCCATGTTCACAGGTGTAGGTGCAGAGACACCACAGGCAGCTAATGAGTGAAGAGGTCTGGCTGGCTCAGGGTACTGATGATGGCATTGTTGCTCTTCTTCATTTCCAATGCCTGCACGGCTGTAGGAACAAGGCCTCTCCTTTGCCTAGGGTCTTCATCCCTTTAAAAATGTGCCTCCCTACCTTCAAGGAATAAAGATTCCCTTATATACTGTGACCAAACTGCATGTGGAATAATTTAAAAACATTCTTATCTTACTTCTATGGAGGTGGTGGACTGGAAAGGGGCAGTTGGAACCTGGGCACACGGGATACGTTTTGGATGTGGTTGTGTGGCTGTCTATGATTGTCAAAACTCATCAAATTGAACACTTAGGATCTGTGCATTTTATTGCAGGTAAATTGTACTTAAAAGTTATATACTTAGGGCTACTTATTTTACTCCTAAAAAGCCATGCTAAAGAAACTAATAGAAGCCAGGCATAGTGGCACATGCCTGTAATCTCAATGACTTGGGAGGCTGAGATAGGAGAATCACAAGTTCTAGGGCAGCCTCAGCAACTTGGTAAGACTGTGTCCCCCACCCCACCCCCCCCAAAAAAAAGGGGCTGGAGATGTGGGTTAGTGGTAGAGCACCTTGGGTTCAATCCCCAGTACTACAAAATAAAGAAATGAAGAGTAAGGTGGTAAAAGGCATGTGTATACAAAGACATTCTGATGAGAATAAAAAACTGGAAATATTCTAAATTAGCTGAAATGTATGAGATTGATTTAAAAAAATTATGGTATATATAAAATGGAAAATTAGAAAGTCATAATATGTTTTTCGAACAAAAACTGATTACATAAGAACAAGCTTACAACACCACTAAATGAAAAAAGTGGATAGAAAACTGATTCCAATTAATTTAAAAATTATTTATGGGCACAGAAAAATACTCTAAAATGCCACCTGGGTGGTGGGATTGTAAGAAAGATTGATTTTCTTCCTTAAACATTACAGAAAATTTCTTAGTTCTGGTGATAAGGATTGAACCCAGGGTCTTGAGCATGTTATACATGGGCTCTAACACTGAGTTATGCCCCCAAACCCTAGAAAAAACATTTAAAATTCTAAAATGAAACATTTATAATCAGACAATTATATTTAATTTTTAATTTCTAATTTATTCATTTTTTGCAGTACTGGGGGTTGAATCCAGGGCCTTGAACACACTAAGCAAGCACTAAACCTCTGAGCTACATCCCCAACCCCTAAATGTTTTGAAAATTAAATTTTTTGAGATAATTATAAATTCATATATAGTTGTAAGAAATAATATACGGGGAACTTTACCTAGTTTTCCCTATTGGTAACATCTTCCAAAGCTATAATATAATATCATGACTAGGGTACTGGAATTTAAAAGTTTTTTTTTTTTTTTTGAATTTTAACATTTATTTATTTATTTTTTCCTTAGTTCTCGGCAGACACAACATCTTTGTTGGTATGTGGTGCTGAGGATCGAACCCGGGCTGCACGCATGCCAGGCGAGCGCGCTACCGCTTGAGCCACATCCCCAGCCCTAAAAGTTTTTTTCTTTATGGTGGTACTAGGGATCAAACCTAGACAACTGACTTTTTATTTTTTTTTAATATTTTTTTTTAGTTGTTAATGGACCTTTATTTAATTTATTTATATATGGTGCTGAGAATCAAACCCAGTGCCTCACATATAGTAGGCAAGTGCTTTTCCACTGAGCTACAACCCCAGCCCAGGCTTTTTATTTTTGAGACATGGCCTCACTAAGTTGATGAAGTTGGCCTCAAAATTGCAATCTTCCTGCCTCAGCTTCCTGGGTCACTGGGATTATAATTAACTAAAAGTTTTTTAAAAAGAGAAATTGAAGATCCTCAGCACCAGAAAAAGGAGAAAGAGAATGAGAGGGAGAGACAGAGAAATCATAACATAAAATGCATAACAGAAAGTATAAGTTGTTAGCAGTCATTTACATAGTAGTGAGGATTAGATCACTTTTTTTTCTTCCCTTTTTTCTAGGGAAAGAAGGACCTAACTAATGAGAGGATGATTGTATGATAACAGGAAGAACAGAATCAGAACACTAGGGAGTTCTGAAAAGAACTGTCACTTACTTTGTAATCTGTGTATGGGGTAGAGTGGAGCTAACAATAGCAACTTGTCACTGTGTTGGCGTTGACTGTGGCCTCAAGTACCCATAGCAGCTGCCACCATGAACGATCTAGGCCAATGTCACTGATTTCATGCGGACTCATGCATCCCCCCCCCCCCCCCGCTCCCCCACCTCCTCATGCTGCTGGGCCTCCACAGAGCAGCCTCATGCGCAAGGAGGAGCCCAGGCTCTGTGGGTCTCATCGTGCACATAGCCAGGGTCTTGCATTCACATCCCTCCTCCACATGCAGCCAGGACTTGGTGTAACTGTCCAGGTCCCACAGCGTTTTATAAGTGTCAAGTTTGCAAGAAATAATCCTGGCTGGGCTAGCTGACAACGGAGGAGACAATGACATTAAGCATAACACGCACCCACACACACTCAGACTCCTGGGGAAGGATCATCCTCTCCATACCCCAGTACATAAAAAAGTGAGAGGAGGGAAGGAGGAGGAAGGAATGAGGGAACTGGAAGATGAGAAGAGGAGGCCTTGGGGGTTGAGGTTGCACCTCTGAACCAGAGGCCGAGCACACTCCACGCCCAGTCTCCTGCATGCACACACAACCATACCACATGCACGCAGACCGCTGCATGGCCGGCCTGAGGGACAAACCCCACTCTAAAGCGACTGTGGGCTGTCACTGTCCTCCAATAGATCTCAGAGAGTCTCATGGGTCACTGCTCTTCCACCGCTTGCCCCCGGCTGGGGCCTCCAGGTGGCCACTGCTCCTGTGTAACACGCACATGAGGTTGCTGTGGGTGAGTATCATGGAGTCCCGGGGCACAGGGGACACCCACACTCCATCCTTCCTCTCCTGGATCCTGAAAACATGGCATTCCCTTGTCATTTCACAGGTTCTTCTTCTTGATGTGACAGGAAGCAGTTGAACTCAGGGACTCATCTTTTGAGTAGGACTGTGTTCACAGGGCAGGAGGTGCTTTCTAAGAACTTTGGGGGTCACACAAATGGAAATCATCCAGCATCTGCTAGCCTCAACAGCCCATTATGGAGATGGTAGGAAGGGACACAGAAGTGCCAGACTCCTGAATATGAGAAGATGGGAGTGGGTGGCTCCAGGCCCACTCATACTTCTGGTTTCCTAGAAACCAGGGGGTTGGCTGAAAGGCTCTCTCACTGATGAATGCTTCTTTCTACTCTTCGCCACCCTCTCTCTTCAGATTCTCCACTGAGACTTGTGGGTGGCCTCCTGCAGTGCTGGCCTGTAGAGCAGGGAGTAGCCCTGTATCTTCAGGGCACTCAGAGTGATCCCATCCCACGTGGAGTCTGCTTCCAGAACATTTATGGGAGATAAGGCCCAGGAGACCCCAGGTACAAGTCTCCATCCTGGTCTCTTTCAGAGTGGGGTTCCTTTCTCGCCAGCAGCAGCTTATGTCCAGGCAAGTGAAAAGGGGGCTCTAGGACTGTAGCCAAGACACCATCCTGCTGCCAACCACAGCCCTTGCTCCTTCTGGTATGTGCAGGCCACTACATGTGAAGCACTTAGGACCTGCATACCACACACCTTGTAGGTCACCACATGAGCAGCATAACCCCTTGGCACCCATACTCACACGCCTCTGCAGAGCCACCACCCAGGTGCCCATACAACCCTTGCAGACAGAGACGAGCCACCATAAACACACAGAGCAATGTGCACAGAGAAGTGGCCCTGGCTTAGGGAAGGGCCCAGGTAGCACTCACCGGGAAGAGGTGAAGAGAGACCCATTAACTCCTCCAAATGTGGACAGGGCAACAGAAATGGGCATGATCCAGGCCATAACACCTAGGAGCTTCTCTCCAAAAGTCTGGGAGAGAAAACAAAGGGATTAAGTGGAAAAGGAGAGCTACAATTCCCCACCTCCGGTTCTCTCTCCACTTCTGGAGTGTTTGTTTCTCATCCCCATCTGCTGATTCTCTCTGGCTAAGTTCCTCGAGAGCCTCTTCCCACACTCTTCCACAGTGGTAACTACATATTGGAAGTCAAAACATGCTTTGGGCTAATTAAATGGAGAGAGTATGTGTAGGTAATAGTAATAGTAATGAAATGACATTTACATCCTTGTTTAATGAATGAGGAAACTGAGGCACATAGTGATTAGGTAGCTTGCCTCAGATCACACTCCCAGGAAGTAGAAGGGCCAGGATAGGAAGCCGGGTGGATTTAGGCATGTACCCTGCATAATTTCTCTGCCCAGGGAGGGACACAGGCTTATGAGTTGGATAGATCTGGGTTCAAATCCTGGCCCCACATTGAGCAAGGTTTTGTTTTGTTTTTTTTTGTATGTTTGTTTTCTGGGGATCAAACCCAGATCATCATGCATGCCAGGCAAGTGCTATACCATTGAGCACTTTTACTCCTGGCCCCAGATATGTAATTTTGGGGCCTCAGTTTCTCGTCTATAAAACAGGGATTAATCCTGACTCATAGAGTGAGAATTTCTAAGTCCACAGAAACAAATTATATTGATGGAAAAATAAGAAGCAGCCAGAATTTAGGCTGAGAAAGAGAAGGCTGTGAAGTTATAGATTAGTCTTCTCGTATTGAAGGAAATAAACTATCTGGGGACCAGTCTTCTCTATAATCCCTGAACCAGATTTGAAGCACCAGGGAGGAACTATTTAGAATAGGCATTCTGCTGGGGAAGGCCTTTGGTCACAGGCTCTGAACAGTCCTTAGAGATGGGACAAGTGATAATATGTTTGGCAGAGTGGGCCCTTCTCAGATATCAAGGATCCTGGTCCCTTGGCCCTTTCCCCAAAGGACATATACCACTCCTATCTGCAAACTGCTTACCAGCACTCACTTCTCCCTGATGAGGGAAGGAGTCAGTTTACACACTACTTTCTCTCCTGGGGATTAAACCCAGGGGTATCTACCATTGAGCTACATCCCCAGCCCTATTTATTTTTTATTTTGAGACAGGGTCTTATTGAGTTGCCTCAAACTTGTGATCCTCCTGATTCAGCCTGGAGATTCCAGGTGTGTGTCACCAAACCTGGGCAGCTTGCATACTTTCCAGAGGCAGGAATGAAGGCGGAGAGAAATGGTGTACCTTGTGTAATATCATATCTTTGTGAGGAGCAGTCTGTCTCCTTGACACAATCCTCACACCCAGAGTTTAAAGTGCCCTAGATCAGGAGTTGGCAAACTTGTTCTGTAAAGGATCAGACACTAAACATTTCTGCTTTGCAGGCAGCTACTCAGTTCTGCCATGGTAGCTGCCCTGGAACAAACCCAGCCATCCTGGGCACTTGCAGACACCCTGTCAAGGGCACATGTGGATTCTGCCCTGAGCACTTGGGATGATTTCCAGTTCCATAGGGCCATGGGTCAGGGAAAAGTCAGTGGGCCTAAGGGGGCAAGTCTGTCAGGAATCTGGTTTGAGAGAGTGGGAGTTTGATTTCTTACCACAGCAACTGCGTTTGAAGCCAGCAGCTCCTGGGGGGACATTGCAGTGACATACGCGATATTGGCAAAGACATATACAAATGTGACCAGTGGGATGGAGATGAAGATGGCTCTGGGAAGGTTCCTGTAGAGGGAGAGGAGGTGAGAGGAAGGCTGTGCTGGGATGCCTGCTTTGCTATGGGGTCTGCACAGGACTGCCACTTCTACAGGCTCCCTCTCCCCAGGAGGTAGGTTGTGTTTCAACCAGGACAGGATAATTTAAAGGAAATGAACAACTTAGGCTAGAAGTATACTCCACACCTGCTGATCTCTTCCTGACCCAGATCTCCACCATGCACCCTTCCCGCTGCCTCCAGACACAATGACTGGCCTGTCCTGAAACAGGTGAATAAGATGCCCAGAGGCCTCATGGGGCACAGTTCATTCTCTAAGGGAGTGGTGTTATCTGGCATAGCTTTCAGCTTTTAACTTGCTTTGGGATAGTCACAAGACTGACTTTTAATGACTTAAATTCTTGGGAAATAGACTATTACTCCAAAATGGCCACAGGCATGGTCAGAGCTGAGGTGATAAAGAGAAGTGGGCAGAGCACACCTGCTCCATTTTTTAGCACCATGTGTTGTAGTGTTCCATGGACAAGAGGAAGAGCTGGACTATTTCAACTCACTTGTAGGGATCAACAAGTTCCTCAGTCACGTAATTAAGAAAGTTCCAGCCTCCATAGGCAAAGGAACCCTGAAGGAAGGCCAGGGCAATGAGGCCGATGTCAGGTTCTTGGAAATTCTCAAAGGCGTTCTTTGGCTCCAACCAGAAGTATTCTCCTGTGGACACAGAGGGCAAGAGGCTGCTCAGAGAGATGAATTTAGGCCTGGCAGCCCCTGGCCTATCCCATTTGGTCTCTCACCCCTTCCAACAGCAAACCTCTGTTTAGTCTCCAATGAACCTACTGTACTGAAGTATTGAAGGAATGGGGCTAAAAGGAGCAAGGAGATCCAGGTCCAGGACCTCTCAGTACCTGGTCCAAATCAGGTTCAGGTTCAAAGTACAGTTATGAAATTATCCTTTTTTACAAAGGCAGGTTCTTGGATGGAAAAACCATAGTAAATTGGGAGGCTGGATTACTGGCTTTGAAACACAGGAATGCAGTCACTGGCCATCACCACCTTCCTTGACATCTGAGTTTGCACATTTTCATAAAAAAGGATTAAGAACAACAATCAAAGGGCTGGGGATATAGCTCAGTTGGTAGAGTGCTTGCCTCACATGCACAAGGCCCTGGTTTCAATCTCCAGCACCACAAAATAAAAAGAAAAAAACAATAAACAATCTAACATAAGGTTCTATAATGCTATTAGTTTGAGCTTGTTTTGCTTACTTTGTTGATATCCTATTTCTTTCTAATGTGTTATAGGTCTCTCTTTTCAGAGGCCATTAGTAAAAAGCCTTTAAACTGTCTTCCCAGCGCTTAGCACAGTGTCCTTCACACAGTGGGCCCTCAGAAAAGGTTGCTGGGCTGTAGGAGTAGCTCAGTAGTAGAGCACTTGCTTAGCATGGGCAAAGTCCTCGGGTGAATCCCCAATACTTAAAAAAAAAAAGCAAAAAAAAAAAAAAAAAGCTGCTGACTGAGATTGTGATGAGATAGGAGCAACTGACCACTTATTCATCTGTAACCCTGTGTTTAGACAGGAAATGAGGAGATTAGTGTGACCAGGAGAAAGAATTGAGACCAGATTAGGAGGAACTCATCACTATCTTTGATAAGATAGCACAGTGATTTCCTTAAGTTTAAATTCCTGAAAACAACATAACCTGATAAAGGACTTATTCCATTAAATCCATCCATTGTATAGCAGAAACTTGTTTCCTGGAGTAAACATCCAGTCTGGCCACTCACTCTGGGCTTGTGGGCAGATGGGAGGTCTCTCTGTCATCAGATTTTCTCCATGAGGCAGTGGCTCTGAGCACAGCCTTGTAGTGCCATGGGCCCCATGGAAACCAAATAGACTCATGCTTTGAAAGGACCAAATCCAATGGGGAATGCTGGCAAGGGGCCCGGGAATGTAGAGCTCTCTCTTGCAGAGATTATGAGTAATTTTGAAACCTATAAAATTCTCCTTCTCTGTTCTCCATTTTAAGATATATATAAGGTACCACAGAAGATGGGGGGAGGTTCCCTGGACTTTGGGCAAAACAGCAATAGAGACCAGAGATTCGGGGTTATTACCTAGCCATGCTAAAGTCATGAGGCGAGCATTGTCATGGGGGCCAAATGAACCTTTGCAAGCTGGGAGACATTCCTTATCCCTAGCCATCCTGGAGAAATTGGCCTCTCATGCCCTCTGACAAGTGAGTGAAGAAGAGATGCCTCAAAGCCAGAACTGGGAACCCTCAGGGTGTGCACATGCAAGGGGTAGAAAGTTATGTGGGGCCCTTGTGTTCCCATGACACTCACCTTTGCAAATCTGTACAACACCCATGATGATGATCAGGGCCAGAGCCAGGAGTTTCCCGGCTGTAAAGATGTCTTGAACCCGGGTGGCCCACCGCACACTGGAACAGTTGACCCATGTGAGAAGCACTGAAATGACAGAGCCCCAGACATGCCTTCAGCAGCTGCAGAATGCCCACTGCACAGGAGCCAATGTGCTCTTTGTTCCTAATGATGGGGTTGTAACAGTCGAGCCAAACATCTCAAAGCTCAGTCCCAGTGACCAGAAACTTTGGCTGGGTTAATAGGTTACAAATGGGGATTACGTGCCCCAAATTAGAGCTTGGTCAAAGCATGCCCTGTCCCAGGGCTGGAAGCCAAAAGTCGGCAGGGAAGTGTAGGCACTAGCTTTGGCATAGGGAGGGGAAATCAGCATCTGATCAGGGCTTAGTATGAAATGTATTATCTGTTCAAGGCAAGTGCTGAGCTGCTGTGTGATTTTTGGATGTCACCTTCCTGAGCCTGATTGGGGACAAGAAGGTAAGGGACTCTTTTGCTATTTAGATTTATTAAGGTGCAATCTACATTTAGTAAAGTTCACTTTTTTTGAGTTCAGTTTGATGAGACTTGAAAAATGTATTCTATTGCTTTATCACTACCACACTCAATATCAAGAACATTACCAAAACTCCAAAAAGTTGTCCACGTGTTATGCTCCTCTGTACTCAGTCAATCCTCTTCCCTTACCTCTGGCAAATACTAATTTGATTTTGGTCATTATAGTTTTGCCATTTCCAAAATGTCATACAAATGAAATCATGGAAATGTAGGGTTTTTTGTTTATTTTTGGTACTAGGTATTGAACTGAGGGAGGCTTAACCACTGAGCCATATCCCCAGCCCCTTTTTAGTAGTTTATTTAGAGACAGGGTCTTGCTGAGTTGCTGAGGCTGGCTTTGAACTTGTGATCCTCCTGCCTCCCAAGCTGCTGGGATTACAGGCACCTGGCATACATAGGGTTTTGTTTTCGACTTTTCTTAACATAATGCTTTGAGATCTACTCATGTGGTTACATATATTAGTAGCTTGTTCCCTTTTTATTGTTAAATACTATTCTGTATATGGATGTATCGGTTTTTTTCCATTTTGATGGATATTGGGTTGTTCCCAGTATGAGCTTATTATGTGAATAAAGCTACTATAAAGAATTGTGGTCTTGGTGGTTGGGGTGGTAGTTCAGTGTGCCTAGCACATGTGAGATGCTGGGTTTAATCCTCAGCACCACATAAAAATAAATAAATAAAATAAAGGTATTGTGTCCATTCACAACAAAAAGAAAAGAAAGAATTGTAGTCTTTGAGTGGATAGTAAAGGGGTGTGTGTGGGGGGTCTCATTTTTCTTGAGTAAATACTCAGGAACAGGATTCTGGGTCATGGGTCATTTAACTTTGTAAAACTGCCAAGCTGTTTTACAAAGTAGCTAACAATTTTGCATTTCTACCAGGAATGATGAGATTCCTGTTGTTCCTGTGCTTATCAACATTTGGTATTGTCATTTTTTTAAAATGGCAGAGTGTGTTGGCACACAACTATAATCCTAGTGACTTTGGGAGGCTGAGGCAGGAGACTGAGATCTCAAGTTCAAAGCCGCCCTCATCAATTTAGTGAGGCCCTAAGCAAGTTAGCAAGAACCTGTCTCAAAATAAAAAATAAAAAGGGCTGGGGATATGGCTCAGTGGTTGAGTACCCTGGCTATTTTATTAAGTGTATAATAGTATTTCATTGTGTTTTTGATTTGCATTTCCCTAATGACTAGTCAAACAAGTTTTCATGGCCTATTCGCTAACTATCTGTATACATCGTTGGTGGCATTGGGGGATTTCAGTGTCGCCTCCTTATCTGGGGGCTACCACAATAATCCCAACAACACAAAACCTGCAAGGGCTGGATGAAAGCTCAAAGGCTAAGTGCTAGCAGGGGAAGGCTCTCTCTGCTTTACCCTTGTTCTACCCAAGCCACTCACCAGAGCTCTCTCAATTTCCTTATGGTCATAAAGTGCTTGAGAATAAAGGAGGAAAAAAAAAAAAAAAAAAAAGAATCCCCTTGCTTCCCCCTCTTCCTGAAACAGTGAACAGGACACCCCACACTACTCAAAGGTATACATCGGGCATTTGTAAAAGCATGGGACTATTTCTGTTTTCTTAAATCTCTCTCCAGGGCTATGACTTCATTTGAGTGGCTGATTAAGTAGTATTAATATCTTATCCTTAAACTGTACTTTTACTTTCCAAGTGTTTTCCAACTTTACTTGATTCTGCAAACATTTCAGCAGGTTAGGCAAGTCCTGACATTATTATTAGTCTGTAATTTCTCTCTCCGTACCATCTCCACCTGGCAAACTCTTTGTTTATCAAGATCTAGTTCAAATGTCACCTGTTCCACAAAGCTGTGTGATTTTATTTATTTCTAACAACATGCCTGCAAGGTAAGATATATTAGCCATGTTTTATAAAGAAGGTACATTCATTAGAGCAATCTTAGCCTACCTTATTTATATCTAATTGGGGTATTTCTTATATTAAAATAATCTTTGGACTGGGGATGTAACTCAGCGGTAAAGCACTTGCAAAGCCCTGGACCCAATCCCTAGCACCACACATACAAAATAATAATAACAAATAAAATAAGCTGGATGCGTTGGCACATATCTGTAATCCCAGTTTGAGGCCAGCCTGGGCAATTTAGAAAGATCCTGTCTGAAAAAATAAAAAGGTCTGGGATTGAAGCTCAGTGGCAGACCACCCCTGGGTTCAATCACCAGTATTGCAAAAACAAAACAAACAAACAAACAAACAAAAGACAATAATAAATAAAATAAAATGATGGTCTGGCTCAATGGTACACACCTGTAATTCCCACACCTAGGGAGGCTGAAGCAGGAGGATCAGTCTCAGCAATTTAATGAGACCTTCAGCAACTTACTGAGAACATATCTCAAAAAGGGGTGGCAATGTAGTTCAGTGGTAAAGTGTCTGTAGGTTCAATCCCTAGTATCAAAAAAAAAAAAAGGGGGGGGGGGAGTTTCTCTCTCTCTCTCCTTGTAGACTAGGAATGCAGGGACTATAATTTTTTTCATTTTTAAAAAATATTTTTATTAGTTATTGATGGACCTTTATTTATTTGTTCATATGTGTGCTGAGAATCAAACCCAGTAGTGCCTCACACATGCCAGGCAAGTGCTCTACTACTGAGCCACAACCCCAGCACTTTTTCATGTTTTTAATCCCAGGGCACATACTGGTGCCTGCAAATAAAGAAAAATGCCACATTCCCATTAGTCTTCCAATCTCACCTCCTCTACACATTCTAGTCTCCCTGTTCTCCAGGAATGTTTTCAACAGGAGACAGTAAGTCCCCAATTAGTTTGAGGGAACCAAAAGAATAACAGGAAGCTCAACTTCAAGAGTAAAACTCCTGACTCCTCGTGGAGAAGCTGTAATCCAAGATGGTGTCATATAAGGAGAATCAAAACATGTTGTTAGAGGAAAGATTTTTAAGTGCCTGAACAGGGAGAGGGAGAACATTTTGTAAATACTCGAATGTTCCAGATGGACAGAGACGTCCTGATAAATACACATTGGTTATCTTACTCAATTCAGTAAGGATTTCAAGATCATGTGTCTGGTGACAATCCAACCAAAATCACTCTCAACAACTGGGACTGTGATCTCAGCTTCTCCCCAGGGACCTGAGACATGCTGGGTACCAGGCTGGGTCTCTGAACCCAGGAATCCAGGCAGACACAGCAATAAGGACTAAAGGACACAGGAGGTGGTTTATGAAAGAAGGAAGATTAGAAAACAAAACCCAAGTGGCTCCAGGATGGGATCTTGACCTTAGAGAAGAAAATCCTCTTCCCCCAAGGGAAGGAAAAGGCAGGGAGGAGAGAAGACAAGAAAGTGCTGGGAGAAACAGGAGCAGAGTAGGAAACTTGAAGAAATCCCTCTTCCTAAGAGCAAGAGGGAGAAGGTCGCCACTTCATGTATGCTGGGAGAGAAAATCCTCTCTTTACAAGATGGTCCTTGTCATGGCAGTCAGAAAGATTCCTCAGACTGACTGTCAGCTCCATGATATTCTCCAGTGATTGAGGTATCTGATGATTAGGGACACTCGGTCAAACAGCCTTGCTGTCAGTGTCTTGTTTGGCCAGGCTTTATCTCCACAACATTACAAGAACCTTACCCTTACCCTTACCTAATATTTAACCTCTTACCTTCACAGAGATCTTTCAAAACTTAAAAGAGAAATTCTAAGAATGAGGTGGTGATAGGTAGGTTGGCTGTGCCCCCTAATCTCCTCAGAACA
The DNA here is from genome assembly GCF_045843805.1 of Urocitellus parryii. Taxonomy (NCBI): domain Eukaryota; kingdom Metazoa; phylum Chordata; class Mammalia; order Rodentia; family Sciuridae; genus Urocitellus; species Urocitellus parryii. The sequence goes on from NC_135536.1 coordinate 36,282,031, forward strand.
ATGCTGCTGGCCCTAGGTCTCACCCTTTGCCCTGCAGTTGGGCCATCACAGCATGTGACTGAGCGAAGACAGGGCACTTTGAGTCTGCTGGTACTGCAGGACAGCTTCCCTCAAAGCAGCTGAAACCTGAGCCTCCTTCCAAAGAGGAAAGGTCAGAGAGTGAAGGCAATACTGGTTGGGTGTTTGCCAAACCCTGCCCTGCTGAGGAAGCTGGCTACTGCCACCTATCTGCCACCACCACCCCTTTCTGTTGCTGGCAACTGAGGTCCTCCTCTGCTCAGCTGGACCCTGTATTGTGTGTGCCTGAAATCCTGTGACCTCAGAGAGGCCACACATAGATGGGGATCAGTAACTACTGCAGCCTGAAATGGGAGAGTTTCCATCTATTATCCATCCATCATTTACACAGGATCTACTAGTGCTAGGCACTCAGGTATGTGGGGAAGTTATAAGTAAGACACAAGTCTCTGCCCTCAGGGAGTAGAGTAGTAGACAGTGTAATGTGGGAGACAAGGGAGCTAAGAGATGATCACAAAACAATTTGTCGATAGTAGAGTTATTCATGGAAACTGGTGGCATCCCTTAGAAGCCCCTAACTCAGCCCTAGGAAATTAAAGATGCTTCCTATATGAGGAGGAGGAGATCCTACCAACGTGATTTTTCACATTTTGGTCCAGCTAAACAATAAAAAATATAAGACTTTGGTTCTTGTCCATTGTAATCTAGCTGTGGGAGTAGCTGCTGCTTCTCTAGAGGCCCCCATAGAATCCCAGGCTTATCTGTTTCTCTTAGGTATTTTTTGCCTCTCTTTCCCTTTTGTTTCATGGGGGAAAAAAAAGATGAAAGACCATCCAAGGCTGGGTGTGGTGGCACAAATGTATAATCCCAGTGACTCGGAAGGCTGAGACAGGAGGATCTCACATTCAAAGCCAGCCTCAGCAATTTAGTGAGGCTCTAAGTAATTTAGCAAGAACCTGTCTCAAAATAAAAAATAAAAAGGACTGGGGATGTGGCTCAGTAGTAAAGCACCCCTGGGTTCAATCCCCAGTACAAAAGAAAAAACTAACTATTAAGGATATGAGGCTTCAAAAAGATGCTGAAGTCAGGGATTGGTTCTTAATCCACTCAGAAGAAGAGTTTTAACATCAAGGTGACAGGAGAGATACAAAGAACGGGGGAAATTAGAAACCAGGATTTAGTGTCCTGCCCAGAGCCTACAGCTCCTTAACTGACAAGTAGGTAAGAGGGACCCAACCCTTCCTGACCTGGGAAAGCTACGACTAGCAGAGATGGGGAGATACTGTTCCCACCCTGGAACTTTGATTGCTCACTATGTAGCTGGTGGGCAAGTTCTGTTCCTTGCAAAGAAAGTGACCTCAACTCCACCCCAAGCTTAACCACCAGACTTTGATTCCTTGGTATTAAGAAACCTCTCCTTCACTTCCTCCCAATGATGACAGCATCTCATGAGGTCTTTGGAAGGCAAATAATGACCATCCCAAACATGTCAACATTCTAATCCCTGTGATTTGTGAGTATTCAAAAGGAACTTTGCAAATGTGATTCAGTTAAGGATCTGGAGACGGGGAGCTTATCCTGGATTATTTGAACAAGCTTGATGTAATCACAAGAGTCCTTATAAGAGGGGGACAGGAGTTACAAAGAGAGAAGTGATAATGGAGTCAGAGGTCAGAAAGAGAGGGAGAGGGAGATGGGTTTGAAGATGGTATGTCACTGGCTTCGAAGTCAGAAGGGGCCATCAGCCAAAGAATGCATGACAAGGCAAGGAAATAACTCTCCTCAGAACCTCCAGAGGCACACAGCTTTGCCAACACCTGAGTTTAGGGCTTCTGGCCTCCAGAATTGTAAGATGATGAATCTGTGTAGCTTTAAGCCACTAAGATTGTGGTGTGGTGGCACGTGCTTGTAATCCCAGTAACTCAGGGAAGTTAAGGCAGGAGGATTGCAAATTCAAGCTAGCCTAGGCAACTTGATGAGACCCTCTATAACTTAGTGAAACTCTGTCTCAAGACAAAACAAACAAAAAGGGGCTAGGGATGTTGCTAAGTGGTACAGTGCCCCTGCGTTCAATTCCCAGTACCACACACACATACACAAAGAAAGAAAGAAAGAGATTATAGTGATTTGTTACAGTAGCAATAGGAATGAAAAAATGAATATAGGGACAGACATATAACACAGAAAGACTAGAAAGCAGGGACACAATCTTAAAGAGAAAATCTTTTAAAGAGAACCAGGTGGGGCTGGGATGTAGTTCAGTGGTAGAGTATGTATATATAAGGCCCTGTGCTCAATCTCTAGCACCAAAAACCACAAACACAAAATAAAAAAAAAAAAAAAAAGGGCAAACAGGCACACACAGTGTACCATGTTGTCATGGACAACACCAGACTCCAGGGGAATGTCTGTCACAGGCCTTGCAGGATAGTAGGAGATGGGACTGGAGGGGCTCTCTCTAGTAAGTAAGTAGCAAAGATGAGTGACCCTGCATTCTAGTAAGTAGTAAAGATGAGGTCACCAGTGTGCAGATACAGTGGGCAAATTTCCACACTATATGACAACATTCCAATTCTTCCGGCTTCCCAACCCTGCCTTCTCTCTTTTCCTTGATAATTCAATACAGTAAGAAACCAGCTTGCCCTATAATAACTCTAGCAATGCTTTTGTACCTCCTGGTACAAAAATTCAGCGTAAAAGACTCCATAGCCCTTCTTCATCTAATCCTAGGTTTCCCTCCATATTCCATACAACTTCAAGCCATATACAACTCAGATGTACATACAAATACAGGCCTAAGAATTACAAGCTTCTTTGAAAACAAGTGGAGAGCCAGGATCGTCACAGGTATGATTCCCTTTTTCTTTATCCCATAATTGTGTTGGTCTTATTTTACTGACCAGAGACTACAATCAAAGGCTGTGAGAGGAATCAAGATGGAAAGTAAAGTATGGCGTAGTGGCACATGCCTGGGATCCTAGCTACTCAGGAGTCTGAGGCAGGGGGATCACAAGTTCGAGGCCAGCCTGGGCAACTTAATGAGACCCCCTGCATCTTAGCAAGACCCTATTCCCAAAAATACAATTAAAAGGGCTGAGGATGTAGCTCAGTGGTAGAGTGATCCTGCATTCCATCCCCAGTACCAAAAAAAAAAAAAAAAGCCAAGAGACGTTATCTCCAAAGTCTTGTGTCCTAGTTCATTCAAGACAGAGGGTATAGAGTACATGTTCAGTGTACCATGTTGTCATGGACAACACCAGACACACTTTGTTGGAGCCCATTCTGTGATTTCTCTAGGCTGAGTCAATCTAACCTGACTCAGTGGGTGTGGGACACGTGAAGTTAGGGGATTATATATTCTGGAAGGGAAGACTGGGAGTGACACTATGGAGGAAATTTTACCTCAATATATTGAGGTAAAAGAGGCAATTTAAAATTAATCTCTCTAGATAATTTTGAAATAGAACATCTAAGAATCACTAGCATAAACAAATCTTCATTTAGAAAGTTTTAAGGATGGATCAGGGAGTTGTGGGCTGCTTTGAAGTTCCTGCAACATCAAAGCCAGGAATTGTGACCTATCACTCTTCCCCTTGACTCCACTTAGTGACACCTGGTAAGTGAAGGCCCACATGGGATTCTTTTCCAAGGTACTGGGGATTGAACCCAGGGGCACTCTACCACTGAGTTATATCACTAGCCTTTTTAATTTTTTGAAATTTTAGGACAGGGTCTGGCTAAACTGCCCAGGTTGGCCTTAAACTTGTGATCCTCCTGCCTCAGCCTCCCAAATTGTTGGGATCACAGGCATGTGCCACCATGCCCAGCTCCATGTGGATTTCTGATGCTTTTTGAAGGCAGAACAAGCAAGTAGAGTTCAGAGTAACTTGTACAAGGAATGAAGTAGTATGAAGAGGCAGGCTTAATAGCAGAGAGAAGGAGACAGATATGGCTTCCTCAGAGAGACCTGGTTGGTCTGACCCTGAGAACCATAGAATTTAAAAACTAGAAATTTCCAAAGGACCTAGTTCCCCTCCCAGCTTGGTCTGTTACTCTCAAGGTGCCTGCACAAGTCAGTTAACCTTTTGTTGCTTTCCCTTCCTCGCTGTGAAGTGGAGACATGGTCCATATGAATTGTGAGAATACTCTTTAATCTTCAAGAGTCAGAAGCTACGGAGTTCTATCGTTGGACAGAACATTAGGTACCTTTTGGTAAATATTCATAGAAATGAAATCAAAAAGAGGACATGATTTTCTCAGGATTATGCTGTCAATGAGAGGACAAGCAGAATGGTTGGGAAAGGGAGTGGTGAGATTGGCTTTACGGAGGCCAAATTGCATATTTGGCATCATTGCTTTGCCTGTCCTTTTTTACTTCCTCCCATCCCCTTGACCTTTTTCCAATTTCTAATCTGATTCATCTTTTTCTCAGGATTCTCCTTCATAAATGACCAACCCTGAGATCCTTCAACCCATGTACAGGCCTGTACCCTACTCCCACAATTCCAGCCTCATGAGCAATCAGAGACAGGAATGATCTTAGAGACCTAGACCTTATTTTATGCTTGAATGAAATAAGACCCCAGTGTGGGGTTGCAGGCACAAGGATGGAGTTGGGGCTGTGGAGTTGGTGAGCATAAGAGTAAGGCACCAGACCAGAAGTGAGAGGGTCAACCCTCTCAACAGAAAAATGACACCAGCCCTTATGATTCAGGTGTCTCGAGTGCTGGGCAGGAATGCCCTGAAGAAGGCCAAGGAGGGGTCTCCTCCACAGACCCAGAGGAGAATGAAACTGCCATGTGCTCCCATGTGCCAACTAGCAATGGACAACCATCAATGTCCTGCTGGCTAGTGTGGTGTGCAGACCTTAAAACACTGTGTGGAACAGTAGGTGCTAAAGCTATTGAACAGGTGAATAAATCTACACAGAAAATATCAGGGAGCTGACTATTGAACCACTGCACTGTTCCGGGGAATAAGTATCAGGGTTTTCTACATCATGACATCATAAGACGGCTTTGTGTAGCAGGGAAGGCAAATGCCTGAGATGGCAGAAATGGGTCCCTGAGAAAGCTCACAAAGTAAAGACTATCCCCAGAGACCTCTGGATGAGTTTTTTACGTACTCCCATACTCTGGATATAGGTCTCTGGCTTCTTGCTAAGTTGGGCAAGTAAAGGGTCATTTTGTGCCTTTCTCAGTAAGCCAATGAATGCTTTTCCACATGGATCCCCAGACCGATCTCATTCCTTCTACCAAGCCAGCTGCTGCTCCATGAACCATACTATTCTGGTCTGGATGAAATTTAAAATAGGGCCATTTGGACAGGGGACTAGACTGGTTATTATAAGAACAGTGCTAAAAAAAATGAGCCAGTTGGGGCTTTCCTTGTACAAAGTTGTCCCTAAAGACAGATATTTCAGGCCTGTACCCTACTCCTACAATTCCAGCCTCATGAGCAATCAGAGACAGGAATGACCTTAGAGACCCAGACCTTATTTTATGCTTGAATGAAATAAGACCCCAGCTAATTAGTGGAAAGGCAGGACTGGGACAGCTCTCCTGACTCCCAGTTGCTTATTTGGCCAAAGCCCCAGTCTTCCTTTCATCATATACACATCAGTCTTGTTTCCCTTCATCCAACCCACACATTATCTCCTTTCCCTGCTCCTGTCAGTGATACCCATGGTCACTACCACAGTGCCACTTGGGACTCTGAGTTTGTCATTGACCCCAATCCAGATTGGGGTCGGGGCAGCAATAAGTAAGATGCTAACATGGTAAAACTGGAAGAATAAGATGGCTGCTCCCCAGAAACCAAGAATTGGGCACATTACCTCAGGGCTTTAGAAAATCATTTCCCACAGGCCAACTAATTTCTCCACCTTATTTATTTATTGGTACCAAGGATTGAGTGAAGGATGCTTCATCACTGAACTACATGCCCAACTTCTTGTTTTTTATTTTCACATAGGGTCTTGCTAAGTTGCTGAGATTGGCCTTGAACTCGCAATGCTCCTGCCTCAACCTCCCCAGTTACTGGGATTACAGGGGTGCACCACCATGCCTGGATGTTATATCCCCACATCAACTATATCTTATATCCCCCATATCAATGTCTGTCACATATTTCCCCCAACATGGGGACCTCCATTTGGATTTCTTGGTCTGTCTGGCACCTTTCTCAGAAGTGGGCTGGAGGTAGCCTGAAAAGACTTGTTTTCCTTTAACATCACTAGAATCAAGACTCTCCAAGGAAGTGAAAACAGACAAGTAGGAAGGAGAAAAATGTGCAGAGATGCCAAAGTCCATAAAGGCAGATGGCGAAAAAGAAAGGGAAAGAGTGAACATAAGAAATAACAGGGGGAAGGAAGGATGGGGTGGAACAGCACAAATGAGAGAAAAGGAGCTTCAGAGGAACAAAACAGAAGGCCAAAATGGGAGGGGGCTGGGAGAAAGAAAAAAAGAAAGATATAAAGGACAGCTGCTGAAAAAGGAAGCAGTGACGCCACTTTGTAGAAGTCAGAACGCCCTGTTCCTCTCTAGAACTTCAAAATAAGCACCTTGCTGGGATGGAGCTTCCCAGACTCTGAAACAGTCATAAATTTCATCAGGCTCATGGGCCTGCCAGAAAAGTCGGTTTCTTAGTCTCACCTTTTGCTGGGGCGGCAACTTCTCTGCCTTCTGCTGCGCTCTGGCAGGCTTGCCTCCCTGGCTCTGGAGGTGCAGCAAAAAGGTGAGGTACTGCCCCTCAGCGCAGCCCTCAGGATGCCCTGCGGAGCAGGGGCAGCCGCCCAGCTGCAGGAGGGGGTGTGGCCACGCTCTGCTCTCTCATAGGCTAGCCAGGGCTCCTTGGCCTCCGAGGCTGCTCTAGGGAGGAACTGGGCACGTGTTTCTAATTGTGGAAAAACTGCCTGGGTTTGGCTGGTCTAACCTCATCTGTTTCCAGATCTAGGAGGTAACCGGTGCCTGCTGCCAAAAGGGACTGATAGGCAAAGAAAACACCGAGCCTCTGAGTTCTAATGCACACAACCAGAGGCACTGATAAGGTTCTAGTTTGGCCCACCCAAATAGCAGGCAGGATGGAGCTGTCTTTCCTCCACAAAGACCTCAGCGAGGCCTGGGGGCAAATGGGGTAGGGGCGGTGAGAAAGAGTTAGCTAGAACCCTCCCAGATTCCTTCCCTTCTCCACCGCACACCCACCCTCCCCCATCAAGACATTGTTCATATGGGGAGAAAGGCCAAATTATAGTCTTCAGGCACCCTGCCTACCTAAAACAAAGGTACCTATTATGTAATATAACTTGACCATTGAAGTTATACATGTAAATAACTGGACTGCTGAAAGATTAAAACATCAAAACAAAGAAATAGCAAGCAAAAAAAAAAAAATCAAAGCAGCTTTTTTCATAAATTACGCTTTGATCCCAGTGTCTTTAAAGTACACAGTGGTGAGTTTGGTTTTGAAATAGATCTTGCCTACCACAGTAGAGTTTACGTTTTCCCTTCTTCAGTCCTGTTCATCTGAAAGCACTGACATTTCAGAAATATCAGAAACTCCTATAAGGAAGAAAAGGTGTTCTGAGCCTTCCCTCCCAAAGGGCCTCTCTCAAGCAAGCAGAGGAGGAGGGGTCAGAGAAAAAGGCCCAGAATCACACAGCTTTTCCGGATTCTATTAGCTAAGCTCTGGCCCCCTGCTGTCCCACCCCCTCCCTACTTCCCCTTCCTTCTTATCCAGCTCCCCTCATTGCCAGCTGCTGAACCTGGAGTTTCTGCTGAATCACCAGCCAGCACTTAGTGGAGCCAAGAAGCCTAAACACCCAGCTCAGCGTTTTCCAAGAGCTGAGTAGTTCTCCCTTCAGCTAAACATGGCTCCTGAGCTTCTGGTGTTGGGGAGAAGAGAAAAAATGAAGATACCCAGAAAGTCAGATTTGCCATGCTGGGCCACCTGGCAGAGCCTCATTTTAATCCTACTCATTATTTTTTCCAGCCTGGACCTGAAAAACTTCTGTTATTTCATCTACTATTGCCCCAGATACAAGGTGGATGGAGTGGTTCTGATGACTTTGCACTGCTCAGCAGGGTTTGCCTGACTGTCCATCATATTAAGTTTTGGTGTATGGGTCCTAGGAGATCTGGTGGGTTCTTGGACTGGAAGGCTGGTGGACTTTGTTAGTGTTCATTGAAGTCTGTAAACCTTTGTGACCGAGATCACAAAGATAGGGGACAGACAGATGAGAATAATAGGAACATGAAGTTAAGGGAATAATTCTATAAAATGGACTCTGTGCTGACCCCCACATGCTTTCTTTTCCAAAAAAGCAAATTTACCTGCAGCCCTGCCTGGTTTAAATGGACAAGCTATGTCACATTGCTCAACAAACTACCTGTTATCTGCAGGAGAAATGCAGGCCTGAAATAATGTTGATAATAGTAATCCAAATTACCCTGAAAGGCAAGACTTTTGTGACCCTTTTCACAGATTAAATCCTGAAACTCAGGGAGATAAGGATAATTCCTCCTAACCATAAAATCTGTAAGAATTTATGGTTAAGGCCCGTGGGGTGGCGCATGCCCATAATCCCAGAGGCTTGGGAGGCGGAGGCAGGACAAAGACAAAGACAAAGACAGCCTAAGCAACTCAGTGAGGAGCTAAGCAACTCAGTGAGACCCTGTCTCTAATAAAATGCAAACTAGGGCTGGGGATGTGGCTAGGTGGTCAAGTGCCCCTGAGTTCAATCCCTGGTACCAAAAAAAAAAAAAAAAAAAGAATTTATGGTTAAGAATCCAATTAGAACCAGTCAGTATGAGCCAAGGTGATCTCAAGTTGTCATGGCAGTAAACTTGACAGTCTCATATCAACTTGCTGTCAATCAAAAGTCAAGAGGTGGACCTGGGTGGGACTCCTGGAAACTTCTTTAGGATCCCCAGTAAAACTGGAATGTAGGAGAAGCACACTGTTCCTCTCCTCTCTGAGAGGACCCACTCTCTCCCTTGAGAGTGTCCCCCTTCCCATTTCTTATCCATTCAATAAACTCATGCTTGTTACTCTGAGCAACTGTCTGAAGTCTTTCTGACTTGATCACAAGAATTGCAATTTGAGGGAAGGGGTCTTCAGGCTGCCTCCGTTTCTGGGAAGTCCCCAGCCCTGTAATAACAAAGTTCTCAAAATGATTCAGTGATAACCCAACCCTGAAGACAGTTAGCGCTCAACCTTGTTAAACTCTCAAAACAAACCTTGCCCTTTCTTCTTTTCCTCAAAGCTCCCAGTACCACTGGTCCTCCTTCTACTCCTATAAGTCTTCTGATTTTGTATTTGTGAGTAAATGATATAAATTTGGTGTGTCATATTAACCCTTAAAAGTTCAGCAGACACGATTAATGGATAACTTAAACAAAAAAACACAAGCATAAGCTTCCCTGGGAAAAACAAAGTGATCCTTGAAAGTCAGCAATAAAAAGGGCAGAGGAGAATACAAGTTTCTTGGCTGCTACCAAAAAGGAAGCAAGTTGGTACCACACCTGGTAGAATGTTAACTCCTGAAAAACTTCCAGTTTGGGGGGACCTCAATTCACTTTATTGTTTCCCCATGCAGGGGTGGAGATGATCCCACAAGTCCCCCCTCTCTCGTTTCCCAATTTCCAAGGCATGGCCTATGTAGGCATGCCCTTTGAATAGCAAAACTTTGGACCAAGAGTAAAATATGGAGACCAGGAGAGATACTACAGGGATTCACAAAAGAGGAGGTGATGTGGGATGAAGCAAACTGAAACTGAAAAGATTCTGACTTCTCGGATAGCCAGTGGAGGGCAAAAGCCTGCTGAGAACACACAGGACTGAAACCAGTGGAACAAAACAGAAGGCCAAAATGGGAGGGGGCAGAACTGTCCAACACTAATGGCTCTCTAGGGGAGAAGACCTTCATAAAACTCTTGAATTCTTTGTGATATATGCAGTTGCTTACTATGATGTATAAATTATAAAGCACTGTACAAGTTGTTCTTTTCATTAGAGCTTAAGACTGAGTCCCTGTTACAGAAGCATAATATGAGGTTAACAGAGATACCTTCATTTCCAGGGCTATTAGAACTAGGAGGCCTGTGGGGAGGGAGGTGAAATGGCACTAAAGAATGTGTAGTTTTAGGGCTGAGGTTGTAACTCAGTTGTGGAGCACTTGCCTATCACATGTGAGACACTGGGTTCAATCCTAGCAAAATAATAAAATAAAGACATTGTGTCCATCTACCACTAAAAAAAAAAAAAGAATGTGTAGTTTTGCAGGTTATAGTAGTGCATGCCTGTAATCCCAGAGGCTCAGGAGGCTAAGGCAGGAAGATCCCAAGTTCAAAGCCAGCCTCAGCAAAAAGTGAAGCGCTAAGCAACTCAGTGAAACCCTGTCTCTAAATAAAATACAAAATAGGGCAGGCGATGTGGCTCAGTGAACAAGTGCCCATGAACTCAATCCCTGGTACCAAAAAAAAAAAAAAAAAAAAAAAAGTGTAGTTCACTCTGCCATTATAAACATGAAGTTCAAAGGCATAGAGGTTGCCTCTTGGTATCAGATCTTAAGTGTTGGAGTGAATGGGAAGGGTGGCAAAGACAGAGGGGCCAACTTAACCAAACTAAACCATACCCATGAAAAACCATTAACAAAAAGAACAAAATTTTTAAAAGACATTAAAATATGATCTAGTATTATCCTTGATTTATTGCACATATATCCTCAGCAAAATGCACCATCCTTGACTCCTTCACCCTTAGTCACCAAGTCTTGCCAATTCTATTTCCTAAATACCTAAAGACATCTATTTCTCTCAATTCCTACTGCCCCATCCCTGAGTCACATCATTGTCATCTCTATCCTATATTCCTGTCCCTGCACTGTAATGTTTTCTTGCTCTGACATTTCTCCCTGGACAATCCATCCTGTACCCTTGCAGCATGATTCTTTTAAAATAGAAATATGATAATGTCACTCCTCTGGTTGAAAACCTTCGATTCAGCTGGGTGCTGTGGGGCATGCCTGTAATCCTAGCAGTTTAGAGAGGCTCAGGCAGGAGGATTGCAAGTTCAAAGCCAGCCTCAGCAATTTAGTGAGACTCTGTCTCTAAATAAATATATATTTTTTTAAAAGGGTGGGGGATTTGGCTCAGTGGTTAAGTGTCCCTGAGTTCAATCCTCAATAAAAACTTCTTTGCTCTTGGGGTAAAGTCCAACCTCTTAAGCATGGCCCAAAAGGCCCTTCACAATGAGGTTCCCATGTCTGCCACATTTTCTACCTCCTAATCTATGCTGTGGTGTAGGTGTACAGAACTACCTGAAGTCCCCCTGAAAGGGCTATGTCCTCAGACCTTGTCATTGTTAATCCCTCCTGAGAGAACATTCTCTTGGCCCCATCTCACTCTCCCTTCCCCTCCATGCTGGACAGTTTGCCTCATCTCCAAATGGTCTTTTGGCCTAAACTTACATGTTCCTTTCTCCAATATTTTCTTCCACCCTCGTTCCCTACTTCTATTTCTCTTTCAGCCAACTCTCTAGATATTGTCTTCTTGGGAAACTTACCATTTCAAAACTGAAATTTTCTATCTACTTGTTGGAATTATGCACTGGGCTGTGAGTTCCTAAGTATAGGAACTGAGTATTCCCATGCCTAGCACAGTGCCTGGGTTATAACAGACACTCAGACATTTGAGAATGATTGAATGATTCTGTATCCCCTGGGGTACCTATAGAAGACACACAAGTAGACTCAGTAAAGAGTTGTTAAGAGAGATGACTTCATTTTCTACTGCTGCTGCTTCAAATGAGGGGTTTTGCTTACTGCTGTATCCCCTGTGCCCAAAACAGTATCTAGTATGTCACGGGCATTTGATAAACATGACCAAGAGTTCCCATCCCTTTATAAGTTTCACTGCTTTAGGGCAGGCTTTTGAATAGGATCCAGGGGTAATGCCCCGAGCAAGACTTCTAACCAAAAACCTGTCCAGCTCCCCTCAGGGCCTTGGGAGGACCTGAAAGGCAGAGGTAGAAAACATTTAACTGTTCATCATGATCGCTGAATATAGTTAAGCTGAAACATTCCAGACAAACTAGATTCTTCCTCCTTGGTGGTCAAACAATTCAACATGCTCAGCTGATTGTACTCCTAAAATCTTCTGGTGTAAATGCTAGCTACTTGGGAGGCAGAGGCAAGAGAATCACAAGTTCTACACTAGCCTCAGCAATTTAGTGAGACCCTGTCTCAAAATAAAAAAGAGCAAGAAGATGAGAAATTTAGCAAGGCCCTAAGCAACTTAATGAGACCCTGACTCAAAATATTAAAAAGGGGCTGGAAATGTAGCTCAATGGTATAGTGACATCAGTCCCCAGTACCAAAAAAAAAAAAAATTGTAACCTCTCTAGGCTAGACAAATACTTAGCCTGTTTTTCTCCTGGTTTCAGGTTTCACCCAATTCTGAGACTAATCATATTTACTCCACTGCTCAAATTCTTCAGTGATTCATTGGATAAATCTGCTTTCTCTTAATTTTTGTTTGTTTGTTTGTGGGTTTTGTTGTTGTTGTTGTTTGTTTTGTATTTGCAGCACTGGGGATTGAACCCCTGAGTCGCTTGGCCACTGAGCGTCTCCAGCCCTTATTGATTTGAGATAGGGTCTCCCTAAATTGCTGAGGCTGACCTTAAACTTGTGATCCTCTTGCCTCAGCTGCCTGAGTATAGTTGTGTGCCAGAGCATCTGGCAAAGTCTGCTTTTTTGGGCATGATATTCAGGATCCTTCAAGATCTGACTTCTTCTTACCTGTTCAGTGTCATTTTCTATCACTCTCTTAGGCTCCACCCACATAAAGCTACTTGTTTTTCTCCAATAGGCTGTTTCTCTTTTGATCTCAAGTCTTACCTGACTTGGTAAGTCTGGCTGTCCCCTACTTTCTGCCCATCTGAAGCCTTTCTTTAGTTCAACCTGAAAGCCTTCCCTAGCACTCACCTCCCAATTTCAAAGCTCTCTCTGTGTTTCATTTTTAAAATCACACTTTATTGTTATTATTTGTTTCTTTTTAAATTTTTTTTGTATTGTCATTAATTTGTTGGTATGCCAGTCAATAGACTTTAATCTTTTCCAAGACCATATAAGTCATACCTTATCTCCACTACATGTTCAATACGATGCATAACTGATGAGCTTTCTGGTTATCCACTTCCAGAATAATGATGAGCTTTCTGGAAATCCACTTCCAGAATAATTTTAGTCTTAATGTATCATAAAAATGAAAAATGAGCTGGGCATGGTGGCACACACCTGTAATCCCAACAGCTGGGAGGATGGAGGCAGGAAGATCACAAATTCAAAGCCAGCCTCAGCAAAATGCAAGGCATGACTCAGTGAGACTCTGTCTCTAAATAAAAAACAAAACAGAGCTGGGGATGTGGCTTGGTGGTTGAGTGCCCCTGAGTAAAAAAAAAAAAGAAAGAAAGAAAAAGAAAAATGCAGTGCTAGTTGAATTAACCCTTGAGTAAAACTTAAGAGATTTTCCATATACTTAGATTTTAAATGCTGGCTAGTTAGAAGATATTTAGAGAAAAAAAGGGGTCTTAGATAAATGGGAATCAAATCTAGACCAGTCTGTATTTGTCAGAATTCCTACCTACAAGATTGATCAGACACACCCAGAGAACTCTTTGGGGACTAGAGAAAGACAAGAAGGCAGTGGCACCCAGGTATCTGAGGCAACATGTTTCATGTTTGAGAAGAGAAGTCTGAGGCTAGAGAATATGAAGGCTCAAGGGATGATGAATTGAAGTTAAGGGATTAGAAGCGAGGAAAGACTGTAGAACCCTCAATGCCAAGGGATTAATTTACAGGAGATTTACAAAACAACTGACAACATCCTGCTCCAGGCAGCTGGAGTCTTTGTAGAGGAATTGTAGAGAGCAACTCAGGGTTAGAATAAAGGAAGTTCTTTCCTTTCCAAATAGCTCAAGAAAGAAGTAGAAATCTGAAGCCCTAGAAAAAAAAGTAGCCTCTTAGGAATCTCAGCAGAAAGATAGAAAACAAGATAAGCATTTTTTTTTCCTTGTGAAATGCATGCAGGTTATTCTTTTCTGGAAGGAGAAGGAATTTCTTTAGGGCAAGACTTACAGGGAGAACAGGGGGCATTAATGAAAGGGGCCAGGCAGGAAGTCCCAAGGGGGAAAGACAGATCCCAAAGGAAAGCCTGTGATTAGGAAGTAAGATGCACAGATCTGGACTGGGGCAGGGGAATGGCTCAGTGGTAAAGCATGCTTTCCTAGAATGGGCCTGGGTTCCATCCCCAGCACTGAGAGAAGAAAAAGGAAAAGAAAGGAAGAGAAGGAAGGAAAAAAATACCAACTACTGTTTCAGATTCAGCTCCTACACTGAACTCCAACAGATCAGGGTTAAAGTCAAAATGAAGTCATTTATACTAAAGTTCCATCCTACCAAACTGAAAGTAGACTGTTTATCTGACCTGCTGAGAATCAGGATTAGAAAGATAACAGTCAAATTGTCCAAAAAAGTCAGATTCAATTGATATGATAATGAAGTTCTCTTTGCTTTAATCCTTACACAAAGAAGTAATTTGAAATAAGCTGATGATAATTAGATAGTTATTTTCTTTTTAGTCTGTCTCTCTGTCCCCACCTTATAAGGACAGTAACTTGAAATGACTAATTGGCTTTTGGGGTTTTGTTTCTGCTTTCTTTAAGTCCTTCTTTGTCCATAAAATCAACTTCTTGCCTGGCTTGGTGGCACACACCTATGATCCCAGAGGCTTGGGAGGCTGGGACAAGAGAATCTCAAGTTCAAAGCCAGCCTTAGTAACTGTGAGGTGCTAAGCAACTCAGTGAGACCATGTCTCTAAATAAAACACACAATAGGGCTGGGGATGTGACTCAGTGGTCTAGTACCCTAGAGTTCCGTCCCTGGTACAAAAAAAAAAAAAAAAAAAAATCATCAAATTCTTTTGCTTGGACCATTGGAATGCTTATTCTCTTTTATGGAATGAATTGTTGCCAAATTGTACAATGAATAATAAAGCCAAGGGCTGGGGGTTCAGTGGTAGAGCACTTGCCTGCATGTACAAGGTCCTGGGGGTTGGGGGACTGAGAAAAGCCAGTCAAGAATTTTGTCTGTTGCTAGCATGTTGGTGTACATCTGTAATCATGGCAACTTGGGAGCTTGAGGCAGGAGGATTGCAAGTTCAAGGCTAGCCTCAGCTACTTAGTGAGGCCCTAAGCAATTTAGTAGAGCCCTGCCTCAAAATTAAAAAATAAAGGGCTGGGAATGAGGTTTAGTGGTAAAGCACCCCTGGGTACCAAAAAGAAAATAAGACTGTTGTCTTTTGACACTAGAAACCCAGTAACAGACAAATGACGGGGCTACATGATAAAAGAGTATGTTGCAGAAATAACCTGTCAGTATGTATGACTACATACCCAGATACATCAATAGCTGCATTTTATTTAGAACTGTAATGATATATATTCACTATTACTGCTAGATAGGTGTTCAGGGACTCCAAGATGGCAGAGGCAGGGTACAAGAAATATGCCACTGGAGGACAAGACAGGGAGAAGAGTCATCATGTCCCTGTTTATATTAAGTTTTATTATACATTACCCATGAACTCCTGCTACAGGTTCAGGGTTTTGTTTTTTTTTTTTTTTTGTGTGTGTGTGTGTGTGTGTTTTTTTTTTTGGAACCAGGAATTGAACCCAGGGGCAGTTAAACACTGAGCCATATCCTCAGCCTTTCTAATATTTTAGAGACAGAGTCTCTCTAAGTTGCTTAGGGACTCCCAAGTGGCTGAGGCTGGCTTTGAATTTTTGATCTTACTGCCTCAGGCTCTGGAGTCACTGGGATTATAGATGTGTACCACCACACCTGGTCTACAGGTTCCGTATTCTAAAATAACCAATGGGGTAAAGTGGACAGCATTTTAATTAGGTTTTCTAAAGTAACCAATGGGGAAAATTGGACACTGTTCTAATGAGGTAATATAAGGTAGCCATTGGGAACAAATGGTAAGGTCTTCAATCCAGTCCCATCTCTATAGGGAAGAGAATGCCTCACAACTCAACACACAAGACACTAATTCCCAGACACCAGGACCTTGAACCTCTTTCTTTTGCTCAACCCATCCCTCTCTACCTTATACAGCGTGTTACTTTGACCTTCTCCTTCAACAAATCTGTACTTTGCCTGTTGCTTCTGTGTGTCTTGCTCAATTCTTTTTTCGAGACACACCTGGACCCCAACTGGACATCCCCAATACTAAGGCCACCAGACAGGGGAGGGATCCAGGTGAAGATAAGGGTGACTTTCTGTGTTGACTCTCTTTTATGTCGGACTTGAATCTTTTACATGGAAAATATAATCATTTACCAGGGAGATAATTTTAAAAAGAAGAAAAGAGAGACAACAAGGAAATCATAAAAGGCACTGGAAACCAAGTTTTAATACCTCCCAGTCCCCTTTCCTAACTCCCTTTTTCTGCTAATATGCTTGCTCTGGAGAAGGGAGAAAGGCTTTCATTTAATTAAAATGTAAAAATACTTTCCTTTTTTGCTGCCGGGTGGCCAGGGATATTCTGCTGACTCAGCAGTGAATAATCAGCTTTGACCTAAATAATAGAATAACTCAAAGTGGCGCTGCAGTTGCATAAGCGAGATCCAGATCTGCAGTTCCTTCTCTCTCTCCCTCTCCAACTACCCCCCCTCTCACCACCGGGCTCCCGGGCTCCGGCAAGCAAGCCAGTTACAGCAGGTTCTTTCCGCCTCTCCACCCCCACCATCTGGCTCATCACAACTTCATTTCTCATCTAATCGCTTCCAAAAACGGCCCCACCACAGAACTATTCTTGACCTCATCTCCTGCCTCTAGCAAAGCCCAACCCTGAGGCTTTGCCACACCCGCTTTTCCCTGCTAGGCTCTGTGCCCTGTCCTCTAGGACCTAGCTATACACCAGTGACCTCTCTACGGAGGGTGGCCCAAACCTCTCATTGCTCAGTGGATGAAGCCCATCAACAGCATGCCAAAATGAGACAGCAGAAAGCAGAATTTCCTATGTAAATACGTTCTCATCATAACCAAGCTCTTTACAGCTTCTGCCAGGAGTAGAGCTAGGTTGAGCTTCTCCAGGCTTGATTTCCAAAGAAGGCTGTACCAGGGCTCAGTGGTATGGCACTTGCCTAGCAAGTACAAGGCCCTGGGTTCAACACTAGCCCCGCAAACAAACAAACAAAAAAAATATTGTACCTATTTTATGCAGTTAACTTATCTGGCACCTGCTAAGAAGATAGAGTGGGTTGGAAGATGGTGGGATTGGGTGAGTCAGAGGGCTGCTGGAATAAAAAATGTTAGTGAAAAATGGCATCCACCAAGCCTTTCTGACAGCCTGGTTTTTGTTTCACTGGATCACTTAAGAGATGATTTGAGGGACTATATAGAAGTGAGTTTAGAAAACAAGTATTCAACAAACCAGAAAACAGAACCTCTGTACATGCACTTAAAACAACTGGCAACATCAGGCCTAAAGAAGAGAAGGAAGAATTGTGTGTGTGTGTGTTCACATATGTGGATGTGTACAACATCCAGTGGCCTTCACAGCCACAGGAAAGGGACACCGCAAAGCATGAGAAACAGAGCTGTTCTCCATTTCCCCTAAAGGTGACATGAGGAAGAGGCTTAAGTTTAAGACTTTCTTGGGACTGGTGAGGTTAATGCAGAGGTAGAGCACTTGCCTAGCAGCATACACAAGGTCCTGAGATGATCAATTCCCAGTACAGGACAAAAAAAAAAAAAAAAAAAAAAAATCTGATTACAAAGGAGAAAAATACTTGAACACCTATTTCAAGGGCACTGAAAAATTCCTGTCTTTGGAGGACAAGATTGACACTGTCAAGTTGGAGGTAATTTCCTTGCAGTTCCTCTTAGAAGACAGGCCAGATGGGTTTTATTGAATCTTTGATGGTGGTAAAGAGAAAGAGAAGGATCTCCTCATTTTTGTTATCAGCCAGTTTCTAAGTTTCTTCCTAGCTTGGTGCTAGCAGTGTCTAGGTGAGGCGTGAGCTGCAGAGGGGACTGTGTGCTATGACTTTCTGGAGTTGGATACAAGCAGGAGCACTCTATTTTTTTTTTTTTTTTTTAGTACTGGGAATTTAACCCAGGGTTGCTCTATCACTGAGTCACGCACTTATTTAGTTAGTTAGTTTTCAAATAGGGTCTTGCTAAATTGTCTAGGCTGAACTGGAACTTGTGATCCTTCTGCCTCAGGCTCCAAAGGTACTGGGATCATAGGTGTGTACCACCATACCAACTTAAACTGGAACTCTAATCTTCTGGGAGGATTGGGCCCATCCTGAGGGGAAGCCCAAGGCTGCGCTACCCCAGTAGTCTTTGTGAAACTGGTCAAACCCTTGAATAACTTCCTGGAGTGTCTTTTTTTTTTTTTTTTTTTTGATAAGGGGATTAAACCCAGGGATGCTTTACCTCTGACCTACATCTCCAGATCTTTTTATTTTTAAAAATTTTGTGACAGGGTCTTGCTAAGTTGTTTAGGGCCTTGCTAAATTGCTGAGGCTGGCCTCTATCTTGATATCCTCCTATCTCAGCTTCCCTAGTGGCTGGGATTATAGGCGTGTGCTGCCACATCAGGTCTCAAAGATCTTTCCTTTGGGGATTAACACAGGACCTGTGTTTGCCAGTAAGCTAAATCAGCAACCCAAGGGTTCTTGATTTTTAGTAGGAGGGCAAGGGTGGCCTCTTGTCTGAGATACTTCAGCAGCATCAGCAAGAAAAAGGAAGCTGTCTGTGTGCATAAGACACAGAAACAGCAGTGACCAGCACTCATGTGCTTCCCCTTCCTCCCCCTGTTAGCTTGTCTGATGGCAAAACCAGCAACTTTTCCTGCATTCCCACGCCCTCCATCCTCCCCTTCCCTCAGCTGTGGATCCAGCTAAGAACCAAGGATGTAGTGGCCTTGCAGCTTGACATCCTCAGTGACTGACATGGCTGGGACACAAGGTGCCCACTGCTGTACTGAGTGCATCCCATTTCTTCTCTCACACATTTCACACCCTCCTGAGACATAGGGTTACAATTTACAATCCACATCTGACAGTGAGGTGGGTTGAGTAACTATGCCAAAGAGTCAAGTCAGTTAGATGGTGTGGAGTGGAGATGCAGGCTCAGGGGCTCAGCCTAGTTCAACAGGACTGACCAAGCACAAGGAATAAAGTCCCAAACAAGGGTCTCAACTCCACATTAGAACTTTGTGTGTGAGTGTGTGGCTAGGGATTGAATCTAGGGCTTTATGCATGCTAGGCAAGCTCTCTGCCACTTAGCCTCATCACCAGCCCCTCATTAGAAGTTTCTTAGGTGGTGGGGTCTCTCCCTGAATTGACCTCTACTGCCAAAGAGGACAAACTTGTCAAGGCTCCAGATGCTTGCCTGTAAGAGGTATTGGGGTAAGTAAATGGTCCTCCCTCCCCGAGCCACCAACATGATGGAAAAGAAGTGCCTGACTTGGGAAAGTTCCAGCCAGGAGCATTCCTATCCTCAGCTAAGTATGTGAGTGTTAGAAGTTGTAAGAAGGCAGGGACCAAGCCAAATATGAAGTATGACCTCTGAAACATGTCCAAGTAGTTGCTTGAGAAGTTAGTGTTTGATTAAGGATATAGAATACTCCAGGCCAAGGAGATCACAGAGATCAGCACTGACACTTCCTAGAAACATGGCTCTGTGGAACTTCTCTCTTAAGTTTTTCTACCTTTTCCAGCTCACAGAGATCTTTCCCCTTCCCTAAATTTTTACTGAAACTGACTAAATCATAGCTACTACATCTGTTTATATGACTTTCCCCATTTATAAAGCTCATCCAAGTGTGGTACGGTGGTACACACCCTGTAACCCTAGCAACTGGGGAGGCAGAAGCAGGAGGATCACACGTTCAAGGCCAGCCTCAGCGATTTAGCAAGACCCTGTCTCAAAAAATAAAAATGGCTGGGGATATAGCTCAGTGGTAAAGCACCCCTGGATTTAACCCCCAGTACCTAAATAAATAAATACTTAAGTAAAAATTAGCCAGATGTGGTGTCACATGCCTATAATCCCAGCAACTTAGGAGGCTGAGACAGAAGGATGGCAAGTTTGAGGCCAGCTTGGGCAACTTAACAAGACCCTGTCTCAAAATAAAAAATAAAAAAAGAGCTAGAGATGTGGCTTATGGTTGAGCACCCCTGGGTTCAATCCCTGGTACCAAAATTAATCAATCAATCTTGAAAACTCATCCAGGGCAGAGACCAGGGACAAAGTCTCCCAAGAAGTTTGCAAAGTATGAGTTGGCCAGTTGAGGTAGAAGTGGACCAGACCTTCCCCTACATAGCCAAAGCAGTCTTCCTATGAGCAGCCAGGAGAAACTGGCAAGGTGTGCTATGCTGGAGAGGGAATCAGAAGACCTGGACACACTCAGGGCCTGTGTCCTGGGGTAAGCTACTTGCTTGGCTCTCTGTTTCCTTATCTCTTCTAGGAAAATGATAATACTGGCCCAGCTTACCTCATGGTTTTATCATGAGGCTCAAATCAGATAATATAGGTGAAAGTGCTTCATGTTAAGAGCCCTGTCAGTAAAAATGACTGTGCCTCCAATAAGTTTCTCCTTCTTTTTAAAACACCAGATAATTATACGCAGAGTCCATGGTTCCAAAATACACTTGTAAAAAATGGAGAGAAAAATAATGGGGGGGAAAAAAACAAAAACAAAAAACCAGGAGAACAGGAAGGAAAATCAGATGCATGCAAGCCAATACTTACATAAGCAGATGGCAGCCAGGAGACGAAGGCCAGACTCTGGGGGGAAGCAGGTGGGGAAGAGTGGCTGCAACACATAGTTGGAGAAGGTGAGGGCGATGACGGCTTGGTTGGTGGGGTAGATCACCAGCACAGCAATCCACAGCCTCAGGAACCTGAAGGAGGAGGAGGACAGCCCGCCAAAAGGCACGGCAGGAATTCAGTCATCAGAAGAGAGCCTGGGCAAGTTGGTGGGCAGCCATGAGCAGAGACAGGTAGATTAAAGGGGTGTATTTCCTTTTTTTTAATTTTCAGGGATGCTAAAGAGCCCAGCTCCCACCCCCACCCCAAATGAGACACCCAGCACTCTGCAACGGCAGTAAAACTGTTTAACAATGGAGAGCTAAGTTTCAACTAGCACCAACACCAGTCTTGGCATCTTTCTCTCTCCCTTCTCCTTTCATCATCTCTTCTCTGCCACTGTGGCCCCCAGCATTCACTGGGGGAAGATTAAATTTGCAACCCAGGATTCTGACAGCCAGGACATGCTAAGGGTGTGGCTATATTAGCAACTGCTGGGGGAAGCATCTAGTGGGGTATTCCAGGAAGTGGCCTTCACACCCATTGACCCATTGGTGAGAGCTGAGCTCCTTGGCAGGTTTGAAGAACCTGAGGAAATTCCAGATTAGGGCTTGATTCTAGAGGGAGGGCATCATCCTCAGTAATATGAAAAGAAGGCACACTTACTGGTCACTCTCATTTCTCAAGATAAAAAAAGGCCTACGTTTTTGTGACACCTTTTCCTGGAAGTCTATCATCAGTGTTGTCACATAGCTCTATTTGCTTTGGCTCGTACTCTTGCCCACCAAGATCAGTGAAGAGATTAAAATTACAACCCAGTTCTCCATCACTCTTAGGAATATTAAAGGGACACAAAGCTACACTAGCCACCATGACATGGAGACAAAATGGCAGCACCATGTAGAGACTGTACATTGAGACTAGAAACCCCCAATCTGACCTGTTTCTGAACCACCTTTCTCCTTTTCTTCTAGACCACTTAGGCCTCTGGAGATGTGCTTACCCTGCCAGTCCTCCAAAGATGTCCTTGACATAGGAGTAGTCACCTCCAGATTTGGGGATGGTGACCCCCAGCTCAGCATAGCAGAGAGCTCCCACGGCTGTGATGATGCCTGTCACAATCCAGACAATGAGTGCGAGGCCCACAGAGCCCGCGTTCTCCAGCACACCCTTGGGTGAGACAAAGATTCCAGAGCCAATGATGTTCCCTGTAGAAAGCACCAGGAAAAGCAAGTGAGACAGTGAGGTCAAGACATGGCAGGATTGGCCTTTGCAGGGTGGTCACATCTCTGATCCAATTCTAAATTGCCTATGAGATAAGTAAATGATCTTCAGCCAATGTGTCTAGCAATAATTCTCCCTAGAGTAGGGATACCTCTGAGCAGAGAATTGGCCAGGAACTTGGTTAAAGTACTTTAGGTGCTTCATTTAATTCTCCAAACAACACTCTGGAGTCAATGTAACGTTTATTATATTTTACAGAGGAGGAAACTGAGTCTTAGAGATACCAAGAGAGTTGTCTAAATCTACACAGTAGTAAATGATTAAGCAAATACTGAATCTCAGGATACTGTAACTGGGCTACACATGGTCCACCCAAGGTGACAAGGGTCTAAGATTGGCAGATAATGTCAGGACTGGAAAAGTGGACTGCTCTCAGAGACCATCTGCCAACTAGAAAGCTTAAAAAAGGAGCCAAAGGGCAAAATCTTTTGGACACCCTATTACTGGAGGTTTTCAAAACCTATGAGTATGGACAGCACTCCTGGAAGCTTGGCTTCTACCCCAGACACAACAGCCCCACCCTTAGCGAAGAACCTGAAATAACCCTATAAAAACATTCCCAGTAGTCTGGAAATGGTTTGTAGGAGTACAATATGCAAAGCCTCAGCACTACATTCTTCCAAAGGTCAGTCCCCTCCATTGTTTCATTTGCCCCTCACAACAACCTTTTAGAATCCAGGAAAAGGAGGAAGGGCAGACATTTCTCTCTATTTTACAAACCAAGAGACTAAGACACAGTGGGGTTAAGTGGCTTCCTCCAAATTCCATAGTTACTGATGGGTAAAATTGGATCTTGAAGTCAGTCTCCTGATGTTTAATCCAATGCTCTTTCCACTAATCCACTTCTTCTATACACACTGGGCTGGTTTTCTCTGAGAGATGAGGCCAGCAGCAAGTACAGAATGAGGACTCCTGGGCTGGGTTGAGCAGGGGAGAAGGAGTGTGGGGCAGTGCCTGACATGCTTCTTCCCAAGTTTTCCTTTGTCCAATTCTTATGATTAAAATGATTAGAGGTGGTAATAGGGTCCACTGGACAGTGCTTTGAAAACTCCAAGCCCTGTTCAGCTGCATCACTAAATGCCTAAGGGAAGAAGCAAGACTAAATGAATCCAGGTGGAAATGCAGGGCTGAAGTATCATGAGGCACGGTGGGCTTGACAGTGTTCTGGAGACATCTTCAATTCCCAACATCTCTTTCATGGTTTGGAGAGTGTAAAAAGTCCTATGCTTAGCCAGGTGTGCTGGCGCACACCTGTAATTTCAGGGGCTCAGGAGCTGAGGCAGGGGGATCACAAATTCAAAGCCAGCCTCAGAAAGGTATCAGACCCCTAAGCAACTTAGCAAGAACCTGTCTCAAAATAAAAAATAAAAAAGGGTTGGGGGGCTGGGGATGTGGCTCAAGCAGTAGCGCGCTCGCCTGGCATGCGTGTGGCCCGGGTTCGATCCTCAGCACCACATACAAAAAAAAAAAAAAAAGATGTTGTGTCCGCTGATAACTAAAAAATAAATATTAAAATTCTCTCTCTCCCTCTCTCCCTTGCTCTCTTAAAAAAAAAAAAAAAAGGGGGGGGGGGTTGGGGACGTGGCTCAGCAGTTAAGTACCCCTGGGTTCAATCCCCTGTAACAAAAAACAAACAAAAACCAAAAAACATTTTATGCTTGACTTTTCTGATCAACCATAACTCAACCTCAATTCATTCCTGATACTTTCACTTGGTTTTTTTTTTTTTTTTTTGGCCGAGCTGGGGATTGAACCCAGGGCAAGGCAAACACTCTACCAACTGAGTTACATATCCCTACCCTCCTGATAATTTCACTTGTAAACCAAAATTCAATTTGCTTCTTTATTTACTTACTGACTTACTTATTGCAGTGGCGAGAGTGAACCCAGGGTCTCACACATGCTAAGAAAGTGCTATACCACATAGTTACATTCCCATCCCCAAAACCCAATTTTAATCCAGGGTCAGGCATCCAGTTATTGCACTTAAAGGGGAAGAGAAGAGAATATTCACGTTCTAAAAGCATGATGTTCTATTCCCCTGGGATGCAGAATATGCTGTCCATTTCCAAACTAAAAAATTGTCACGAGATGTACAGTAAGAATGCAGAACAGGTCCAGAGGACTTAAAAACAGTGACAACCAGAGAGACTGAGATATAGAATCAGCATAGGGCCACAGCTGGAAACAGATGAAATGGAAGCACATTTGTTGTCTCAAACATGTGTACTTTCTTTTGGTGCTAACAGTCTATCCCAAGAGAACAGAGCTACTTGTAGAATGTAACTAAAAGAAGAAACAATCCCCCATCATCAAATCTGTGATACAAATATTAGGCAAAAAGTGAATAGATAAAAGATATCCTGAGTAGCACAAGTTTGTTTTTGTTTGTTTGTTTTGGTACTGGGGATTAAACCCAGGGGCACCTTATCACAGATATATCCCCAGCCCTTTTCATGTTTTATTTTGAAACAAGGCCTTGTTAAGTTGCTTAGGGCCTCACCAAGTTGCTGAGGTTGGCCTCAAACATGTGGTCTTCCTGCCTAAGCTTCCCAAGTTCTTGGGATTGCAGATGTGTGCCACAGTGCCCAGCCCAGAAGTTCTTTCTTTTTTATTTTTTTGGTACTGGGGATTGAACTCAGGTGCCCTCAACCACTGAGCCACATCCCCAGCCCTATTTTATATTTTATTTAGAGACAGGGTCTCACTGACTCGCTTAGCACCTTGCTTTTGTGAGGCTGGCTTTGAACTCATAATCCTCCTGCCTCAGCCTCCCAAGCCACTGATATTACAGGTACATGTCACCATGCCCGGCCACAAGTGCTTTTTTCCCCCTCCATATTTTTTTTATCCGTGCATTAAAGTTGTACATAATGGTGGGGTTCGTTGTTACGTATTCGTATATGCACATGTGGCACAATTCTTAAAAGATTTTTTTCCTTATATGTTTATGTAAAGTTCAGTGATAGGAATGAGAGGACATCTTTCCATCCTCTTCTCTGCTCAACCAGTCCCCACATGTGCTTGGCATGATGTGTTGGCTTAGTGTCCTAGGACTCAGGACATGTTCATCCCGTAACTCCTCACCTGCCAAAACTAAATGCACAGCTGTTCTCTGGAAGACATCAGTGCTGGGAAATGAAAGAACTAGGGACAGAGTTCCTAATAAGAATAGTAAATTCCTAGCCTACCAGGAAGTTATCAAAAGAGTGATCTACAGAGCATTTCAAAGTCAGCCAAGAAGAGAGCAATAGTCCTAGGGTTATAAAACCAGTTCAAGGGGTTAGAAAAACAATCAATAGCACGAGAAAAACAAGGTTTGACTTTGGTCTTTAAGATACTGAAAAAGGAGGAGGGAATAGCTAGGCTGTTTCTTAGAGCTGGGAATGGTTCCGAGGGGGAATGTGAGGGTGGGTGTTATTTGAAAGATCTGACCTTCTTAGGAATGAAGAGTCAATGTTCCACTAAGGGTTCTTGGAAAACAAACATGGCAATAGAGATCAGTAAATCAGATTCAGTGAGTCTCTGCTGTTGCTGTGACATTTCCAGAGTGTGTGTGCTCTCCTTCTCTTTCTAGGTCACAGGAGCCACTGGAAGATGGGATGCGAAAGACTAGAAGCCACTGGAGGGGTCTGGCCCACTTCCTGCTTCCACTTGTTCTTGGAGGCTCTGTGACACTTTCCAAGGAGCTGCCATGATTGGGAAGGTCTTAGTAGATTGGCATTGGGACCGGAGTAATTTTATAAAAAGTGCCCCCCATCTTAATTTTGGCAAAACTAAAATTACAAAGAAGAGCTCTGCTAGCTTGAACTGAGTGCTCAGGAGCAGGAAGGAGTGCTTCTCTGATTCTAGGAAGAAGCTTCCTAAAAAAAAAAAAAAAAAAACATAACCTGGGGCTGGGTTGTGGCTCAGTGGTAGAGCGCTCGCCTAGTACCCGTGGGGCCCTGGGTTTGATCCTCAGCACCACATAAATAAAATAAAGATATTGGGTCCGACTACAACTCAAAAATAAATATTAAAAAAAAAAAACCAAAACCATAACCTGAGAACATTTCTTCCACCTTAGTTGCTTCTGGAACTTGTGCAGGAGAGGATCGTTGCTTACAGCAGAGCAATGCTCTGGTGCTGGCAGATTTTACATTACATGCTCAAAAGCAACGTCTACAACATACAATCTTTAGTATAATTATTTGATTAATATTTCTCTCTCCCACAGTACTGTAAGCTGCAATAGCAGGAACTGTGTTTCTTTCCCTCATCTATGAAGTGTCTCCTAGTAGACAGACACTCCATAAATGTTTACTGAATAAATAATGTCTGACATCATTTACTGCATTTTTATTTGGAACTTCCAAATCCCATAACAATGTTGAGTGTGTATTGTACATAGGCAAACAAGTAAATCAACCTACTTATTTCAGTGCTGAGTAAACTAGACTGGCTATTATTATCAACTCCAATTCATAGGGAAGAAAGCAGGTCAATTATAATATTCCCATTTTCCAAATAAAGAAAATGAAGGAGAGGCATTATTATTCCTATTTTATGGATAAAGAAACTGAGATTCAGAGAGGTAGTTACTTGCCTAAATCACAGGGTAAGGTAGTAGTAGCTAGACTGGAACCTAAATCTTCTGCCACAATCTCAAGCATTTCACTTCCCACAGATACTGGAGTAACTTCATGCCCCACTCCACACAGGCAAGGGGAATAGTTTACACACAGCACTTATTAAAGAATCAGAACATATTGCTGGGTACAGTGGTACACACCTGAAATCCCAGCTACTCTGGAGGCTGAGGTAGGAGGATCACAAGTTTGAGGCCAGCCTCAGCAGCTTAGCGAAATCCGTCTCAAAAAAAAAAAAAAAAAAAAAAAAAAAAAAAAGACAGGGGATGTAACTCAGTGGTAGAACACCCCTGGGTTTGATCCCCAGTATCCCTCTGCCCACCAAAAAAGAATTGGAACAGATATCTGATTCCTTCCTTCTATCTCAATGGTGATTTACAAAACGTTCATGTCCACTACATTACTTGAGTCTGATAACTACTTTCTTAGGTGGGCAGGGCAAGTAGCATCATCCCTATTTACCTTTGTGGGAACTGAGGCTCAGAGAGAAGAGACTTGATCAAAGTCACATACTGCAAAAGTAGCAAAGCCTGGACGAGAGACCAAGTCCTTGGACTCCTGCCAGGGTTTCCTGCAGACTCCATGCTGCCTCTCCTCTAGAAACTGCAGGACACGCACTTCAGCTGGAGGGCTTCCAAACTTGGACACTGTCCAAATGAGACTTTCCTAGAGTGGCTTTGATAAAGGAGAACAGAGAACCTTTCTTTCTTTTTGGTACCGGGTATTAAACCCACAGGCACTTAACTACTGTGCTACATCCCCAGCCCTTTTTATTTTTTTTCATTTTTGAGACAGGGTCTCACTAAATTGCTTAGAGCCTTGCTAAATTGCTAAGACTGGCTTTGAACTTGTGATTTCCTGCCTCAACCTCCCAGGTCCCTAGGATTACAGGCGTGCACCACCATGCCTGGTGGGAACCTTTTTTCATGCGATTTAGGAGGAAAATCGACTACTGTGGGGATTTTTTTTTTCTCTATTGTTTTACTCTTTTACACATTGTCTATAAGGCCATTTAAGTGTGTGATGCACACCTGTCTGGTAATGCCTAGGTAATTGAGGTCAGGGTTTTACTCCTGCTTCCATCCACCCCAATTAACAAAGTAATCATCTTATCACACAGATCTTCTTTAGTGAAAAATGGATTCTGGGATGCCTGGACAATGAGGCCCAGCTTGGCTTGTTCTTTCAAAGAAAAGCTAAGCAAACCGTTGTATTAAAAATGGGCCAAAAGGGCGGGGGGGGGGGGCAAGTTGTATCAGCGGGCAAGTCTTCACTAGAAAAATTGCCGGAATTGAGAAAATCCACATTTGCCATGAATAATCACTAACCTCCCCACCTGTATGTCAATACTCATGTGACTCCCATTAAGGCATTACTCACATCCAGGCCTGTCCACACTAGAAAATCTGTAGCCATCAAAGTATTTCCTAGGGCATGGAATTATAGACTTCTAATGCCCAACAGACCCTCAGATCCAAAGGCTTTGGCTTTCCTTACTTTTTCATGTTAGTCTTAAAGTCTAACCACAGCTTCCTGTTGGGGCTTGGAGGTTCTGGCCATTTTCATGTCCAGAGAAAGCTGAAGTGAATCTGCTTTGTGTTTTCTCCAAAAATGGCTAGGAGACTCTCAGAGCTTTTCAGGACTGAGGGAACAGTGTGAAAGCAGGGTCTGGCACACTGGAGAGGCTTGACCCTCACCCCAGGCCTGCAGGCTCATGTGCCTCTCCCTGCACACACTTTCCCATCAGGGTTGTACAAACAGCTGCCACAGGGGTAGGAACAGGTCAAGACTCCAACATATTCCCTTCAGGACTGAATGTCCTGCAGATTGGAGATGTGGACAGCATGCAGGACTCTGCTGTTCTGGATTCCTTACTGGAAAGGGCAATAAACTCAAGAATTGGAGTAGCTACTGGGTTCTTACTTTGCCACTTAGAAGCCCTGTGATCTGAATCACTTCCTTCATGTACAGAATCGGAATAATCGTTCCTGCTCTGCCTACTTACAGGGTTGTTGTAGGGCTCAAGGGAGATCACATCCACATGAGGCACTTTATAATCTATGAAATGCTAATAAAGATAAGGACATAGTAGGATCTGTAGCAGTAGGGATAGGCACCAACTGTAGAAGAATCCAACAAGCTCGCTTAGGAGGCTTGGCTCTGAAACAGCACTGTACAGCCAGGACCATGAAGCATTCTCTGAGTCATTTGTCTACTTGTCTAGATATAATTTTTAGATGCTGCAGGTAGGCGGGCCGCAGGTAATTGCATTTCAAAAAGTATTTATTGAGCGCCCACTCAGTACATGCTTGCTTTGGAAGGTAATTGGGAAGCACTTGTTCACACATGGTCTTTTAATGAAATAGAAGGACATAACTACCACCCACCAGCCAATGAAAGACAGGCATTGTGGCCTGAGGGGCAAAAAGTACTCAGTCTCAAAAATGCCCTGCAAGGACTTAATTTTGCCTCCAGTGTTTCCCTGCCTGATTGGAGAACCAGGCAACTACAGGGAAAGACTTTGACTTCCTAAGTGGCAGGGACAATTTGCTCCTCATTTTCAGCTGACAAAGTCTGGAGATACTTTTGGTTTTCACACTGGAGTGAGATGTTACTGGTACTTAGGGTGGCAAGGCTGGGAATGTTGCTAAACATCCTTCAAAGAACAGATCAGCCTCACACAACAACCATCTGATTGCTCTACCTTCAATTTCAATGTCATCATCTGGTAATCTGGTAATCTCTCAAATCCCTAAATCCCTTTCAGCTTTGAATGTGGATTTTTTTTTTTTTAAGCACAAAATGTATGGTTCATGGGAATAACTCACTTTTAATTGGTACTGGGGATTGGACCCAGGGGAGCTTTACCACTGAGCCACATTCCCAGCCTTTTGTTTGCTTGTTTGAGGCAGGGCCTTGCTAAATTGCTGAGGCTGGGCTGGGGATGTGGCTCAAGCGGTAGCGTGCTCGCCTGGCATGCGTGCGGCCCGGGTTCGATCCTCAGCACCACATACAAACAAAGATGTTGTGTCTGCCAAAAACTAAATAATAAATATTAAAAATTCTCTCTCTCTCTCTCTCTTTAAAAAAATAAAATTAAAAAAAATAAATTGCTGAGGCTGCCTTTGAACTTGTGATTCTTCTATCTCAGCCTCCAGAGTCACTGGGATTACAGGCAGTTGATTCATTTTTTAACTGACAGTTATTATTCAACAAATACTTTCTAAGCACTTACATGTGCTACACTGAGAATGTGGAGACATGAAATTGAGTAAGACTCAGTCCCTGCTCTCAAGGAATTGTGTGAAGACATGTGTATACACACATACAGCTAACAGCACCAGGTAAAAGAGAAGTTACGGATGTGCTATGCAACATTTTGACACGGTATTAGGGATGAAAAAGACTACTGGTTGCAGGGGAAAGCTGCTAATGAGTACATAGATTCATATCAACAGAGAAAAACCGGAAAGGCAATTGGCTAGTTGCTGAAATGGTCAGTTCTTCACATCATCCAATCAGTGCAATCAAAATTTCTGAACCAGAATTAGTGAGTGTCTGAGTTGGGAGTTGGAGGAAAAGTAGGGGTGATAGAGGACGAGCTCAAGAAGAGAAATTAATATTTACTGAACACATACCACAGAATAGGGGCTTTGTTTTAACACTCCAAAAGAAACTTTCATTTAAACTTTCATTTAATAATTAAGTTGTTCAAGGATAGGAAGAGTGTACACGGGGAAGCAGTTTGCAAACCCAAGATTATCTCCAAAGCCGATCCTCCTCTGATGTATCACTGATGGCTCCTCCCTCTCTATTTGTTACAAGTCATGGAAAAATTCATCTTAAGCTTTCTACTTCCAGAACCAGGTCTCAAAAGCCCCCTTAAGGCAGCCTGATCTGCCTATTTCAGCTACTTACTAACCACCCTGCACAGAATTATATTCTATAAGAAGTAACTGAAGTATGCATTTCACAGACGTGCAAGTAGGCACCTTTAAGATAGAGATAAGGAAAAGTACACTGATAATTCTACAGCAACGATACTCCAGGCAATCTGCCTTCACAATATGCAGCTCAGTATGAGGTTGCCCAGGACATCTTCAGGCGTACTGTAAAACTCTCTCCCCAGAAGTGACATCACTGATGATGCTGAGTTATTTAAAGCAGGGAGCCAACCAATGGGAAAATGTATGACTGTGACAAAGAATAAGGGATGAGATGTGATCAATAAAGCTTCAGTCCAAACTTCAATCATTCTATAAATAAAACAGCTTAATATAGACTTGAGGGATTATTCTGCTTCTTAGAAATAAAATTCACCACTGCTTAGCACAAAGCCTAGGGTATAATGTACTCAGTGAGTGTTTGCTAAATTATGGAATAATCTCCAATCCTGTGACCAGCAGCCCCCACCTTTTTCCTAAGTGGCAGCTTGCAGTTTGCCATTTCTAGAACTCCATAGAAAAGGGACAGAAGTGGAGGTGAGTCTCTCTAAGCAAATTCTGGGACAGGAACAAGATATGGTTCTTCTTGCTCTGTATGCTCAATAGGGAGATAAATATCAGAAGAGAGGTCTGGGGATATAGCTCAGTGGTAGAATATCTGTCAGTCTGAACAGACCCTGGGTTTAACCCCCAGTACTAAAAAAAAAACAAAAAACAAAAACAAAAAAAAAAACCCAAAAAGAGAACACACATACACACAAAACAACAACAACAAAAAGCCAAACACACAAAAAAAAAAACACAAAAGAGAACAGTTTCTAGACCCCTGAGTTCCTAAATTGTTCTTGTTTTCTTCTTTCCTTCTTTCCTTCCTCACTTTCTTTCTGTTTTAGTGTACTGGGGATTAAATCCAGGGCATTTAAGTATGCTAGAAAAGAGATCACTAAATTGCCCAGCCTGGCCTCAAACTTGTGATCCTCTTGCCTCAGTCTTCCATGCAACTGGAATTATAGGTATGCACCACCACCCTAGGCATGGTCCTTGTGTTCTGTAGATTGGAATCTACTCCTGGAATAACTTGCTCCTGGCTGCTTTTCTAGATCCTCCCCTTGCCCCACAAAAGCAAGGAGAAAATAATGAGAGCAACAACAGATTCCTGAGACACTTAAGCTTGTAGGCAGCTGGATTAACCCTCAGAGGAAAGCAGAAAACCCTGGCAGCTTGGCACCTTTTGAGAAGTCCCAAACCTCTACTCATTTCAATAAGCTGATTTAATTCAGAAAAGTTGTATATTTGGTGCTAGCCTCTTTGAAAAGGTCATCTGATTTTGTACAGCATGTTTTTATTGTTGTTATTTTTCCAAATAAAATGGGCTTTTTGGTTCTTTCTTTTGAACTCCACTTTATACCTGCTGGCTTCCTCTTTTCTTTCCTGGACTCTTCAATATCTCCCGCTAGTCATTCATTCTGTTTAATTCTGCTCGTTGAGGGAACATTATGTAGCCCTGACAGTACCAGTTTCAATAAAATTGGTCCCAGAGCTCTCTGGTTCCTGGAGGTGGGAAGTGTGTAACAAGATCCCTGCTCTCAACCGCCTTGTGCTCCATGCTATAGAACACTGCAGTTAAATCTAGTAGCTTCAAAGTTCAATGACCTTGCTTTGCCTATTACCCCGTCCTTTATGTATTTGAATCTTGCGACCTTGCATTTTTCTCTTTTTTCCAACTTTCTTTTTCTTTTCTTTTCTTTCTTTCTTTTTTTTTTCTTTTCGTAATACTTGGGGTTGAACCCCACAGGTGCTTTACCACTGAGCTACATCCCCAACCCTTTTCATTTTTTTATTTTGAGACAGGGTCTCACTAAATTGCCTAGGCTGGCCTGGAACTTGCGATCCTCCTGTTTCAGTCTCAGGAGTAGCTACAGCTACAGGCATGTGCCACTGCGCTACCTGAACCTTGCATTTCCATAATGCTATTTATTGCCTGAAACTATTCATAAAGTACTCATCAAGTACCATGTACCTGGTTATAGCAAGTGCTCAGTAAACGATAGCTACTTCTTATTACATTGCTGGCTATAGACCTCCTACTCACCAAGATATGTTTCTTTTGAAATGTCTCTCAGCTGGCTTTTGTCCCAGAGTTTTCTTTGAGAATGATGAGAGTTTTAATTATATTTCATTCTGAATGAAACAAATCCTAATACTCTTATGTCTGTCTGTCTGTATTTGTTTCTTTCTTTTTTCTTTTTTTTAATATTTTATTTTTTAGTTGTAGTTGTACACAATATCTTTACTTCATTTATTTATTTTTATGTGATGCTGAGGATCGAACCCAGGGCCTCACACGTGTAGGCCAGTGTTCCACCACTGAGTTACAACCCCAGCCCTCTTTTTTTCTTTTTAATGTAAGTACAAACTTAAGAACCAATCTTTCTACTCCCTCCGCCTGGTCGGCATCCAGCAAACATTTTAGGTATTAGAAGCTAATACAGGGGCTGGGGTGGTGGCTCAGTGGTAAAGTGCTCGCCTAGCATACACGTGAGGCACTGGGTTCGATCCTTGGCACCACATAAAAACAAACTAATGTATCCACCTAAAACTAAGGATACATACATAAATATTAAAAAAAGAAGCTAATACATTATTTTAGAGTCCAAAATGTGAAATATTCTAAAGTGGTTTAGACCACATGGGTCTGAAATCTTTTGGACCTGTCATTTTTTCCATCAGCTCAACACCATTTGAGTACAATTATGCCTATGGCCACATTTCTCTGTTGAAAGATATCCTTTTTAAAAAACATTTTTTCCCAAAGTTTTTCAGTATTAGACATTTACAGTCCTTCCAGATTCTAGTCTTGAGCTGTCTTCCTCCATGGCCCATTCCACCACCATGTGACACACATCATCCTTTCTCCTGTGGTTACCAAGTAGAAATAGGGTATGGGGAAGCATTTTGGCTCTGGAGATAGACCATTCAGTTATCAACTGTGTGAACCTCAGCAAATTACCTATCAGCTTTGTGACTCAATTGTTGCCTATTTACAATAACAAAACAATAAGATCAATTTTCGTAGGATTGTTGTCAGTATTAAATAAGATAACATATGTAAAGAGCTTACAGCACAGGAACTAGCATTTAGTAAAAGCTGGATACTTTTTTTTTGTTTTTAATTGTGTTAGTTGGGAGACTATGGTCTAGTACCTAGACCTGTATCCAGTATTACCTTGCAGCAAATATAACAAGTTTCCTCATGAGCATACAGTGTACTAAAAACAAAAGGTCTCACAAATTATGAACATTTTTTTCTTAGGCTCTATAGACTCTTGTTTGTCTTCAGATCTAATTTTAGTGCATGTATCTAAATACATGACTAATACACAGTTCCAGACAGTCAGGAACTCTAACGTGGCTGGAAGGTGTGCAATGGAGGAGTTAATGGGAACATAGCTCAGGTTTGCCCCAAGTCTTTCTGCAATTACACGGGGAACACTGCCTTCCTCCACCCTGACTATCCAGCACCCCAACACTGGGAATACATTAATTGCTTCATCTACAAAAATGAATAAGGACCTCTGCCCAGTTTCTACAGGAAAACATCCCTTTAAGACATAAAAATAGAAATAATAGAAGATCTTGGTTCAAGATTCAGACAAGTTCTGGGTTTGAATTCTAGTTCCAAGACTTTTTAGTCTTGTGACCTTCCACAAGTTGCTTATCCCTTTGAGTTCCTATTTCCTTATCTGTAGGAAGAGATAAGTACCTACCACATAGGGTTTATTGTGAAGGACAAACAGATTTTGTACCTTAGATAACTGGATGAGAATGCCTGTCAGGTGATATATTAATAAACAACAAGTGAATTTTGCTGGTCTTCACAATCTTTTTAGATTTGGGGGTGGCGGGGGGCTTGATGTAGTGGCATATGCCTGCAAGTTTGGGCTATTAAGTGAAATCCTGTTTCAAAATAAAAAATGAAAAGGGCTAGGGGATGTAGCTCAGTGGTAGAGCCCTTGCCTACTATGTGCTAAGGCGCTGGATTCAATTCCCAGTAACACACACACACACACACACACACACACACACACAAAAGATTTTGGGGGGACTCCACATTCATGATGAAATCTAAGGTCATCTGCTACCAAGAGTTTTCCTTAGTCAAATACTCAGAGAACAATAGACTTGTTAGGTTAGGATAAGGGTGCTGTTGAAAACTAAACAAAGACTAGAGGTATAGCTCAGTGGTAGAGCACTTGCCTAGCATGCCCGAGGGCGTGGGTTCAATTTCCAAAATCACATACGCACAGAGATCAAAACATACCAACAAAACTGTCCAGGTTGATGAAATTATTCCTAGCTTAAAATGTCCCCATTGCCCATCAGATAAACACTTCTTATTACTAATGTCTTCAAATTTTTGCCCAAGAGCCAATTAAATTAATTGTTCTGCTAAGCAATAAAGATTCTTAGATATATAAGACACTATTTTTCTTCTTTCCTTTCTTTCTTTACTATTTTATTTTCTTTCTTTCTTTCTTTCTTCTGGTGCTGGGGATTGAACCCGGGGCCTCACATATTCTAAGCACGTGTTCTATTGTTCTACCATTGAGATACATCCTCAGCCAAGACACTGTGTTTTTGTTGTTTTCCAATGCTGGGTTCTAAGCAAACACTTTACCAATGATTACACCTCCAAACCCCAAGACAATAATCTATGCTCAAGGAAATAACAGTTTAGTCATTGTCCTTTTGCTTACAAAGTACCCCAGAATTCCCAGTACCTTAGTATCTTTTACTCCATTTTTTCCCCACATATTTTCAAGAGGCTTCTTTGCCGAGCATGGTAGCACACACCTGTAATCCCAGCCATCTGGGAGGCTGAGGCAGGAGGATCACAAGTTTGAGGTCAGCCTCAGTAATTTAGCGAAGCCTTAAGCAATTTAGCTATATGCTGTCTCAAAAGAAAAAATGAAAAGGGCTTGGGACACAGCTCAGTGGTAAAACGCCCCTGGGTTAAATCTCAGTTCCAAAAAAAAAAAAAAAAAAAAAGGCTTCTTAATCTGCTTGCTAGTGAGAATTATTCCTTGTGCTTCCTGACCTAACTTTGCCCTCCCGCAGCTCTTACTAAGACATGCTGTTAATGTTTCTTTTTAATAAATATGAATCCTATCTTCTCACTCAGATAAGTAATTCCAGGACATGACTCCTGTAAGTTCGTTTTATATTTCCATAATACCTGATATTCTGTTATTTCTACTTTCAATCATCAATGATAATTATGAATGAAATTTTATGAGCTTATATGAAGTATATAGTTTAACTTATCCTTCTAAGTCAGTTGGGTATGAGACAGATTTGGGTCAATGCTGCTTTCCCATATCATATCATCTGATTCACTTAGGAAATTTCCTGTCTCCTTTTGCCTTTTAATTCACTTTCTTCCATAGTGTTGACATTGAACAGCAAGCAGATCACTGAATTCTGCATGGAAAATGCCAGTTCTATTTTTGCATTTATTTTGAAACCCTGTTTCAAAATAAAAAATGAAAAGGGCTAGGGGATGTAGCTCAGTGGTAAAGCCCTTGCCTACTATGTGCTAAGGCCCTGGATTCAATTCCCAGTGCCCCCCCACACACACACACACAAAGATTTGGGGGGACTCCACATTCATGATGAAATCTAAGGTCATCTGCTACCAAGAGTTTTCCTTAGTCAAATACTCAGAGAACAATAGACTTGTTAGGTTAGGATAAGGGTGCTGTTAAAAACAAGGACTAGGGGTATAGCTTGAATCATTATCATCCACTCTGAAACCCCTCTAGAAGAGGACAGGGCAGCACCTCAGCACATCTGCAACTCATAGCCAAGCAGCAGGGAAAGCAGAAAGTATTTTGCCCCTACATCATCCTAAAGGGGACAATTATATCTATCCTAATTTGAACTGAGGTAGAATAGTGCCAGTTACCTCTACAATTTTTTTTTTTGTGGTGGTGTTGGGGATTGAACTCATGCCCTTGTGCATGCAAGGCAGGCATTCTACCAACTGAGATAAATCCCCAGCCTACAAGGATTCTTATACTTTCGAAAAAATCCTGATTTTTCTGAAACCACATATTATATTTGAAATCTCTTTTCACCACAGAATACCAGTATCATTGCTCGTTACTATAATGTCACCATGGGGAACCCTGGCAGTACTCACATTGAAATACTATCCATGAGGCAATGGACAAACCAGTAGTAATATTCACTCAGATGAAATTGTACTTATTATATCAGAACACTCCTATTTCTTCATAGTCTTAGAAAAAAAAATTTAAAGAGACAAAGACCTCAGGACATAGTCAACTTCCCTCTATCTGAATACCTGCATTTATGGAGGGATGGGTAAGCAAGGCTGAAGCAGGAAAAAGGAGGTTTGCTTGTGTTGTGCATGAGGACTCTGTGTATCAGTCAGAGCCTTCCCAAAAGGAGGAAAATGCTTAATCCATTCAGTCAAATTGAGGAAAGAGGCAACAGGCTCTAGGCTATGTATAGATTGCAAATTGGCATGAGCTATACCTATTAAGTTCCTGGCTGATCTCATTTTACAGATCAATTGAGATAAAGTAAAGGAGAGGCAAAGAAAATGTAATAAGAAAAAGTAATGAGAGATTAAGATCATGACTATGATTTTTTTTTAAATATTTTATATAACTGTAGAATGCCTGGAAAACCTCTACGAGTTAGAGAATTAGAAAAAGTAGATCCCATTTTGAAAGGGACTGGAGATAACATGATCACTGAAGTCTGGGTGTGGAGGTGAAGAGGATTATCTGAATACTGTACTGATTTTATTTGAGTTCAAGGGTGTTCTCCAGTGTCACTTTGCTCTCATGCCAAAGTGTCTCTGAGATACATGAAACATGTTGTTGTCTAGAGAAACTGGTTTATGAGCCACAAGACATTTTAAGCCTTCACAAAGGAACTCTGGAGAGAGACCACACATCAACACATTGGGCCTGACCATTCTGTACCCTTCTTGTGGGAAGAAGTAAAGCTGTCTATCAAAGATAGTAGAGAAAACTCATTCTCTGAAGGGCAGGAATGTGCCATTGCTTGACATCCATCCTCAGAGCTTCTCTGAAAAGAGGAAGCTGTGTTGTCTTGAGCTGTAATTGGGACCTCGGCTCTACAGAGGGTCTTTGAGAGAGATATCATCATGGTCTGCACTGGCACTGAGGGCCACCCAACTCCTTACCTTCAAAGCCTCCAAGACAGGACACATTTTACTCATCAATTCCTCCTGCACTTTACATTATAGTTACTATTCCCTTTGAGAACTTACAGAGTCTTCTGTATTAAGAGATAGGTGGATTCTACTAGTCAACTAGAGAAAACTGTAAACTGTTTGTAGAAGACCACAATCTGTCCCCTTTTTCTTCCATAATTTCTTCATCTGTGAAAAGTGAATAACAGCCCTGTCACATCTACTTCACACAGTAAAAGTGCTGCATAGGATGGAAAAGGCTATAAAAAGTCAAGGGATTATTATGGTGGTTGTTGCTATTTTTATTACACATTCCCTAGTTTCATCTAACATACAACAATAAAATATCTACTAAATATGCCTCAAAAGCCAGTTTACAGCCTGCGGAGGGTGTTTGCATAAAACCAAGTTAAAAAAAATCCATGTCCCTCAGCCCGAATCAAAACCTCCAAGTGAAGAGCCAGGTCACCTATATTTTTAACAAGCAATGTCAGAAGGCATAATCAGCCAGGTTTGTGACCCTTATTTGCTCCATTCCACGAAGAGACCTGTTTAGCCTGGTTTGGAGGAAGAGGCTTATGACAAATATGACTTCCATGCCTCTCAAACTTGACCAGTGGAGGTGGGTTAAAACACAGGTGACTGATCATACTTTTCTAAGAGTAGGAAGCAAAACCAGTGCTTCAGAGGGATTAACATCCCACCGAAGGACCCCTAGAGTGCGGAAAGGGCAGTAGGTGGGGAAAAAAATTGGACTCACCTACAATGATACCACAAGCACTGACCAATCCGATCTCTTTCTTCAGGGCTACTCCGCCCCCTCCGGAACCGGCCTCGGGACTGGCCTCCCGCTCGCTCCCACCTGGGTGGTTCTTTTCGGTATTATTTCGGTGCCTGGCTCCTTTTTCCATCTTTCTTGTTAGGATTCGAACCTCCAAAAGCTCTCTATTTAAATGCATGTGCGAGTAGATAGATATAGAAAGAGAGAGAGAGAGAGAGAAAACCTTTAAAATTAAAACGCCCTTTTCCAAAATAGGGACCACTCCTACCCTCTAAAAAAGACAAGCAGATAAAAGGAAAAAGTGAGATAATAACTATTCTGTATTGACGCTTTCTTATCACTCCTGCTTATGACAAGGAACGTGTTGTTTAAAAAAAAAAAAAGAAAAGAAAAGAAAAAGGAGATGGGGGCTGGGGATGTGGCTCAAGCGGTAGCGTGCTCGTCTGGCATGCGGGCGGCCCAGAGTTCGATCCTCAGCACCACATACAAAGATGTTGTGTCCGCCGAAACTAAAAAATAAACATTAAAAATTCAAAAAAAAAAAAAAAAGAAAGAAAGAAAAGAAAAAGGAGATGGGAGAGGAGACATAAAAATTTACATATAAAAATAGAACTGTACCAGCGACTCCAGCTGGAATTCTCCTGAAAGGGGTGTATCTTCGGAAATCAGGATGGTTCTGCTCCGTGGACCAGGCAGTGGCTTATTTCAGACGCTTCAAAAAGACAGTCGTCTGGATTTCCTTGCAGCTCTCCTCCTAACAAAACAGATTGCCTTTACCTCCCCCTTAGTCTTTTCGTTTAGGATGAGGCTAACAGGAGTTTTCATTAACTGGAGGGTGGGAAAAGGCAATCCTCAGGTACTTTCTTCTTTTCCCAGAAAGACAAAAGCTGTGGACCTGAGCGGCTTGCTCTAGATCTGCTTTCCACCTGCTGTGGGATTCTTTCCCCTTCCCGTCTTCTGCTTCCGCTTTTCCCAGATGTCCTCTCCTTTTTTCCGCTGGGTCTTCTCGTCCTTTTTTCCCAGGGTCGGATCTCCGATCTCGGTGCTTACGGCACGGACTGCTCCATCGCTCCGGGTTACGGGAGAGTGGTTCCTCCACACGCGAATGTGCTTCCCTTTTAGCTAGGGGTTTTATTTGCTGACCCAGGCTCCGCCTCCACCTCCTGCGTCCCTCTCCATCCTCAGTCCCTTCTCCTCCCTCCTCTTCAATTTAAATATTAGCACAGAGCCCCCCCACCCCACCCCTAGGATCTCCGACAAAATGGATTAAAACATTTCTCTTTGTAATCGGGTCTTTCTCCTTGTAATTAAGTGGAAGTAAAATCCTTTCGCGTCCACGGCTCCGGGAGAGCTCAGTAACCAGTGTTGCACTATAGGTCGTACAGCATTTGTGAGCTTTATAAAATAAAGGAACAGTGGTGCCCATGCTTTTAATGCCATCAAAAATGAACTGGCCAATGTATTGAAATAGTTAGGTCTGGATCATTGGAGGATAAAGGAGAGAAGATTGTAGGGATAACATCTTTAAGAGTCGTTTCTTGAAATTAGAGGGAATCCATGGGTGGGGGAGGAGAGTAGAAGGAATTAAAGATAATGCAAATATGTCATTTAGTGTTATTGTGAACTATGAAGCGGGTGGGGGGGGGAGGACCAAAATCACCAGGAAGAGGTGGCCTCACTGCTCACAACTCTTATTTAGGTACTGAAACATAAAAGCTGTGACTCTGAGCCTGGTGTCACACTTTCTAATATTTTTACGTCTGTAAGTTATTTGAAAAGTAGACCTGGGACTGATCAGAACCCCACTACTCAGGAAGCAGACTGACACTCAGGAAGCAGACTGACAGACGTTGAGAGATGACTAACATTACCATATTGATATTATACCTCTACTTTCCCGAAGAATTTCACTCAAAACTGTTGCTTTACCACGGAAGCAGTGATGTCTATTTCCAATTGTAAAATACTTGAAAAAAAAAAAAGTATGAAGCAATGTAGCAGACAATAC
Source organism: Urocitellus parryii (assembly GCF_045843805.1). Lineage (NCBI taxonomy): Eukaryota > Metazoa > Chordata > Mammalia > Rodentia > Sciuridae > Urocitellus > Urocitellus parryii. Next base: position 36,322,827 of record NC_135536.1, read on the forward strand.
TATAAATTTAAAGTTATTGTGGAATCCTATTAAGTATATTATGAACAATTATTTTATTTTAAAATGGGTCTAAAAAATAAAAATTCCTAAACGGAACAATTTTACAAATCTTTAGTTCCAAAAGATTTGGGGTTTTAAGGAAAACAAATACTTTTTATTCTTTAAATTGGGGTTGGATGAGCTATTGTACCAAAAGCTTTTCCAAATGGGGTAAAGTCCGACAGCAATCTTCTTTTCAGTCTGCTCCTTGATCACTCAGCAAGTACTAAGATGTTTCAAAGGTTAAAATTTCAACCCTTCTCCTTCTGCTGGTTCAAAATATAGCAATTTGAAAACCTCAGCAAAAAAAAAAAAAAAAGAAAGAAAGAAAAAGTGTGGGTGGTGTATAAAGGATTTTCAACAAAAAGAACAGACAAGGCAGGAATATATAGCACAAAACTCTGTGGGAGAGAATGAGTCATGGAAAATGAAAAAATCTGAATTGCCTCTGGCCTTTCCTGACAACCTTAGAAAGCACTGAGGAAACATTTGATGGATTTATTTTTAAAAAATCCTATTTGAAGACTTCTGCTCAGATTTCAACATCAAGGGATAAAACAATCTTTCTGCTTCTCAAACGTGAGTTCTTCTAGTAAAGCTTGTAGTTCTAATTTAAATAGTTTAGACTGACTATGGGATAAAATACAAGTATGATGAATTTGAAGTCTCTTGCTAAAACAAATGCAAAATGACAGTGGGACTATAAGCTTTAGCCCTCTATTTCTGAATTATGAAGCTAAAGGTGGTTGTGAGATCAAATGCATTTCTGGGATACAATGTAGCACCAAACTGGTTGTTGAGGATTAATATTTCTATTTTTGTAGCACTTGGAATTTATAAGTAACTTGACAGTCTATTAATGGTGTAGTTTAAAAGCTAGGAAAGGAATCTCTTATCCTTCAAAGGGACCATTCATAGTGTGTGCCTCTATTTAGGTTGGGATCTTTTTGTGCAAAATTTCATGAGACTTAACATTGAATACATGTGAGAAAGAAAAGTCTTGGTGTAATATGTTGAGAAATATCTGTAAAAAAAAAGGATTAATTGAAGTTATTACATTTTGAGCACTGAATTCTTTTTCATCTATATTCATTTTACACTTATATAAAGTATTTTTATTTTACTCTACATTTATATATGCATGTATGTTTGTGTTTATTTATTTCTGGTACTGGGGATTGAACCCAGGAGTGCTTTGTCACTGAGATATATTCGCATCCCTTTTTAGTTTTTGAGACAGGGTCTCACTAAGTTACTAAGGGCCTAAGTTGCTGAGACTGGCCTGCAACTTGTAACCATCCTGTCACAGTCCAAGTTCCTGGGATTGCAACTACACCTGGCTTATTCTACATTTAAACAGTGCTTTGTAGTCTACAAACCATTTTGAACAATATCTCATTTTTCCCCTCCTCATTAAATATCTTGGGTAGACAAAAACAGTTATTTTTTTAAAAAAATATTTTTATTAGATGTTGATGGATTTTATTTATCTATCTATCTATTTATTTATTTATTTATATGTGGTACTGAGAATCAAACCCAGTGCCTCACACATGCTAGGACAGCGCTCTGCCACTGAGCCACAACCCTAGTCCCCCAAAACAATATTTTAATGATTTATTTTTTATTTTTGTGGTGTTAGGGAGTGAACCCAGGGCCTCACACATGCTAGGCAAACACTCCACCACTGAAGTAAAACCCCACACCCTATTGTATAGAGTTTAAAGATTAGGTAACTGAGGTTTCAAGAAGTATCTTACCTGGGGTCAAAGACCAGACACTTAATCTCTTCATGGGCAAACAGGAGATCAGTGGTTTACACTTATTATTTTTTTTCAGGGCACTATAGCTCAACTTCTTTCACCCGATGGAAACAGAAAATTTTTGAGTATTACCTGGGCCCCTGTCATGTTTTCTAGAGTTGGTGTCATAGCTGGGCCCTTTAGAGATCCACCTTGATGCCAACATTTTTGTGAAATGAGACCAACTGGACTTAACCTGGGCCCTCTACATTTGTCACCTTTTTTTTTTTTTTTTTCATTTTTAGCTGTAGATGGACACAATACCTTTATTTTGTTATTTCATTTTTTTGTTTTGTTTTTTAATGTGGTGCTGGGGATTGAAGCCAAGTGCCTTATGCATGCTAGGCAAGCGCTATACCACTGAGCCACAAACCCAGCCCCCATTTGTCACCTTTTTGATACAGTCCCTGGCTGGTCTACATCCTAAGAACTTAGTACAACTGTTTCCAGCACCTAAATGACTATTCCCATTGTTTTGCAGGCTTAAACTAGGAAGAAATTGATCCCTTTAACTTGGAAAAAGGTGGATGATGGAAGGGTCGTTTTCTTACTGTGTGGATTTAGGCAGAGAAAGGCTGTATGTGACTGACACCTACTGCACAAAAAGGGAGATGGCATGGAACTTGCTACTAGTGATAGTTAAACAAAAACACTGTCATGCTCCAGTATTCTCTTTTTGAAACAACACATAAAAAGTATCTGTTAATGTGAAAGAACAGAGCACAGAGCCCACTGCATTCCTGTTTTTTTTTTTTTTCTCCAAAATCTGGGTCAAATAAACAGTACATTATTCTTGTTCTTTGTAACAAGAGTGTGAGGCCACTCAGGACCCAAACATCTCCCTGGAACCAACTCACAGCCCATGTTCCCATTTCATTCTTCTTGTTGTATCTGTGTGTCTAAAATCAGAAGAAAACCCTTTTTTAAAAAAAATATTTTTTATTTTTAGTTTTTCGGCAGACACAACATCTTTGTTTGTATGTGGTGCTGAGGATCGAACCTGGGCCGCACGCATGCCAGGCGATGCTCTACCGCTTGAGCCACATCCCCAGCCCCAGAAAACCCTTTTTAAAAATAAAGCCTATGGTCCCCAAGATGATAGCTTCCTGAGCCAGTGGTTCTAAGAGATTTTATGTCATTTGAAAATGGAGAAAAAAAAAAAAAAACAGATGAAAATTCATAAGAAAGAAGAAAAAAGCAAAAAAGAGAAAAAGACAAAAAGGTCAGAAAGAAAGGAGGATGGAATGAGAAGACTCAGTTAACAAGACTCAGTTTGCCTGTTTGCCTTCTGGACATATTCATAAGTTCAAAGGAAAGTTGTATATTCTAGGGTTTAATGCAGTCCTGAGAATTTGGATGGAGCAGACTTTATTTTGTTATGATGGTTAATTACTTCATGCTCTTCTGGATGTAATGATGAATCCTTGCTTTGACATTATAGACAAAAATTCCAGCAGATTATCCCTCTGTCTGCTGCACTTGGCTGGAATCCATAGAGTCAACTCAGTACTAGTGGGAAAGAAATATAGATACACTCTCCATAGTAGGCTGCACACCTCCTTGACTCCTTTTCTGGGTCCAATCTGTCATGGGGCATTAATATTCTTTCTAAGGATTTACGTGACTCTAGTCTTAAGTATTTTTTTTTTCTTTCTTTCTTTTTCTCTTTTCTATTTATTTATTTATTTATGGTACTGGGGATTAAACTCAGGGGCACTTTATACTGAACCACACCCCCAGACCTTTTTATTTTATTTATTTTGAGACAGGGTCTCACAAAATTGCTTAGGTCCTCAGCCATTTTTAGTTTTAATTTTGAGACAAGATCTCACTAAATTGCCTAGACTGGCCTCAAATTTGCAATTCTCCTCCCTTAACCTCTTGAGCAGCTGGGATTACATGTACCACCACACCCACATGAGCAAGATTTCAAGCAGGCCCTCAACATTGTGGTAGCTAATTCACACTTACATTTACCTTCTCCTCTATTTATTTATTTATAAATACTTTATTTATTTAAATAGTTGTAGTTGGACACAATACCTTTATTTTTTTTATTTTTATGTGGTACTGAGTATCGAACCCAGCTCCCTACACGTGCCAGGCGAGCGTGCTATCGTTGAGCCCCAGCCCAACCCAAGCTTCTCCTCTTTTTAAACCAACACTTCTCTTCTCCCAAATCTTTACTTCCATAACTAAATGCAATGGTTTGGCATCTTGTTTAGTGCAAAAACCAAAAGCACTACCAGAAGATAAAAGAGTGGAGAAACTTTTATTATTTGCAGGAAGTAAGGAGAGCACTGGGGTTATTTGCAAAGAATGTTCCCGCTGAACAAAGAAGTCCTGGGGATTTTATTGGGGAGCCTGAACATTTCCATATAGGAAAACCCATGCAGGCACTGGCACATTTCTTAGCATGCTCAGTTCAAGGTCATCGACCATGTGTTTAAAAAGAGAAAATAGCTGGCACCATGGCTTGTGCCTGTAATCTAAGCTACTTATGAAGCTAAGACAGGAGGAATCCAAGTTCGAGGAAAGTCTTGGCAACTTAGTAAGACCACATCTCAGAATAAAAAACAAAAAGGATTGGGGACATAACTAAGGGGTAGAGCACCCTAGAGTTCAATACTTGTGATGGATGAAAAAAAAAAAAAAAGATGACAGAAAAATGCTTCTGGGTAGGCTCAGTTCAGTATTTGAATGAGCCAAGTTTACTCTAGGTTGTCTAAAAGAATGTGTCAAGTTGACTTGATGACCTTGGCTGGTTCCTCCTAAGTCTTTCCAAGAGTTTTAGCTGAAACAAAAAGAAAGAACAACTTTGAAGATACACAAACAGTCTTATAAAGGGACTGCAGCTCCCCCTACTCCCCAGAAGCACAGGAGTTTGCCCCTAAAGTTGCCTGGCTTGCTTAGTGGCTAACACTTTCAGTTGACATCCTTGGTTATTATTTCATAGAAAATATAGGAATAGACAGAAGAGAACTTCTACATCCACTGTCCTCTAAATCTCTTAATCTGCCCGTGACTGCCCATGTACTTTGCTCTCTCCATTGAAATGGATGTGTCATCTGTGCTTTTATGTATCTCCCTGCATGCATGTGTTCTACCTTCCCTACCCTATCTCCCTGCTCAGGGTCTTTGGTTCTAGAATTGTTCCTCTTTGCTGCATCATCTATTTTCCACTCTTCACTGGATTGTTCCTATCAGCATAGAAACATGCTGTAATCCCTCCTACTAAAAAATGAAACAAAACAATCAGGACTTCCCTTTACTCCTCGTTCCTTTCCAGCTACCACCCAACTTTTTTGCTTCTCTGTTTCCTCTTCCTTAACCTCCGTTCATGCTTAGGCCCACTGCACCAAAGCTTTTGTCCCCATTACCTGGCAGAAGCCATTCTTGAAAAGACCACCACTGGCCACCATATGGTCCAGTCTGGAGATCACTTCTCAGTCTTCATTTTACTGATTTCACAGCAGCATGTGGCCATTTGATAGCTCCAGAGCTCCCAGCTTTTCTCAATTTCACTAACCTCCTCGAAGGCTTCTCACAGTCTCCTTTTTCTCTTCTGGACCTCTCCTCTTCCCTATCTTCCTCACTAGCTGGTGATCAATCCTTTTTATTTAATTTATTTATTTTTGTTACTAGGGATTGAATCCAGAGGCATTCAACCACTGAGCCAAATCCCCAGCCCTTTTTTGTATTTTATTTAGAGACAAGATATCGTTGAGTTGCTTAATGTCTTGCCATTGCCGAGGCTGGCTTTGAACTTGCTATCCTCCTACCTCAGCTTCCCAAGCCACTGGGATTATAGGTGTGTACCACTGTGTCCAGCTTTATTTTATTTAGTTGCCCAGTCTGATCTGGAATTTGTAATACTCCAGCATCAACCTCAAGTAGTGGGGATTATAGACACGTCACCAGGACCAGATCCAGTATGTTTATGGATGAAATAATCTGACATCTTGGATGTCAGATTTGCTTCAAAATAAGATAAGGGGCCAGGCACTATGATGCATGCCTGTAATTTCAGCTGCTTGGGAGGCTGAGGTAGGAAGATTGCAAGTTTGAGGCCAGTCTGGGAAACTTAGTGAGATCCTGTCTCAAAATAAAAAAATAAACAAACAAGGCTTGGATATAGCTCAATTCTGGGTTCAACTCACAGTATTGAAAAATAACAACAACAATGATGATAATAACAACAATAAAAATAATATAAAGGGAGGGAGGAAAGGGTAGATTATCAATGAAAGAAGGTTGGTAGTTCATACCATTCAAGCTGGGTGGTAATAGGAGTTTATTATATCTTTAGTTTTGTATATGTTTAAATTTTCCCATAATAACAAATAATTTTTTTCATGTTTCTTCACCATCATTTTTATAGTGCCTATAGCAGTGCTTAGCATATAGAAGCGCTCAATACATATTTAATCAATATTCGTTGTAGGGGCTGAAGGTGTAGCTCAGAGATAGAGTGCTTGCCAAGGACACCTGAGGCCCTGGATTTGATCCTAACTACTGCAAACAAAACAAAACAAAAAATTCATTGCAAATGAATTCAGTGCAGAACATGGAGATATATTTTCAAGATAAGTTTTGTATCATTTATTAACAATTACTGGTCATATAAATTTCAGTTTTCTGGGGCTGGGGATGTGGCTCAAGCGGCATGCATGCGGTCCGGGTTTGATCCTCAGCACCACATACAAAGATGTTGTGTCTGCAGAAAACTAAAAAATAAATATTAAAATTCTCTCTCTCTCTCCCTCTCTCACACCTCTCTCTTAAAAAAAAAAAAAAAAAGAACAACACAAAAAATAAAATAAAATAAATTTCAGTTTTCTGAGGATTTTAGGGTTTGTCCTTCTATCTATGCATCTAAGAATATACTAATTATGGGAATATCAAAACTTTCATAGCTAATTCAGTGATATTATAACCTTTAATTGACATCAAACCAGTTTTTAAAAACATACCTTGGGGCTGGAATTGTGGCTCAGAGGTAGAGCCTGGGTTGGATCCTTAGCACCACATAAAAATAAAGGCATTGTGTTGTGTCCATCTACACCTAATAAATAAATAAATAAATATTTTTAAAAAACATACATTTATTTTATTTTACCTCTTCCTTACCAAATCATGATAATTAACTGCTATTTCCTATACCAAAAATGTGTAGGGAAGTTGGGAAGAAAACACAAATCTGATTAGGTGAAAATTTATGGACCTAGTTACTTGAAACTTTCGGCAGGCTATAGTTTGGATATCACTGATGTAGATTATGTTATGTTTTAGGAGATTTTCAACACTACTTAATTTATCAGAGTAATAGAGAAAGAAATTCTAGTTGTTGGTTTTTTGGTACTGGGGATTGAACCCAGGGGTCTTTACCACTGAGCCACATCCCCAGTCCTTTTTTTTCTTTTGAGATGGGGTCTCACTAAGTTGCTTATTTAAGTTGCTAAGGCTGGCTTTGAATTTGCAACCCTCTTGCCTCAGCCTCCCAAGCTTCTTGGGATTACAGGCATGCACCACCATGCCTAGTGAGGAAGAAATTCTAGTAAAAGTTGGATTACATATACCTAAAGATGCTGAATAAATTTTATTAGCATATTCAATCAGTAGTGATTAACTGGTTACTGTGCCAGACACTGGGGATATAATGGTGAACAAAGGCCATCTCCTTCAAGGACCTTAGATACAATCCCTTGGGATCTTTCTTTTTCCTTCTTTAATACAAGTAAAGCTTAATTACCTGGATGGCCCAATAAAGGATCACCAGATTTTTAAAAAATATTTATTTAGTTGTAGATGAACACACAGTATCTTTATTTATTTTTATGTGGTGCTGAGGATTGAACCAGTGCCTCACACATGCGAGGCAAGCACTCTACCACTGAGCTACAGCCTCAGCCCCATAGGATCACCAGATTTTTTTTTTTTTTTTTTTTTTTAAAGAGAGAGTGAGAGAGGAGAGAGAGAGGGAGAATTTTTTTTTAATATTTATTTTTTAGTTCTCGGCGGACACAACATCTTTGTTGGTATGTGGTGCTGAGGATCGAACCCGGGCCGCACGCATGCCAGGCGAGCGCGCTACCGCTGAGCCACATCTCCAGCCCGGATCACCAGATTTTTGAGGAAGGACTCGGTATAAAAGCAAAGACAATGACAAGTAGGTGATGCACGGAGCAGAAGAAAACTTTTCCAAATTTCAAGAGGTAAGAGAAGATGTCGCTTCCACACAACAAAAATAGAAACATTCAGGAAAGGATAGAAAGTTCTTAGACATTAAAATATAACAGAAGTTAAAATATTCAGGATAAATCTTAGAAAATAAAGTTGAGAAATCTGTAAAAGACAGCTTCAAAACAGTGGAGAGACAAAGCACAAGAAAACTAGAGCATTAATTCAGGAGTTCCCAACAGCTGGTTAGTAGGAGTTTAAAAAAAAGAGAGCCAGGCATGGTGGTGCACACCTGTCATCCCAGCAATTTGGGAGGCTGACGCAGGAGGGTTGCAAGTTAGAAGCCAACCTCAGCAAGTTAGTGAGACCTTGCCTCAAAATAAAAAATAAAAAGGTCTGGAGATGTAGCTTGGTAGTAAAGAGCCCCTGGATTCCATCCCTAAAGCCTAGTGCCTACCCCTCCGCCCCGCCCCCCCAAAAAAAAGAACAGAGAAAATAAGGAATATTAAAAGATCTTTTTTAAAAAATGTAAATAATGCAAGAAAATTTTCTGGAACAGAGGAAGGTGTCTGGGCTGACACAGGACTCTGAGTGTCTATCTCAATAAAGGATAGAAAAAAAGCCAATGGTGCAAACCAGTAATCCCAGCTACTTGGGAAACTGAGGCAAGAAGATCCAAGATTCAAGGTCATACTGGGAAATTTAGCAAAACCCTGTCTCAAAATAAAACTTTAAAAGAGCATAGGATGTAGCTCAGTGATAGAGGTGGGAAAAAAAGAAATTTAAGGCAATAAACATCAATACTATAAAGGCCAACATTAAATAATAAAGAGAATTATCAAGAAGACAAAAACTTGAACTTCCGTGCATTAAAAATAAGAGTGGAAATATATGAAGCAAAATCTGATAGATCAAATACAAATTTGATAAATATGTAATCAACAGGAAGTATTTTAATGCATTTCTGTTAGAAGCTGATAAATTAAGCAGCAAAAAAAAAAAAAAGTAGACAGGAAATAATTGAACAACAAAATTAGCAAGTTTGACTTAATAGATCTCCAAAAAACCCTGCATTAAAAAATAGAAAGAGAGGGTTGGGTTTGTGGTTTAGCGGTAGAGCGCTTGCCTAGCATGTGCAAAGCCCTGAGTTCGATCCTCAGCACTACATAAAAATAAATAAATAAAATAAAGTTATTGTGTCCAACTGCAACTAAAAATAAATATTAAAAAAATAGAGAGAGAACATGCTTTACTCCCAAATATACATGGGATATAAACATTTCCTTCTACTGGGTCACAAAGGAATTCTTTTTCGGTAATGTTGATTGAACTCAGGGGTGCTCTACAACTGAGCTACATCCACAGCCCTTTTTATTTTTTATTTTGAACAGTCTCCTCAGGTTGCCCAGGTTGTCCTTAAACTTTTGACCCTCCTGTCTCCCCTCCCCAGTTACTTGGATTACAGGTATGTGCTGCCACAGCACAAAATAACTCTTGAAGTTTTATATATTTGCTCCCCGTCTGCTGGCGCCCCCTTGCTGGGAATTGAACCCATGGCCTTGTGCATGATAAACCTTCACCCTGCCACTGAGCTACAAACCAGTCCCTCAAAATTTTAGAGATACTTTTATTTTTAACAGTACTAGGGATTGAAACCCAGGACCTTGGACACACTAGGCTCTACCACGCGGCCTGCGCAGTGGTTTCATTAATGAGGTTCTAGGCATAAAGTTAGTTAGACGAGATCGAAATAAAAACACAAGACTCAATTACCTTAATTCTATTGCTAGGTCCGAGACGGCTCCCCTCTCTGGTTCGCTCCTCTAGCCGCCCAGCAGGGCAGCAAGGATTACTCAGGGCTAGCAGGAGAGAGAGAGCGAGCACGCCGGGGAGTAGCCTTTTATTAGGGAACCAGAGATTCAGGGGAGAATTCCATCCAATGAAGGTTGAGGGGGGTCTGCACTCCAAGGTCAGGGTCAGCGATTGGGTCCCCGGGGTCAGTGGTCAGGCACACCCCCACACGGATGGGCTCTCTCATCAGGAGAGGGACGGGAAAAACTTCGACATTTGCCAAAGTGCATCGGGGAGGCACCCGATCACTTGTGAGAATGGCTCCCAACATATTCCCCCTTTTTTGTCTTAAAAATGAGGAGGCGGTTCATTCTCTGGAGTTCCTGGATTCTTGATTGGAAGACTCTCCATCCTATAGTTACAATACAAAAGAGAATTAACAGCAAAGAGAATAATCCAATAATGTACCAAGCGGAGTGTTTAAGAATATTTCCAGGATTGAATCCATTTAACTCCTTTAATATTTGATTAGCCAAAGAAGAAGGATCTGAAAAATCAGCTTTATTATTTTGAATGTCTTGGATATGGTGATGAAGTTCCAGAATATCCAAGCTATTATTACTATTTTGCCAAATACCTAATAAATGGTTTTTAACCTTCTCCCAATCCCAGAGAGAAGCATTGTACTTGGCAGCTGTAACACATACATACTTATAATTAGCATGGCATTTAAGTCTCTCCTTAAATTTTAAGGCTGAAAGTTCATTACCTATGTCTATAACAGTTGCCTCTAAGGCATTTAATTTAGTTTCAATCCTTTCATCAATATTTACTTGATTACGCAGAGCCTTGGAAGTATTTTGAGCTAAATTATTAAGAAATTTTGCATGTTGAATATTTTGAGACAACGTCAGAGACGCAGAGACAGTTGAGGCAATAAATGAGACCAGTGCTAAGACACCAACAATTATGACTCCAATAGCACGTTTAGGTCTTGTTAGCTGAGCATGAATTTGCTGCAAGACTTGTAAACCAGCATCAGCATACCATGGCTCTGAAATATTAGCAGGTAATAAAACAAAAGAGGGCTGATGAAGTATCAGCACTCCTTTTCCTCCATTATACCTAGTAATACAATTGGTTAGGTTGCACTTATTACAAGTAATAACATATCTGTCACCCATCCATTTAACTTTTACATTTCCAATAATTAAAACATAAGGAGATTGGACACAAGCTCTTAAGCCATAGCAAGATCCCTCTTTACAGTTTTTGTCGACAAATTTTGGTAAAGGCTTATCTGTAAAATGTAAATACTCTGAGGCAGCAATTAAACGCCAAATATCTTTTTGAATACCTCCTTCACTATAAATCAAAATATTACTGACAAATCCTGTAGGTGTCATAGCAGAATTTTTTCGTAATTGTCTCTTATCAATTTTTGGAGACCAGTCTAAAATATACCCACTATCTTTAGACACTTTATGTTGTACAGGAAAGGCATTTATAGGGCACCCTAAAACGGAAAAAGCTGCTCCTTAGTACGTGTTGTGGCAAAAATAAATCTAGAATAAGTGTCCACTATGACATGCACATAACATTGTTTACCAAATTGAGGAATATGAGTTACATCCATCTGTCATATCTGATTTGGTTTTAATCCAAGGGGATTTACCCCTGATGGCCGAGATGGAGTGTGAATAACACACTTTGGGCATTGGCTTACAATCTGACGAGCTTGTTCTCTGGTAATACTAAATTTTTTACGTAAGCTAGAAGCATTTTGATGATGTAAGGAATGGGAAGCTAGTGCACAGTCATATGAAGACATCTGTTGACAAAAAGCTACTAACTTATCAATTTTGTCATTACCTGAAACTAGAGGTCCAGGAAGATTAGTATGGGCTCGAATGTGTCCTATGAAACATGGGTACTTTCGCATTAGCACTGTCTTTTGTAAATTATGAAATAATTTAAATAACTTTTGTGATGAAGTAAACCCAATCATTGAAGTTTTAATATTTTTGGTAACTCCGACTGCATATAAGCTGTCAGAATAAATATTAATAGGCTCATTTGAAAAGTAATTTAAGGTACAGATCAGAGCTTGAAGCTCTGCTCTTTGGGCAGAAGTATAAGAAGTTTGTATCACCTCTGTGTGAACACGATTGAAAAAACCTGCCTTACCGGAGTTAGAACCATCTGTGAACACCGATAAAGCTCCCTCTATTGGGTGAGCTCTTACAATTTTTGGAAAAATGAGTGATGTTAATGATGCAAATTGTACAATCTTATCACGAGGATAATGGCTATCTATCTGTCCAGGGAAATCAGTAAAAGCTATTTGCCAATAGTTAGAAGTTTGAAAAAGCCAGTTAGTTTGTTGAGCAGAAAATGGAATAATTATGATATCAGGCTCAGATCCAATTAATTGTAAAATCCTAGTTCTACCTTTAATTACTAATTGAGCTATAGAATCATGAAAAGGAATTAATGTTTTTTGAGGAGAGTGGGATAAATAAATCCACTCAATAACTCCTAATCTTTGCCATATGGCTCCTGTTGGGGTATGTTCAGTTGGAAATATTAATAAATACACTATTTCTTTAGGATCTATTCTAGTAAGCTGTGCATTTTTAATTGCAACTTCAACCTTTTTCAAGGCTGCCTTAGCTTCCAAAGTTAGCTGACGTGGAGAGGTTGGAGAAGGATTCCCTTGTAATATCTGAAATAAAGGACTTAACTCAGAAGTAGTTAGTTTTAAGGATGGCCTTAGCCAATTAATATCTCCCAATAATTTTTGAAAATCATTAAGGGTACGTAACTCCTTAACTCTTATCTGAAGATTTTGAGGACGGATTGTACGTCCTTGAATTATCTGGCCTAAATATTGAAAAGGAGACACCTTTTGAATTTTTTGAGGAGCTATACATAAACCCATTGCTGTAAGTGAAGCCTCTAACTGAGTAAAAATTTCTGAAAGTGTCTCTGGATTAGCATGAGCCAATAATATATCATCCATAAAATGAATAATATATGCATCAGGAAAGCTATTCCTTATGGGATCTATTGCCTGATCAACGTATTTTTGACACAGTGTAGGACTATTACGCATTCCCTGAGGAAGAACCTTCCAGCAATATCTCTTAACAGGTTCCTTAAAATTAATTGCTGGGACAGTGAAAGCAAACCTTTCACAATCTTCAGGATGTAACCTTATAGAGAAAAAGCAGTCTTTTAAATCTATTACCATCAAGCTATAATCTAAGGGAATGGCTGTGGGGGAGGGAAGTCCTGGCTGTAATGATCCCATAGGTTGAATTGCATGATTTATTGCCCTTAAATCCTGTAGTAATCTCCAATTTCCTGACTTTTTCCTAATAACAAAAATAGGTGTGTTCCAAGGACTAAGCGTTGGTTCAATATGACCAGCCTGAAATTGTTCCTCAACTAATCTATGAATTATTTTAAGTTTTTCCCCTGAGATGGGCCACTGAGAAATCCATATAGGCTCCTCTGTGAGCCAGGTGATTTTTTCAGCTGTCTTAGGGATCGGGGAAGTGCTCAGGGCCCCTAGTAAAAATTTTGGTTTGGAGCATTTACTAATCTTTGTCGTGGAGACTGGCTTGTAAACAGATACTCTTTCTGAAAGGTCTCCCTATCATCTCTAGGAAAATACCTCTGATTAACTTCCTCAACTGACCTTATAGAATTTGGAGTAACTAATAATAATCCCATTTTGGTTAAAATATCTCTTCCCCATAGGTTAGCTGGTAAAGACTCTAACACATAAGGCTTAAATACTCCACTGTTCCCATCAGAATCTTCCCAATGGAGATAGTTGGCACTTTGAGCAGGCTGTGAAACCTGTCCTATTCCCTCTAGGTTAGCTGGTGCTACATGCAAAGGCCAGTTTCTAGGCCAAAACCGACTAGACAATACCGAAATATCGGCTCCTGTGTCGATTATTCCTAGAAAATTTTTATTATTAATTCTAAGTTTTAATAAAGGGCGTTCTTGTCTTACTAACTGTGACCAATATACTCTGTCCGGCTGCTTAGAAACTGAATCTGCCGGCAGGTGCCTTTCAGAGACACAAGGCAATAATATTAATTGGGCAAAAGTATCCTTTGGGGTGAGTCTTAGGGGATAATTGGCTTTTACAGTAACATATAGCTGTTCTTTAAATCCTGAATCTATCACACCAGGTATTACCTCAATGGCTCCCTTCAAATTATTCCGTCCCAAAATTAAACCTACAGTATTATCAGGAAGCGGCCCGAAAATCCCAGTAGGAATTTGTTCTGGCCCCGTTTCAGGATTTAATTCAACTGTCCTTGAAGGTCCTAAGAAAACTGTCTGTGATCTCTGTCCCTGTCCCGGTAAAAATCTCGGACTGTTCTGGTCAGCGCCAGTGACGTCACACTGTGCGACCTTCCCCGGAATTCCCCGTATTGTTGCTTGGCTCCCGCTAGGAGGGAATGATGGCGGCGAGAAGGCGGGCTCATCCGCGCCATCTGAATCCTCCACGTGGGGCTGCAAGTTTAAGTTCACATTTCTAACCTTTGGCTTGGCCCTTAGTGCCTTTGTTTTTAAATGGCTTAAGGGAAAGGGAATTAACTTAGCCTCAGGCTGATTCTCCATTTGAATAGACCTAACAGCTCCTTGAATGCCTTTTAAAAGGTCCTCAGGGGGCCGTGAATTTTGGCCCATATATTTAAAAAGACAAACTTCTAGAGCTGTCCATGTTTTCTGTATATTTTCAATGCCTCCAGGTAATTCATTAGAAATACAAACTCTCTGTAACTTCCTTCCTAATTTCTCCCAAGTAAGTAAATTTGGAGATTCCTGTTCGAAAAACCAAGGACAATATTCACCTACAATCTTTAAAAATTGTAATAACTGAGTTTTCTTAATCTGTTTCCCTTTCTGATTAATTATACTGTCTAAAATAGTCAGGTACATTTCCTTATCAGAAGAAGTTGAATTTCCCATTTTAATTAATTTAACGTCTCTTTCCTTCAATAACTCCAGGTACTTTTGTGACCCAATGTCACTTCTTCCTTTATCTTTATCTTTTTCCTTTATTTCTTTATTTCCTTTTTCCTTGTCCTTATATCTTTTTTCCTTATCTTTATAGCGCGCTCCCACTCAATCTAACTAATCTAGAATGCCCCCCTCGTGGGCGCCAAATCTACCACGCGGCCTGCGCAGTGGTTTCATTAATGAGGTTCTAGGCATAAAGTTAGTTAGACGAGATCGAAATAAAAACACAAGACTCAATTACCTTAATTCTATTGCTAGGTCTGAGACGGCTCCCCTCTCTGGTTCGCTCCTCTAGCCGCCCAGCAGGGCAGCAAGGATTACTCAGGGCTAGCAGGAGAGAGAGAGCGAGCACGCCGGGGAGTAGCCTTTTATTAGGGAACCAGAGATTCAGGGGAGAATTCCATCCAATGAAGGTTGAGGGGGGTCTGCACTCCAAGGTCAGGGTCAGCGATTGGGTCCCCGGGGTCAGTGGTCAGGCACACCCCCACACGGATGGGCTCTCTCATCAGGAGAGGGACGGGAAAAACTTCGACATTTGCCAAAGTGCCTCAGACCCTCAACGGGAGGCACCCGATCACGTGTGAGAATGGCTCCCAACACTAGGCAAATGCTCTTCCACTGAGCTACACCTCCAGCCCTTTTAAAAATTTTATTTTGAGAAAGGGTCACCCTAAGTTTGCCCAAACTGACCTCAAACTTGCAATCCTCCTGCTTTGGCCTCCTGAGTAGCTCGGATTGCAGGTATGCAAAACAGCACTCTACCCCAGCCAAGATTTTAAAGACTTGAGAACACAAATATAGCACATGGGTTCTTCAGTCAGGGTGCAATTAAGTTAGAAGTAAAAAAATTTAAAAGAAAGTTAAGGGCTGGGGTTGGAGCTCAGTGGTAGAGGGCTTGTCTAGCACATGTAAGGCACTGGGTTCAATCCTCAGTACCACCTAGAAATAAATGAACAAAGGTATTGTGTCCATCTACAACTAAAAATAAAAAGAAGATTAAAAGACACATTTGCAAAATCAAAAAAGAACTAAGTAACTTGACTAAATAATAATAATAATGGACATAGCTGGGCACAGTGGTGCACGCCTGTAATCCCAGCGGCTGGGGAGGCAGAGGCAGGAGGATCACAAGTTCAAAGCCAGTCTCAGCAATTTAGCCAGGCACTAAGCAACTCGAAAAGACCCTGTCTCTAATAAAATACAAAATAGAGCTAGGGATGGGGCTCAGTACTCAACTGTCCCTGAGTTCAATCCCTGGTACCTTCCCCCCAAAATAAATAATAATAATAATAATGGACATAAACAACTATTAGCTAACATACAATGCAAGTACTACATATAAAAACCTTTGAGATATAGCTAAATTACTAATTTGAAATAAATGTAAGGTCTTCAGTGCATTGTAGGAAACATGAAAGAGTTAAAATAAATGACTTAGACTGTCAAAGGCATTAACTGGAATTTATGCCTTTACTTATAACTTATCTTCAACCATATCTCCCTTGTCTACTTCAAAGCCTCTAATATGCTTTGTTCCTATGATTTCCCGTCACTACTTAAGTGTTTTGTAATCACTTTTCATCACTATAGTTTCATTTGTATTCAGTAATCCAGTTTAGTATTAATTTTCTCCTTCTTCATATAGGAACCTAACGTGTTCAGTAATCTCCTTCCAATACTCCCTGCACCCCCATATCTTAAATGCAAGCTGTGTTTTCCCTTGACAGCACCATAGCCCTCCCAGTGCTTGCTGTTCAGTAGAGGTGCTTTCTTGGCCTATTCTATGGGGTCCTGGAAGGTGGAAAGGACTAACGTTTACTTAGTAACCACCATGTGCCCAACAATGGAGCAAGATGTCTACTTAATAATGTTTTAATTCCATTTAGCCTCCCAAACAACACTTCAAGGTAAACACATATGGTTTACCATTAACTTTTCAAACCAAAGCCTAGACACTTAACCATTAAGTACTGGAAAATTTCTCCCTTTCCCTCTCCATTTTATTTTATTTTATTTTATTTTTTTATTGGTCGTTCAAAACATTACATAGTTCTTAATACATCATATTACACGGTTTGATTCAAGTGGGTTATGAACTCCCACTTTCCCTCTCCATTTTAAAATGAGGTTTCAAATGCACAGGGGTGGATCCAGTGTAAAAATATATGGAATGCTTCACAAAATTTGTGTCATTGTTGCGTAGGGGCCATTGCAATTTTCTCTGTATCATTCCAATAGTATCTGTGCTGCTGAAGTGAGTATTTCTTTTCTTTCTTTTTTGAAGTACTAGAGATGGAACCCAGTGTCCTGTGTATGACAGGACATGCCACCATGGAACTATACCTTCAGCCCCTGGAAAATTTCTTTTTGACTCTAACTGCTAGTCCTTTGACTCTCTTATTGTCTCATTTGCAATAAACCTGCTCTTAGTCATTGTCTTCTCTGCTCTCTTTCAGCCCCCTTCTCATTCTTCACTCTGCCTGAAGTGATCACCCCAAATGCACTGGTCCAGCCCTTACTGGCTTCCAAACATACTCTGCTTTATAATGCTGCTCTCAGTGACTGTGGTCACATCTGCCTCCTTGCTGTCCTCAAATGCATTTGCCAAAGGGCTTTAGTCTTGCTTCTGCCTAGAGGCTTCCCTTCCTTCTTAGCTTAGTTCACTGCTATTCTGCCTTATGATCTAGCATAAGACTTACTTCTTCAGAGAGGCCCCTAGCCCTAGATCTTTGCCTCAGATTAGTCACTTATAATTATACATTTATTATACAGTGTCTGTATTAATTATGGTGACTTTATGACTAATGTTTATCTCCCCAACCAGACTGAAAATTCCGTGACAGCAGGAATGATGGTTCTTTCTGTTCACTAATGTCTCCACAGATCAGTACAGTATCTTGGACAAAGAAGGCACTCAGTTAAAAATTGCTAAATGAGTCAAGCTTGGTGTCACAGGTCTGTTATCCCAGCTACTGAGGAGCTGAGGTAGGAGGACTGCAAGTTTGAGGACAGCTTGGGCAACTTAATGAGACCCTCCTTAAAAATAAAAAGTAAAGGGCTGGGGTTGTGGCTCAGTGGTAGGGTGCTTACCTAGCATGTGTGAGGCCCTGGATTTGATCCTCAGCACCGCATAAAAGATACATAAATAAAATAAAGGTATCATGTTCATCTACAACTAAAAAAAATATTAAAAGAAAAAAAGTGAAAAGTGTTGGGATGTATCTCAGTGGTAGAGCACCCCTGTACTGCAAAATAAATAAATAAAATTGCTGAATGAATGGATATGGGATATGGAAGTAGTTACACTTGGATATATGAATCCATAGTTCAGAAGACAGATCTAGGCTAAAAATTCAGATGTATGAGTTAGTAGCACCTAACTGGTCACAGATATCCTCACCCATAAAGAATGCTTCTGGTAAGAATATAGGATCCAGCTCAGAGTTATGGACATAACCACTTGTGTTAGCCAGCTTTCTATTGCTATCAAAATACCCAAGATAGTTAAGTTAAAAGGAAAAAAGGGCCAGGTGCAGTGGCACATGCCTGTAATCCCAGCAGCTCAGGCTGAGGTAGTAGGATCCCAAGTTCAAAGGGAGCCTCAGCAAAAACGGGGTGTGCTAAGCAACTCAGTGAGACCTTGTCTCTAAATAAAACGCAGAATAGGGCTGGGGATGTGGCTCAGTGGTTAAATGGCCCTGAGTTCAACCCCCTATACCTCCTCCCCCCAAAAAAAGAAAGGTTTATTTTGGTTTGTGATTTTAGAGGCTCAGGTCCATGGTTGCTTGGACCCACTCTTTTTGGAGGAGCAGAACTGCTCACCTCATGATGGCTGGGAAGCAAAAAGAAAGAAGAAGGGGCTGGGGGTCCCAATATCCTCCTCAAGGGCAGGACCTCAATGACTTAATTTCCTCCCACTCAGTCCCACCTCCTAAAGGTTTCAGTAGCAGCACAGGCTAAGAAGCAAGCCTTTAACAAAAGGGGCTTTGGTATACATTCAAGATCCAAACATGAGCTCTAGTCATTCATTGGGTTTCTCTTGGTTCCCTGGACACAGCTCTTCTTTCTTGTGTGTTTCCGGCACAGCATCCACAGCCTTTTGCTATCAGCCATGCAGGAGACCTTGGTGTTTTCCCCTTTTAGTGCCATATCAAATTGGTTACCAGTTCTGTGGGTTCTACCTCTGAAAATTGTCTCATAGCCATCCGTTGCTGCTGTCCTGTTGCAGAACCACCCATCTCTCTCCTGTCCCACTGCATGGTATACCAGTTAATCTCACTGTCTGTGACCTCCCATTACTTCTTTTGGCCCAAAGAGTTGTTCTAATAAACATGGGATTGATCATGTTCTTGTGCTGCTCAGAGGCCTTTGATGGCTCCCCATTGGGTACAGCAGTGGTCCCTAAGGCCCTGAGGGGCTCTTAAAACTAGACCTCTCTAAAAATAAATAAGATGAAATCAACCAACCAACCAAACAAACAAAAAGATATAGAAACTAGACCTGAAGGTTGTTCAATAAGTACTGAGTTATGATTAAAGTGAGAAGTTCTAGACTACTGCTACAGTAGGGTGATTATTTATAAAAATGAAGTACTATATATTTTTAAATATTTATTTTTTAGTTGTAGTTGGACACAATACCTTTATTTTATTTATTTATTTTTATGTGGTGCTGGGGATCAAACCCAGGGCCTTGCACATGCCAGGGGAGCATTCTACCACTGAGCCACAACCCCAGTCCTAGTCCTGTATATTTTAAAAAGCCAAAATGAATGATTTAGGGCCAGGGAGGGTTGGGGGCTTCTCTAATAATAAGATGAAAGAATTTTAAAAGTTTTCACCATAAAGAAATGATAAATGTTTGAGGAGATACATATTATATGATGTATATATGTCTCAAGAAATCACATGGTACCCTATTATTAATGTGTCAGCTAAAAATGAATTTTTAGTTAAACAAACAAACAAACACCCCACTAGACTCTGGGAAAGTGCTTTATGATCTTTCAGTTAGACCGTCTCCTATGGTACCCTCTGGTGGCAAATTCCTGCAATAGCTCATCTTCATTTTACCCCCCAAAATTCTCTGAGATTGTAATTTAATGGATGTGTCTATTGCTTAAGAGGAATATTAGCTTAAGAAAAAGTCTAAAAACCTATAAAGAGGCTCAGTCTCTCCTTCAGTTTTGTCTCATAACATCTTCTCCCTGCCACCTCCCTTCATGCCCCACTCTCAGTTCCCTCCAGGCACACAGGACCACCTTATACTTTCTCCATATCCGTGCTTCTTTCTACTGATGCTTTTCCTTGGCCTGGAACACCCTTCCCCCACCTCTGTAGGAGGAAGCATCACATTGTTTAAGGCTCAAATGACTGTCCTTTTAGAAACTTGCCCGAATGAACCCAATTTCTCTTTTCTCTCTGCTCTCAATGACATTCTGTATCTCCTCAGGGAAGCCTTCCCAAAATGTGCACTCTCATGGATCCTGGTACTTTGTCTTTTAGGACAGTACTTAATATACCTTATGGATATACATTTATTTGTGAAATTTAAAAACAAAAGCAAGAACTCTCTCCTACTGTAGTGAAGTGTCTTGAAGGCAAGAGCCGTATCTTTTACCTTGTACAAGTTAGTACATCATACAGAAGCTTACTAATATTTAGCCAGGTGCAGGGACATGCCTGTAATCCCAGTAACTTTGGATACTGAGGTAAGAGGCAGGATCCAAATTGCAGCTAGCCTGGGCAATTGTATCAAAATAAAAATGAAGAATGGCTGCAGCTGTAGATCAGTGGTAGAACACCCTGGTTTGTTTTTATTATTTATTTATTCTAATCAGTTATACATGACAGCGGAATGCTTTTCCATTCATTGTATACAAGTGGACACAATTTTTGACTTCTCTGGTTGAATCCAAAGTAAGGTCACACCATTTGTGCAATCATACATGTACCTAGGGTAGTGATGTCCATCTCATTCCACCATCTTTCCTACCCCCATGCCCCCTTCCCACTCCCCTTTGCCCCATCCAAAGTTCCTCCACTCATTCCATGCACACACACCCATTATGGATTAGCATCCACTTATCAGAGAAAACATTTGGCCTATGGTTTTTGGGCATTGGCTTACTTCGCTTAGCATGATATTCTCTAACTACATAAATTTACCTGCAAATGCCATAATTTTATTCTCTTTCATTGCTGAGTAATATTCCATTGTGTATATATACCACAGTTTCTTTATCCATCCATCCATTGAAGGCCATCTAGGTTGGTTCCTCAGTTTGGCTATTGTGAATTGTGCTGCTATGAACATTATGTGGCTGCAACTCTGTAGTATGCTGTTCTTAAGTCCTTTAGGTATAGACCATGAAGTGGGATAGCTAGGTCAAATGGTGGTTCCATTCCAAGTTTTCTAAGGAATCTCCATACTGCTTTCCAGATTGGTAGTACCAGTTTGCAGTCCCACCAGCAATGTATGAGTGTGCCGCATCCTCACCAACACTTTTTGTTGTTTGTATTCTTGATAACTGCCATTCTGACTGAAGTGAGATGAAATCTTAGAGTAATTTTTTTTTTTTTTGAGAGAGAGAGAGAGAGAGAGAGAGAATTTTAATATTTATTTTTTAGTTTTCAGCGGACACAACATCTTTGTTTGTATGTGGTGCTGAGGATCGAACCAGGGCCGCCGAATGCCAGGCGAGCGTGCTACCGCTTGAGCCACATCCCCAGCCCCTTAGAGCAGTTTTGATTTGCATTTCTCTAATTACTAGAGATGTTGAAGAACACCCTGGTTTAAATCTCCAGTATTATGAAATAATAATAATAATGTTTATTTTCTGGGTGAATTAATATTTCTGAAGTTATCACAAGTTCTGCTTTGCTACATGTGTAATTATACATACATTTGGATTTCCTATTAGGCCATAGGGTTTTGTTGTTGTTGTTGTTGTTGTTTTGTTTTTGTTTGTTTGTTTGTTTTGTTTTTTATGGTGTTAGAGATCAAATTTAGGGCCTTGATGTGCTAGGCTTAGCTATCTACCACTGAACTACATCCCTAGTCCCAGGTCTTAGGCTTTTTGAAGGCATAACATTTCTCATGCCTTTATATACATTTATATATACATTTCATCCCAATGTAGCTTACATAAAAGTGCTTCACTAGAACCTCAAAAGAATATAAATTCCATGAATGCCAGGACTTTTTTTTTTTTTTTTTGTACTGGGAATTGAATAGAGGGGTGCTCAACCATTTAGGCACATCCCCAGCCCTTTTAATATTTTGATACAGGTCTCACTAAGTTGCTTAGGGCCTTACTAAGTAGCTGAGACTAGCCTTGAACTTGTGATTCTCTCACTTCAGCATCCCAAATCACTGGGATTAAAAGTTTTTGCTAACATGCCTGGCCCCAGATCTTGAATAAGTTTTCCTAGATTAGGTAATAGTACAATATCAATGTTATTTTTTTTTTTCTTTGTTTTTTCCAGGACTGGGCATTGAGCCCAAGCTTTCATGCATGCTAGGCAAAAACTCTACCACTAAACTACATCCCCTGCGCTGTTTTTAAAATTTTATTTTGGGAAAGGGTCTCACTAAGTTGCTGAGTCTGGCCTCCAACTTGTGATCCTCCTGCCTCAGCTTCCTCAGTGTTTGGGTTTATGGGCATGTGCCATCTCATGCCTTGCTTCAACATTAATTTCTTAATTTTGATAATTAATTAAGAAATTAATTATATAAGAGAATATATTCTTATATAAGAGAATATATAAGAATATATATAAGAGAATATATATATATTATATATGAGAATATCTTTATTTACAGGAAGTATATGCTGAAATATTTAGAAGTGGGCATTATGTTTGCAACTTATTCTCAAATGTTACAAGCAAACAATAATGGAGAGAGAAGCACAAAAGAAACATGGCAAAATGTCAACATCTGGGGAATCTTGATTAAGGTAAATAGGAATTCTTTGTTCTATATTTGCACTCTTAATCTGAAATGATCAAGTTAAATGTTTAAAAAGGGCATGGAACAGGATATAAAGTGTAATCCAATTTCTTTCTTTATTTTAGTATTAGAGATTGAAACCAGGAACGCTTTACCACTGAGCTACCCCCCAGCCCTTTTTTTTTTATTTTTTATTTTGAGATGGGCCTCACTAATTGCTGAGGGTCTTGTGAAGTTGCCAAGTCCTGGTTCTCCTGCTTCAGCCTCTGGAGTTGTTGAGATTACTGGCGTGCCACCATTTCTGTGTTGGGGAAAGGAAATATAAATACATTGTTTTATTTTTATTATTTTAATCTTTTCCTTAGAGGTGCAGGATTTTATCTTACATCAGTTATGAGGACATGTCAAAGTGAATTTAATAGGAACTGAATATAAAGAGCATTCAATACTATGACATAATGATCTGAAGTAATTTTGAAGTTTTCTACCTCTTGCTCCCTTTTGTGTATGTGTGTGTGTGTGTGAGTGGTTGGTCCTGGGGATTGAACCCTGGGGCACTCTACCACTGAACTACATCCTCAGCCCTTTTTATTTTATTTTGGGATAGGGCCCTGTTATATATTTATAAATATGTTAATGATCTGTGGAAAAATGCACAAGAACTAGTACCGGGCTGGGGATGTGGCTCAAGCAGTAGTGCGCTCGCCTGGCATGCGGCGGCCCGGGTTCGATCCTCAGCACCACATACCAACAAAGATGTTGTGTCCGCCGAAAACTAAAAAATAAATATTAAAAATTCTCTCTCTCTCTCTCTCTCTCTCTCTCTTAAAAAAAAAAAAAAAAAAAGAACTAGTACCATTAAAGCCATTGGAAACGAGAACTTGTTGGCTGGGAGCAGGGGGGGAAAGGAAGCCAAATTATTCACTCTATGCCCTTTGACACCTTTTTAATTCTCACTAAGTAAATAATTTGCCTGTCAAAGATAAACATAGTTTTAAAATAAAGAAATTTTAGGTTGGGTATATAGTTCAGTGGTATAGTGCTTGCCTAGATAGGTTTTAATCCCAGCATCATAAAAAAATAAAAATAAGAATGAAAAGCAAATTTTTTTAAAAATTTTTATTTTATTTATTTTTTAGTTATTGGCGGACACAACATCTTTGTTTGTATGTGGTGCTGAGGATCGAACCCGGGCCGCATGCATGCCAGGCGGGCGTGCTACCACTTGAGCCACATCCCCAGCCCGAAAAGCAAAATTTTGAATAATGAATAATTTCAAACATACTCAAAAAAAATAATTCAATAAACTCTCACATCCTAGAATCATCACCTAGATTCTATAATTTTTAAGATTTCACTTGCAGTGCTCTACCTATCCATTTTTCCTGCACTTATTGATATATATATATATTTTTTTCTGCTACAGGTACTGCTCAACCACTGAGCTACATTCCCCAGCCCTTTTTAAATTTTATTTTGAGACAGAGTCTCACTAAATTGCTGAGGCTGGACTAGAACTTTCGATCCTCCTGCCTCAGACTCTTGAAACACTGGGATTACAGGTGTGTGCCACCCTGTCCAGCTTAAAATTTTTTTTTGTTGTTTAAACCTCACTGGATGGGCTTAAGAACAGAATGAACAAGACAGAAAAAACAATCAATGAACTTGAAAATGAAATAATAATAATAATTTGAACAGCACAAAGAAGTGGACCTAAAAATATGAGCAGGGCCTCAGAAATCAGATTTGACACTGTGTCATTTTAGTTCTAGAAGGAGATGAAAAAGAGTGTGAGACTGAAAATATGTCACAAAAAATAATGACTGAAATCCTTTCAAATTTGGTGAAAAAAATAAACTTCAGATTCAACAAGCTGAATGAACTCCAAGCAAAATAAGTTCAAAGAAATCTATGCCAAGACAATCATAAACAATAATAATAATTTTCAGAAAAAGATAAAGACAAAATCTTGATAGCTAGTGAAGAATGACACATTAACTACAGAGAAACAATGATTCCACAGACAGTATATTTTTCTTAGAATTCATCAATACCAGAAGGAAACAATACGTTTTTCAAGTGCTGAAAGAAAAGAACAATCCAGGGGCTGGGGCTGTGGCTCAGAGGAAGAGCACTTGCCTAGCATGCATGAGGCACTGGGTTCCATCCTCAGCACCACATAAAAATAAAATAAAGGTATTGTGTCAACTAAAACTGAAAAATAAATGTTTAAAAAAAAAGAAAGGAAAAAAAGAACAATCCATCCAGAATTCTATACCCAGCAAAAATATTTGTGAAATCAAGGCATTCTCAAATGAAGGAAAACTAAGAGAAGGTGTTACAAGCAGACATGTACAGAGAAGGAATGACTAACACAAGTCCTTTAAACAGAAAAGAAATGATAAAAGAAGGAAATTTATGGGGCTGGGGTAGTAGCTCAGTGGTTGAGTGCTTGTCTCAAATATGTGAGGAACTGGGTTTGATCCTCAGCACCACATTAAATAAATAAATAAAACAAAGATATTGCATCCATCTACAACTAAAAACAATTTAAAAAAATAAATAAAAGAAGGAAATTCAGAACAACATTAATGAAAAAAATAACAGAAAGAGTAAAAATATAGGTAAATAGACTATTCTTCTCTTGAGTTTTCTAATTATGTTTCACATTGAATTATGTTGACACCACTAGGCTTGTTATGTACAATAAGAGATGTTGTGTATGGTAATGTCTAGAGCGATCACTAAGACTCTACATAAAAATACATTATAGATAAATAAAAGTGGAATTCTAAGAAATGTTCAGGTAACCCATAGGAAAGCAAAAAATTTGAAACGGGAATGAAAAATAGATGAATAAACAGATAACAAACAAAATAGCATACTTGTGTCCTAACTGTAAATAATTACATTAAATTTAGATGAATTGAAAGACAAAAATTCATAGAATAAATTAAAAAACAAACATGGGAGGCTGGGGTTGTGGCTCAGCGGCAGAACACTTGCTAGCATGTGTGAGGCACTGGGGTGGATTATGAGCACCACATATAAATAAATAAAATAAAGATCCATTATATATATATATATATATATATATATATATATATATATATATATATAATTTCAAGTAAAGAAATTATCCTGAGTGTAAAGGAAAAAAAGGAACAATCTTAAATGATTACCTATAGTGTGGTTCCATCTTTTGTCTACTAGGTTACACAAGCAATTACAAAATATATATTTTTTTAATATTTATTTATTTAGTTAGTTATCGGCAGACACAACATCTTTGTTGGTATGTGGTGCTGAGGATCGAACCCGGGCCGCACGCATGCCAGGCGAGCGCGCTACCGCTTGAGCCACATCCCCAGCCACAAAATATTTTTTAAAAAGCTACTCTTTGATGAATATTTTTGTTTGATAAATATAATTTTCATAGGTTATTTATGTTAACATGTAATGGGTTTATTATTGTTTTCATATGAATTAATAAATATTTTTAAGTTTCTCACTTTTAATTGCTAACTGGGTAAATATTGATTGATACAATTCACATAAAAAAAAAGTTCTCTGGGGGTGAAGTGGATTTTCAATAATTTTTTATATGTAAAGGACTCCTAGAAACAAAAGTTTAAGAACCACTATACTAATGAATTCCTTAGGAAAACTTCATATTCACACTTTTTGTTGGCAGCCTTTATACCTGAAAAAAATATGAGCAAATGTAAAATTCTTGGATATTTTCTTTCTTTGAAAATGTTGTTTCAAAAACAAAAACAAAACAAAACAAAAAAAGAAAATGTTGTTTCATTGTTTTGTTTCTAGCATAAGATGCTGCTGTGGAGAAAGCTGATCAATTTCATTCCTTTTCCCTGTAAATGACGAATACTTTTTGTGTGGATGCTCAAAAGTTTTTTCCTTTTCTTTATAATCCAGTAGTTTTCCCAGAAAATGTCTTGGTTTGACATTTCTGGATCAGTTTTGTCTTATACATGGTGTGTTAGATTTGTAGTCACTGTGACCAACATACCTGTGAAAAATGACTTAAATGAGGAAAGATTTATACTGGCTGACCATTTTAGAGGTTTCAGTCCCTGGTCTCCCAGCTCCATTGCTTTGTACCTGAGATAAGGCAGAACATCAAGAAAGAAGGGCATGACAAAAAAAAAAAAAAGTTGCTCTGGGAGCAGGGCCTGGTGGCACAGGCCTGTAGTTGCAGCAATTTGAGAGTCCAAGTCAGAAGGATTGCAAGTTCAAGGCCAGCAGGACAACTTAGACTCTGTCTCAAAATAAAAAGGATTGAAGGCTGAAGGCTGGGTGCAGTGTTGCATGCCTGTAATCCTAGGGCTAGGGAGGCTGAGGCAGGAGGATCATGTGTTCAAAGCCAGCCTCAGCAATTTAGCAAGGCCCTAAGCAACTCAGTGAGACCCTTTCTCTAAATAAAACACGAAAAAGCGCTGGGGATGTGGCTCAGTGGTTGAGCACCCCTGGGTTCAATCTTTGGCACCCAAAAAAAAAAAAGGGTTGAGGATGTGACTCTGTGGTAGTGGAACGCTGAGTTCAATCCTCAGGACATCCTCCCATCCCCCAATCCCCCAAATAAAAAGAGACACACACAAACACACACACACTCAGACACACACAGAGATAGATATGGGGAAGGGCAGACTAGGGACAAAACAGATCCTTCCAGGGCATGCCACCGGTGAGGTGACCTATTTCCTTCAACTAGGCCCTCCCTTCTACAGTTCCCCCTGCTCCAATGATGCCATCACTTTATTAATCCTTCATGGATTAATCCATGATGAGGTCAGAGCCCTCATGATCAAATCACTTCCTAAGAGTTTCACCTCTGAACCTTGCTGCACTGAGGACCAAGCCTTCAACTAATAAACCTTTTGGTCACAGTCCAGATCCAAACCATAACACAATAAGGACTTTCAATATGTAGAACTCGTGTTATTTCTGGAAAAATTTCTCAGAATATAAATGTTAAATATAATGTTAAATGTTAAATATAATGTTCTGATACATTGCTTTAGTTTTCTTTGGAGGAATGAAAATGTGTATAAAATCTTTTCTGGTTGTTTTTTATATTTAGAAAACTTTTATCTTTATTTCTTTTTAAAAGAAAAAATTTTTCTCCTTTTAAGCTTATGGTTCTTTAACTAGGTTATTACTTTTTATTTCTGAGAGAATTGTTGGTTCTCATTTAATATCCAACAGTGTCCTAACCACATCATCTTTGACGTTTTCCAGTTCTGATTTATACCATTCTTTCAAAGCATCCATTATTTTGTTTTATTATTGAATGCAAGGTTAAAATTTTTGTCTGCTTTGTGACCACATTTTCTAGGGTGTTCCGTCATTTATTGGAACATTATTAGGTTTATTTTTACCTTTGTGCTTTCACAGTAACATACAAGATTAGATCATAATCATCATTCGTCCTCCCCCCACCCCAATTTTTTTTTTTTTTTTTTTGCCAGTATCAAAAGTTCAAGAATTGAACTCGGGGGCACTTTACCACTGAGCCACGTCCCCAGCCCTATTTTGTATTTTATTTAGAGACAGGGTCTCACTGAGTTGCTTAGTGCTTCGCAGTTGCTAAGGCTGGCTTTGAACTTGCCCATCCTTCTGTCTCAGCCTCCCAAGCCACTGGCATTACAGGAATGCTTCACCATGCCGGGTTTATCGACTCCAGGTCTTTATCTTTTTTTTTTTTTTTTTTTAAGAGAGAGAGAGAGAGAGAGAGAGAATTTTTTAATATTTATTTATTTTTTCTATTTTTTAGTTTTCGGTGGACATAACATCTTTATTTTATTTTTTTATGTGGTGCTGAGGATCGAACCCAGGGCCCTGCACATGCCAGGCGAGCGCGCTTCCGCTTGAGCCACATCCTCAGCCTATCTTTTTTTTTTTTTTAATATGTATTTTTAGTTGTAGTTGGACACAACACCTTTATTTTACTTATTCATTACGTGATGCTGAGGATCCGGCGAGCGCTCCACCGCTGAGCCATACCCCAGCCCTCCCTGCTGAGGGCCCAGTTTTCAAAAGCGGTGAACGTTCTTGAAGTATTAGCAGAACACTCTGCCCAGGCCCCGCCCACTCCTGACGCAGGGCCGGAGCCCCACCCACTCGCTTAGCACACCGGCAGCCACCCACTCGGGTGCACGCGCCCATGGCCACGCTCCGCTGTCTGCCTCACAGCAGCGCCAGGCCCGCTCTTAATTTTCCCGCCTTTTCCTGCTCTTCCTGAGGAGGACTGGATGCTTCCATGAAACCGGAGGTCTTCTGGATAACAGCAGCGAAGCTGTTTGGGAAGGAAAGTAGAAAAAGAATTTAGGGGAAATTTGCGGTTACTGAAACCTCGTCACCCCCAGAAACGAGGCGAGTTTTGTCCTCATTGGGCCTTTCCACTACCTCTTCAGACTCACTACGGGTTAGAAGTTAGTGAACTGTGGGGATCTGACGCTCGTGGCACTGTGGGATGCCTTTTTGTTGGATTATTTATTCATAAGTTTTTATGGTAAATTTTCCTTTTGTGACAAAATTATTGAAGTGTGGTGCAAACTAGTCTCATTCTTTTTATTTTTTTCTTTTTCTTTCTTTTTTTTTTTTTTTTTTTTGGTACTGGGGATTGAACTTAGGGGCACTCGCCCACTGAGCCCCATCCCCAGCCCTATTTTGTATTTTGTTTAGAGTCAGGGTCTCACTGAGTTGCTGAGCACCTCACTTTTGCTAGGCTGGCTTTGAACTCGTGATCCTCCTGCCTCAGCCTCTGGAGCCACTGAGATTGCAGGCGTGCACCACCGCGCCCGGCGTGCCTCATTCTTTCTTTCTTTTTCTTTTCTTTTTTTTAGACAAATATGGTTTTTTTAGACAAATGTGTTTTTTTAAATACCTTTATTTTGTTTATTTATTTTTATATGGTTCTGAGGATCAATCCAGGTGAGCCACAACCCTAGCCCCTCATTCATTCTTTTTAAAAAATATTTTCAGTTATAGATGGGCACAATACCTCTACTTTATTTATTTATTTTTATGTGGTGCTGAGGATCAAACCCAGTGTTTCACACTTGCTAGACAAGGGCTCTACCACTGAGCCCCAACCCCAGCCCCTCCAGTTTAATTTTAAAGGAAATCACACTAATAAGTATATCCTTAAATAGCATATTTATTAAACAATTAAACAGGATTTCATTTAGGAGGTATGATATAGTTCTATGTTTTTGATATGTCAATGTTTTCCCTTTTGGGGGAATGCTGGGGATTAAACCTTGGATTGCTGTATGGCTGAGCTACATCCCCAGCCCTTTTTATTTTTTTTTTTTATTTTTTTTTTTTTTAATATTTATTTATTTATTTATTTTAGTTCTCGGCGGACACAACATCTTTGTTGGTATGTGGTGCTGAGGATCGAACCCGGGCCGCACACATGCCAGGCGAGCGCGCTACCGCTTGAGCCACATCCCCAGCCCCCCTTTTTATTTTTTATTTTGAAATAGTGTCTTGCCAAGTTGTTGAGGCTGACCTAGAACTTGGGATCCTCCTGCCTTAACCTCCAAAGGACCTGGGGTTAGGCATTTGCCTCCGATCCCACTGATATGTTGATTTCTTGATTTAAAAATCCCACTAAAAAGCCAGGCCTGTAATCCCAGCATCTCTGGTGGCTGAGGCAGGAGGATTGCAAATTTGAGGTCAGCCTGGGATATTTTTTTTTTATTTTTTATTATTATTATTATTTTTTAGTTTTCGGTGGACACCACATCTTTGTTTGTATGTGGTGCTGGGCATGGAACCCGGGCCACACACATGCCAGGCGAGCCACATCCCCAGCCCAGCCTGGGATATTTAGCAAGACCTTGAACCAAAATAAAAAAAAGCATTGGAGATGTAGCTGAGTGATAAGAATGCTTGCCTAGCATATGTGAGGTTCTGGATTCGATTGCTAAGCACCTCCCCCCACCAAAAAAAAAAAAAAAGTAAATTCCAAAGAAGGGCTAAGTCATGTATACTTAAACAAAATTGAAATTGGCAGAAAATACAGGATGTGTGGCTTCCATGTCTAATAAAAAGGTAATATTTAATGTGGGAACAAAAAACATTACACAGGGAATCAAGAGACTCAGATTTTTTCATTTTCTTTCTTTCTTTTTTTTTTTTTTGTGTGTGTGATGCTGGGGGTTGAACCCAGGGCCTTGTATATGCAAGGTAAGCACACCACCAACTGAGCTATATCCCCAGCCCAGGAGACAGATTCTAATCTTAGACAACTCCAGGGCTGGTATTGTAGCTCAGTGATATAATGCTTGCCTAGCATGTGGGAGGCACTGGGTTGCATTCTCAGCTCCACACTTAAACAAATAAAGGTCCATTGACAACTTAAAAAAAAAAAAACAGAACACACACACATATATATTTTTAAAAAGGGGGGGCTGGGGTTGTGGCTCAGCGGTAGAGTGCTTGCCTAGCACATGTGAGGCCCAGGGTTCTATCCTTAGCACCACATAAATAAATAAAATAAAGGTATTGTGTCCAACTACAACTTAAAAAAAAAAAAAAGAACTCAGGACAGATTATTTAATTTCAGCAATCATCACGTACATCTTTTGGAAAAGATAAAATTGGACACAACATTAAATGATTTTCAAGGCCCATCCAGATCTATGATTCTGAGTTTCTGTAGAGCAGAAGGAAAAGTGTATAAACTGAGACCATATTATCATTCATCAACTCTGTCCCCCTTACATAGAATATGTCCTATGTGATCTACAACTGGCCCACTACCTCCTCTTGGCTTTACTTTTGCCGAATAACAGGAAACAGTGAAGAAAGAAATAGATGGCTTTTCTTTTTTCTATTGTAACAGGGATTGAACCCAGGGGCACTTAACCACTGAGCCACATCCCCAGACCTTTTTTATATTTTATTTTGAAACAGGGTCTTGCTAAATTGCTCAGGGCCTCATGAAGTTGCTGGGGCTGGCTTTGAACTTGTGATCCTCCTGCCTCAGGCTCCTGAGCCACTGAGATTACAGGCATGTGCCACCATGCCTGGCTGGTTTTTCTTTTTCTTTTCTTTTCTTCTTCCTCTTTTTTTTTTTTTTTAATATTTCTTTTAGTTTTAGATGGACACTGTCCTTTATTTTATTTATTTTTATGTGGTGCTGAAGATTGAACCCAGTGCCTTACTCATGCTAGGCAAGCACTCTGCCACTAAGCTATAACCCCAGCCTCTGGTTTTTCATTTTTTAAGATCGTTTTTTCTAATTATACAAATTAATTTCTAATTATATGAATTAATCCAAAAAACTTGGAAAGGCAAAATACACACAAATAATCTCACCAGTTTTCCTATTTTAAAAATATATTAAATATATATATATATGTGATGTATGTATATCTATAACATAATCTTCAGTCTGCTTTTTCTCATACTTTTTTTCTCATAGTTCTTTATAGTCAGTTGGAATGCCGACATTGATGAGCATCCCAATAAGCAATCAGAAACTCAGCAAACAGTGTTACATAGGTTTTAAAACAAATAGTTATATTAGGCCCCATTTTATTCTTTTTTCTTTATCTGCTCCAGAATGGATTGGTTTCACTGCAACCAATGTTTCCGAAAAGATGGGGCCCATTTCTTTGTTACCAGCTGTGGCCATATTTTCTGTAAAAAGTGTGTGACTCTGGGTAAGTAACTTTACTGTTTTCAGATTCAGGCAAAAATATTCACAACAGGAACAATATGGAGAGCAAAGTGGGGAAACATTTATTTCCCAAGGAAAGAACAGTCAGATTAGGTTAGCCTCTGGAGAGGATTTTTCTCTATGTTAATCCCATGAGCTTTGTAAATTATCTGCTAATGTAACAAACTGGTTTGCTATATGGTAACAGCAACTCCTGTTGGAGTAGTTTGTCTCTGTGAAGCATAATCCATGTGATTTCTCCTGACATAGAATTTATCTTAATTGATAACCAGCACCATTACTAAAATTTCACTATACAAGGAAAGATTAGAAATTTAATTTTTGTTCCTTTCAGATTGGTGAATAAAAGGAGAACTTCAAAGCAAGACCTAGGAATATTAGCAAAGTGACAACAGAATAGGAGTAACTAGGGCATTTCAGGCCGTACTCACTGTGTGCCTGCTGTTGGTAGATAGGATAAAAGAGTAACTTAAAATTAAATCATTGGTACTCTGGTGCTCTTACCAGTACTTTGGTATTCCTTTTGGGGTTAGAATTGTCTCTGCTGTCTCACACACAAAAAAAATTAGGAATTAAAAAAAAAAAGAGGAGATGAGTAGAGGTACTCTGTGAAAGTCTTATTTACTCTTAGGCATATTAGTTTGGAAATACTGATTTAGAGAACAGAGCTTAGGTTGAGGCCCTTTTATAGTATTATGGTATTCTAAATTGAGAACCCCTTTGGTTTTTTACTAGCCTACTTGACTGTTACCATGTACTTTAGGAAAATCTTCCCTCATGCCAATGAGACCAAACATTTTTCTCTTTTTCTCCCAGAAAAATGTGCTGTTTGTGGAACTCCTTGCAAACATCTGGCTCTTTCTGATAATGTAAGTTTTTTTTCTTTTGCCACAAACCATTGTTACCGCTGTTGACCGGTGACGAGTCCTTGCTTCCCCAATGTTGAAGAATAACACCAGAGAAGCACGCCGAGGCAAGGTCAGAGTGGAAAATTAGAAGTTTATTAAAGGACAGCAGAAAGACTTCTCCTGGAGGAAGAAGGGGACCCAAGAGGTGGAATCTGTTGAAGGGCGAATGTGTTCCCCTTTTTATAGTTTTTGGTGATGGAGTGTAGGTGGGAAGGGTTGGGACACAGGTGAGCCAAAGAAGTAATCTGGGCATTTCGGAGTCAAGTTTGCTGTTCATTAACATTTCTTTGGGATGGGCTATCTCCAAATCTGTTGGGGGCTGTATCCTGGGCTTCATTAACATTTCTTTGGGATGGGCTGTCTTCAAATCTGTTGGGGGCAGTTTCCTGGGCTTCATTAAAGCTGAGTTGCTCAGCTTTTCCGGAAATTCATTCTCAACATGGCCTCCGTTTTAGATTTCACTCGATATTAGACCCGATTTACCTAACTACACTGACTACCTAATTTTAAATCTGGCTTCAACATCATACCCTAATCCTGACCTGTAGGAAGTATGTATAAATTACAATGATTAGGGGAAAAAAAGAAAAGAAAGGAAAAAAAAAAAACTTACACAGAGCAATAGTAAAAATATAAAAGAAATATTTTATTTCATTCCATTGTGGATATTATCATTGTGTGTTTTATTTTCTTCATAGCTAAAACCTCAGGAGAAGATGTTCTTCAAAAGCCCTGTGGAGACAGCTTTGCAGTATTTTAGTCATATCTCTCAGGTATGAAAAATTAAAGTTAATAAAATACGATTTTCCAGGCAAATTCTAATTGCATCTTATTCTTTTATCAGAGGTTCTCTTTACACTGCATTTGAACACAATGGAGGAAATTGCTCTCTTTGTTGTCTTCCTTGATGATACAGATCTCAATCAGTTAACTTTTTAACTGACCCAGAATCTGTGAAAGGCTATAAAAATCACTATATAATTAAATCTTGCTTTGTTTTTCCTAGTTCTACTAAGTAGGTCCTAAGACTAAAAGATATCCTAGGGAGTTTTATCATCTTTCTCTGCAGATAGATGCATCTTCTAAAAATTGCTTTAAATATATAGGCTTGGCCTGGCATGGTGGAGCACACCTGTAATCCCAGTGACTCGGGTAGCTGAGGCAGGAGGATTGTGAGTTCAAAGCCAGCCTCAGCAAGTTATCAAGACCCTAAGCAACTCTGTGAGACCCTGTCTCTAAATACAAAAAAGGGCTAGGGATGTAGCTCAGTGGTTAGCAATCCTAATACCAAAAAAAAAAAAAAAAGGGGAGGCTTGGTCATATAAACAATGGACTTGGTTTTATTTCTCAACCTTTTGCTTATATACCTAAGTTTATGAAGGTATGCCTTGTTCTTGATTTTAATTTTTCAATAACCTTTCTAATAATATTTAACTTTTCACTTGGAGTTTATAACTAGTTGCCTGCATTTTAGAAATTTTTTCTCCTTTCCTAATACCCCATCGTTGGAAAACCTTTGACTTTGTTAGTAGCAATAGGAATGTAGAAGAAGGTAAGGAGAAGGCAGAACAATCATTTGACAGAAATTGCCATTTTTATTTACTTATTCATTCATTTATTTATTTTTTATTTATTTATAGTGGTAGATGGACAGAATGTCTTTTATTTTTATGTGGTGCTGAGGAGTGAACCCAGTGCCTCATACATGCTTAGGCAAGCGCTCTGCCACTGAGCTACAGCCATGTTATAAAACACTTTGGCTTTTCCTTTCTATTCTAGTTATCCACTGAGATTATTTTGTAATCTTGTGGTATTCCTATCTTGGCATATTTCTTGAGACTCACTGTTTCTTCTCTGCACTCTTTTTTTTTTTTCTTCTTTGTTGTGGTTCTGAGGATGGAATCCAGAGCATTGTATGGGCCAGGCAAGTGCCTTACCATTGAGCTACATAATCTACAGCCCCTTCTTATGAGAATACCTCTCTTCTAAACATGAAGGTGATCCTTGGTTATTTTCTTACTGAATGTAGTAGACATCATTTTTCTTTAGTATCCCTCTGGAGATAGAATGAGGAGAATTAAAACTTTGTGTCTTGTCTTTAGTTGCTTAGGTAAGCCATCATATTTGATACTATGTTTAACATTATGAGGAGATAAAATGCAGCTGAGACTCAAGGATAAATGTAAAATAGGTCACATGAACAAGAGAAAGAGCAGACCTTTGGTTAATAACTAAACTCAGGGTTAGTTAATGATCAGTAGAGAAATCGTATGTAGTCTGAATCTTAACCTGTCTAATCAGAGAACCAATCACACATGGTCAAATAATCAAGATAAAATAAATAGAAAGGGTCAGTTAATCATCACTTCAGTGAAGGACCAGTTTGGTGAAGTCAGCAAAGTCTAAAAATGTTTTTCCTAATCTGGGAAGTTGAATAACTGATCCCATGTTATACCTAGATTGCTTCATTTAGATATCTGCTCAAAACTTGTTTTTCAGTTAGACCTTTACAGACTCCAATATCTTAAAGTAGCCCAATGTTCTTTCTCTTTTTAAGATTTTTTTTGGTACAGAGGTGCTGTACAACTTAGCCATATCCCCAGACCTTTTAATTTTTTTCTTTTGAGACAGAATCTTACTAAGTCACTGAGAGTCTCACAAAGTTGCTGAGGCTGGCTTCAAATTTGTGATCCCCCTACCTCAACCTCCTGAATCTCACAGATTACAGGTGTGTACCACCATACCCAGCTAGCCTCAACATTTCCTATTCCTTAACCTGCTTTATTTCTCATCATAGCTCTTATCTCTGTAATTATATTATGTATCTGTGTATTGTCTGAAGTCTACACTGGAATATAAGCTCCATGAAGACAGATTTGGTTGGTTTTGTTTATTGTTTTTATTGACTAGTTCCTGATGTATAGTGTACACTCAAAATACTGTTGTTAAATGAATGAATAGAAGTATCTCTGAATATGCATTTGTATTCCCAGTCTCTGTAATGACTTAACAAGAGCCTTTTTCTTCCATAGTCTGCACGATAGTTAATCAAGCTGCCTGTTTTGCATTCTTTACTTACTTCTAGATAAGTTTTTGAAGGTATTTGAGAGCTGTGTATGTATCTGTTAGCTTTCTTCTATTCCTAGATCATAGACTGCCTCTTTACCCATAAGTAATCATCTTTCAAATTCATGACAGTAATTGTTTATTATTTGGCAAAAGCTTTCCATGATTTCTGTGGGCAGAAATTGTATTTTGTCCTTTGTACTTACATCCCACTTTGCCTTTAACTGCAAAATACTTAATTCTGAAAGAGTGATTTATTTTATTTGTTCATGTGTCTGATTTACTCACTGAACTGTACATTTTTCAAAGGCAGACATTTTTGTAACACCCAATGTCTAATTAGGTATTTGACATAAATTAGATTCTTAAGAAATGTTTGCAAATTAATGAACGTTCTCACTTTAAGGATGGTTAGGAGGGAAATTATTTAAGGTAAAGTCAGAAAGAGGTACCTGTAGACCAAAGAAAGGAGTTTAGTTCTTCTAAATGCAGTAGGATACCATTGAAGGGTTTTATATAAAGAGATGATTATCTGATATATAATTTTTTTTTTAATATTTATTTTTTAGTTTTCAGTGGACACAACATCTTTGTATGTGGTGCTGAGGATCGAACCCGGGCCACACGCATGCCAGGCGAGCGCGCTACCGCTTGAGCCACATCCCCAGCCCCCTCTGATATATAATTTTAAAAGAGAATCTGGCTGCTGAGTGGAGAATGGACTATAAAGAGGTTAAGAATAGAAGCAAGAAGATTAGTTAGAAGGCCAAGGGGAAATCTAGCAAAACTGCTTAGCTAAAGTGACAACAGAAATGGAGAGGGGTAGTTAATTCTGAGATATTTTTCCTAGCAAGAACTACTAGAAATTGCTGGTTTTTTTTTTTTTTTTTTTTGTACCAAGAATTGAACTTGGGGGCATTCGACCACTGAGCCACATCCCCAGCCCTATTTTTGTATTTTATTTAGAGACAGGGTCTCAAGTTGCTTAGTGCCTTGCCATTGCTGAGGCTGGCTTTGAACTCAGTGATCCTCCTGTCTCAGCCTCCTAAACCGCTGGGATTACAGGTGTACACCACCATGCCTGGCTTAGAAATTGCTGTTGATTTGGATGTGGGCAATGAGAAAAAGAAAGGAAACCAAGGAATATATCTTGGGGTTTTGTATTGAATAGCTGAGTGGAATGACTATACCATTTACCAAACAGAAAAGATTACTTTGAGGGGAAAAGATAATCTTGTACATAATAGGTTTTAGATAGATGCTTGTTAGCAATTCAGGTGGAGAAGTCAGGAAAGCAGATTCCAGAACTCAGGGCATAAGAACTAGACTGAGATATAATGTGGAACTTGTCAGGATATAGATAGTATTTAAAGATTGCTGGGCCCAATGGCACATGCCTGTAATCTCAGCAATTTGGGAGGCTGAGGTAGAAGGATCACAAGTTGGAGGACAGCCTTAGCAATTTAGCTAGGCTCTAAGCAACTTAGTGAAGAAAAAATAAAAAAGGGCTGGGGATGTAGCTTAGTGGTAAAGCACCCCTGGGTTCAATACCCAGTACCCAAAAGGAAAAAAATATATATTCGAAAGGTTGGGCTGGGGATATAACTCACTTATAAAGCTTGTGTAAGGAAGGCCCAGGGTTCAATCCCCAGGACCAAAAAAATTAATAATTAATTAATTAAAGCCTTGGGAATAGATGAGATAATTTAGAAGAACAGGAGTTTCTTTAATATCTAACAACTAGGTAGAGAAGGAGACGTTAGCAAGAAGATAAAAACAAAAAGAAAGTGGTATCCCAGAAGTCAAGCCAAGGAAGGATGATTTTTTTTAAAAATATTTTTTTAGTTGTAGGTAGACACAATACCTTTTTATTTTTTATTTATGTGGTACTGAGGATCGAACCCAGGGCCTCACACATTCGAGATACGTGCACCACCACTGAGCCATAGACCCAGCCCCAAGGAAGGATGATTTTTTTAAGAAAGCAGAAATAATTAGTTGGGTCAAATACTATTGAGATCAAGAAAGATGAGGGGGCTGGGGTTGTGGCTCAGCAGTAGAGTACTCCCCTAGCATGTGCAAGGCCCTGGATTTGATCCTCAGCACCACATAAAAATAAACAAAATAAAGGCAGAAAAAAAAAAAAAGAAAGATGAGGATAAAGCAAGGTTGACTGGTTTTGGCAATGTGAAGATAATCGTTGGTGTTCCATCACAAGAGCACTAAACAAAGTCTTGAGAAGGAACATTACTTTGTAGTGCATTGATGGGTATTTGTCTACATTTAGTCTCTTTCTTTATCTCCTAAATCTCTCCACAACCCTTTGCAGTTTGACTTTTGTCTGACTAAATCTCTTGCTAAGAGGACCAATAACATCATCATTATCAAATCTAGTGAATTATACTGTTTGTTCTTATATTTGATCCCCAGTAGCATTTGAAGTGTACTCTCTTCACCTTGAAATATTCTTTGCCACTATAATCAACATATCCTGTTTCCTTTTTGGGTTCTCTTTTCTCTGTTCATCTCTTATCTACATTTCTTCAAGAGTTCTATCCTAGTTATTTGCCTTAATTTTTTATCCCCTCCATGGATAATTTCATCCACTCCCATGGTTCAGTTATCATTAGCATGTGGATGACTTTCAATTATCTCCAGTACAGAAAGATCTTAGCCTATGACCTCAGAGGAACCTTCCCTGATCATTATATCTAAATTAGGTCTGCCCATTATTCTCTTATCAAAAAATTCTTTTTTTTTTTTTTTTTTTGGTGGGGGGTACCGGGAATTGAACTTAGGGGCACTTGACCACTGAGCCCCAGCCCCAGCCCTGTTTTGTAGTTTATTTATAGAAAGGGTCTTTGAGTTACTAGTGCTTTGCTGTTGCTGAGGCTGGCTTTGAACTTAGGAGCCTCCTGTCTCAGCCTCTTGAACCACTGGGATTACAGGCGTGCACCACCACATCCAGCTCAGAAAACTTTTTGTTGTCATAATAATACTTAAATAATTTTTTATTTTTATTGTTGTTAATTATGAGCTTTATAGACAGCAAGATCCATAGAGTCCAGGACCAATTTTGTTTTGTTCATTATTATTCATCTTCCACAATATTCCTAGGCAGCACTCAGTAAATCTTTGCTGAATAAATGAATTTTTTTTGGTGTGTGTATGTGTGTGTTGTGTGTTTGCATGCTTGCATGGGTGAGAAAGAGATACTGGGGATTGAACACAGAGCCACTGAGTTTGAATCACTGGATTAAACCACTGAGCCAAATCTCCAGGCTTTTTTAATTTTTATTTTGAGACAGGGTCTCTAAGTTGCTGAGGGTGTGCTACAATGTCCAAGTCCCCAGCCTTTTTAAAATTTTGTTTTGAGATAGGGTCTTGCTAAGTTGCTGAGGCTGTTCTTGAACTTGGAATCCTTCTGCCTCAGCCTTCTAAGTTGCTGGAGTTATAGGTATGCACCACTGCACCCAGCTGAATTGTGTTACTCTTGAACTTCAGAAGCATATATTTTTGCTGATTTGAGGTCTCCACTAACTC
This sequence comes from Urocitellus parryii, assembly GCF_045843805.1. Classification (NCBI taxonomy): domain Eukaryota; kingdom Metazoa; phylum Chordata; class Mammalia; order Rodentia; family Sciuridae; genus Urocitellus; species Urocitellus parryii. The sequence goes on from NC_135536.1 coordinate 36,362,870, forward strand.
AACATTTCCCATATTGAACTTGTCATTCTTCCACCCTGTCTTACCAACCGCCCATACATACAGGAAAATAGGGTACTCTTTCTCTATCATGGTGAATGATAGTCACCATCTATATTAATAACCAAACGAAAAACCTGGGAGTCATTCTTGCTTTCCTTTTTTCTTCACATGTTCAGTTTTTTACTAAATCATGTTATTTCTCTCTCTAAAATATCTCAGGTCTATCTACTTCATGTCCAAATTCTAGTTCATGCTACCAAAATTTCCCATCTAGATGACTATAGTAGCTTCCTAACAGATCTTTTGGCCTCCATTCCTTCCCTTTTCCTATCATTTGTCAATACTGAAGCCAGAAGAATTGTTGTAAGTATGATAATTTTCTTTCTTCCTTCCTTTCTTTCTTGCAAGGCTGGGGATTAAACTCTGGGCCTTGCCTGTGCTAGGCAAGTGCTCTACCACTAAGCTATACCCCTAGCCCTATTTTCCTATTTAAAAGCATTCAATACAACCTTGCTTTGAAAATAAAGTTGAACCCTCTTAACAAGCCCTAGAAAGCCAGAGCTGCTTATCTTGTTAAGTCTCATGTTTTGATGCTTTGTTTCTTGCTTATCTCTTTGAGTATCCTGTCTTATCCTCAGCCTTTCACACCCAACTAAAACAAAGACAATCTACTCTATTTTATCGAGATGGGCTATCATTGTTGCTGGCCTGGAAATCCTGGGCTCAGGTGATCCTCCTGCTTCCATCTCCTGGTGCACGCCTAGTTTCTCAATTATTAATATATATATATATATATATATATATTATATATAGTTTATATATAATATATATATATATTAATAATTGAGATATATATATATATAGTTTTATCTGTTGCTTCTTGGCCTTTGTACATGTTGTTCCATCTGTCTAGAATGTTCTTATCCTCAAACATGTACATGGATAAATATACATAGTATGTAACACTCTGTTGTACTATAATTTTCACTTTTTCCATTGAGGGCATGGACATTATTATTATTTTGTTATTTATTTGGTACTGGGAGTTGAACCCAGGGGGCACTTAACTACTGAGCCCTTTTTTGTATTTTATTTAGAGACAGGGTCTCACTGATTAGCATAGGGCCTTGCCAAGTTGCTGAGGCTGGCTTTGAACTCTCCATCATCCTCCTGCCTTAGCCTCCAGAGTTGCTGGGATTACAGGCATGTGCCACTGCTCCCGCTATGGGCATTATTATTCTTATTCATCTTATATATCAACTCCTAATGGAGTGTGAGGAAACAGAGAAGGATTTTAATAAAGAGTTTTTGAAAGAATGAATAGAACAATCTTACCTATTGAGTTGTACTTTTAAATGTTTAAGAAATATGGTAAAGTGGTAATACTGGGAAAATTCATGGAGGTGGAATCTCAAGATCAAATCTGCCTTCTGGCTTGTAATTTCATTTCTTTGACCCAGTCATACTCCCTCACATGTATTGTAAAATAAGAATATTCATCCTTTTCTTTCTTTCTTTTTGGTGCTGGGGATTGAACACAGGGCCTCATGTAGGCCAGGCAAGCTCTATCATTGAATAAGGTGCTAGCCTCATCCTACTTCTGGTAATTATCTAATGAGATGAAAGCATTCTGAAAGCTATCAAGTACTTTGTTTGTTTCAAAAGTAATGTGGAAAATTCATAGAAGGTTATAAAAGATCATAAACCTACAGGACAATACAGACCATATAAGTAAAAGAAATATTTATATTAAAATAAATTTCAAAGGGAATTATAAAATACACCTACTTTTATTTATTTATTTATTTATTTTTAAATTTTTTTAGAAAGATTGACATTTATTTTTTTTTAGTTTTCAAGGGACACAACATCTTTGTTTGTATGTGGTGCTGAGGATCGAACCCGGGCCGCACGCATGCCAGGCAAGCGCGCTACCACTTGAGCCACATCCCCAGCCCCACACCTACTTTTTAAATAACAGCTTTATTGAGATATTTTTACTTGCCCTTTTAAATTATGCAATTTGGTGATTTTCAAAAAATTCATAGAATTGTACAATCACTACTACCTAATTTTAGAAACATTTTCATCACCCCAAAAGAAATCCTAAACTCATTAACAGGTACTTCCCAAATCTTTCCCATCCTCTGCAACCCCAGACAATTTACTTTCTATTCCTATAGATTTGACTATTCAGGACATTTCATAAATGTGGAATTATATGGGCTGGGGATAAGGCTCAGAGGTAGAGTAGTTGCCTAGCAGGTGCAAGGTGTCCTGGGTTTGATCCCCAGTACTTAAAAAAAAAAAAAATCTTACCTTGTGTGCTCTTGTGTCTGACTGCATTAACCAAGCATGTTATTCATAATGTCACAGCCTTATTAATATTTTATTCCTTTTTATGGCCAAATAATATTCCACTATATAGATTGGTATGCATGTTACTTATCCATCCATGGATTGACATTTGTGTAGCTTCTACTTTTTCCTGTAAATGTTTCTGTGGAACATTGAAAGCTTTTGTATGGGTATATATTTTCATTTCTTTCTCTCTCAAATATTTTTTTAGACCTTGATGGACCTTTATTTTATATGTAGTGCTGAGAATCGAATCTAGTGCCTCACACATGCTAAGCAAGTGCTCTTCCACTGAGCCACAACCCCAGCCTCACCTCCTTTTTTTGTACTAGAGATTGAACCCAGGGACCCTTTATCTCTGAGCTACATCCCCAGTCCTTTATTTTTTGTTTTAAGACAGGGTCTTGCTAAGTTGTTGAAACTGACTTTAAATTTGTGATCCTCCTGTCTCAGACTCCTAAATTGCAGGGATTATAGGTGTGTGCAACAATCCCTGGCATATTTTCATTTGTCTTTGGTAGATACATAGTAGTGAAATCACTGGGTCAAATGATAACTGTACGTTTAACATTTTTTTTGTGTGTGTATATGTATGATGCTAGGGATTGAACCCATGCATGGGATTAGGATCACTCATGCTATGCAAGCACATTACCATTGAGTTACATCCCTACCCTTTTGGTTTATTTTTTGAGATGAGGTCTGGCTGTGTTGCCCAGGCTATCTTGAATTCCCTGGTTCAAGTGATCCTCCTGTCTCAGCCTCTGAAGTATTGGGACTATAGGCATGTACCACTGTACCCAGCTTATGCTTAACTTTTTTTATTCCATAACTTAACGTATGTTTTATTGATAAGATTTAAAAATTCACAAGTCAGTGAAATAAACAAAAAATACCATTTGTCTCAGCTCATTGGACAATTTTAAAGTTAAATTACTTTGCATCACCCTAAAAATATTCATGTAAATCTGATGTAACAATAATTGAACAGGCGCTGATAGCCATAGCATGGAAAAATAATTGCAGCTATTGAATCTTTTTTTTTTAATATTTTACTTTTTAGTTGTAGTTGGACACAATACCTTTATTTTTATATGGTGCAGAGGATCAAACCCAGGGTCTCGCATGCGCTAGGCGAGCGCTCTACTGCTGACCTACAACCCCAGTCTCCTGAATCTTTTATTCTGTGAGCATAGTATATATATTACCAAGTACCTGAAGATATCAACTGAATCCAAGTCACTAAAAATACATCTTTGACTTAGAAAATTGAAACATACAAGGATATATTTTTATTTATTAATTGGGACTACTCTGATAGTTTCACTTATGGAGTGAAATAGATAGGTGTGGTTTAAATAATGAAATATATATAGTGGAAAATATAGTTATTACCATCTGTTCGACCTGGTGACCTATGCTGGCTTCATAAAATCTGATTACTCTAATAACTTAAGAAAACGGCGGAGAAAGTACGCCAACACACAGAAGTACCTTTTCAAAATCTGGAGATGGTTCTGTGACCTTAGGGGTCTGGGGAAAGAGAGAGAGCCACTGGAATTCTTTATTTTTACACAGGGGATACACAAGGGGAGGTTCCATGGAACATTCTATCCCCAAAAGGGCAAAGGGGTAGGATTACAAAGGAACAAGTGAGTATAACTCAACGCCAACAAGTGATACCCACTCCTGGAAACACACCTCATTATCTGAGGTTGGGGGTGGGGGTAAAAGTCCAATGTATTGCAGGGTGCAATAACTGTTCAGTACCCCTTTACTCATGACTTAAAAGTGTGTACATAGCTCCTGTCCAGAGTGGCTCCCGATATACAGGTAAAAACAGGATTCTTTTACCATGTGAGTCATTATTCCTCATCACCAACATTTATTTGTTTGTTTTTATATGTTCTTTTAGATATACATTACAATAAAGTGTATTTTAACATATTATACATACATTGTTGTATAACTTATTCTAATTAAGATCCCATTCTTGTGGTTGTACATGATGTGGAATATTACTAACATTTAATATGGTTGACTTTTTATCAAAGAAGAACAAATCTCTTTACAGAAATAGATGTAGTCCTTCCCATCTTTCAGGCCAGAACCAACCATCTGTGAATATATCTAGTCCCCCAATTGAGACAGACCTTTTTCATTTTGAAATTTTGATCTGTAATTGAATTTATTTCAAGTGGAACATTCTAAATGTTTAATATTTTTATGAATCTCTTACACAAGTACAGAGCTGTTTGTGCTGTTATGTTTAACTTTTTGAGGAGCTGCCAACAGTTCTTTCAAGTGGCTATACCATTATGTAATTTCACTAGCCATTTTAGGCTATTTGTATGACTGAATAAAATACCTTAGACTGGGTAATTTATAAACAACAGAAACGTATCATTCACAGATCTTGGTCAGTCCAAGATCAAGGCCCAGCAGATTCAATGTATTGTTAGGGCTCACTACTTTCTGCTAAGATGGCTCCCTCTTGCTGCATCCTCAAGGAGCAAAAGGGGCAAACAGGATCCCTCAATCCTTCTAAGGCACTAATCCCATTTCAGAGTGCTCTGCTCTGTGGAACTAATCACAGGCCAAAGACCCCACACTGTTATATCAGGGGTTAGGTTTTAAATTATGAATCTTGAGGGACACAAACATTCAGACAACAGCAAGCTAGTAAATATTTTAGGCTTCCTAAACCATGCAATCTCTGTCACAGTTCAAAGCATTCATCAGTCAGTAGTTTGCTAACCCCTGTTCTACTTTATGGGCTTTTTTGTTTGTTTGTTTGTTTTGTGGTATTGGGGATTGAACCCAAGGGTACTTTATTGCTCAGCTCCATCCCCAGCCCCTTTTATTTTTTATTTTGGGACAAGGCCTGGCTAAGTTGCTGAGGCTGGCCTTGAACTTGCAATCCTCTTGCCTCAGCCTGCCAAGTTGCTGCAATTCCGGGTGTGTGCTACCATATCCAGCTTTATGTTTTTTTAAAAGACTTTTGAAATCATGTGTTTTTTTTCCCCTAATATATAAATAATTACCACATTACCATTGGAATAAAATCTGGTCACTAATTGAACAGAGCTTCTCCATTCCTAATTGAATTAAAAATTGGAACCAGGCATGATGGCACATGTTTGTATTCCCAGCAACTCAGGAGGTAGGAGAATCACAAGTTTGAGGTCAGCCTCAGCAACTTAGCAACACTGTCTCAAAAAATAAAAAGGGCTGTGGATGTGGGAATGTAGCTCAGTGGTTGAGCTCCCCTGGATGCAATCCCCAGTACAAAAAAATAAATAAAAATAAAGTAGTGCACAATAAGTTTTTATCTATCTATAACTAATTTAGTTTGCCTTTAAGTCTAAAAGAAAGATTAAGTTAGAGATTATATAAATATAATTCTGTAGGGAAGTGGCAAGATCAAATTGCAAATTAAATGAGGAAAAAAAAAGTTTATGGGATGAGTACTAAGATCTAGGGAAGGACCCTTGACAAAAAGTTTATAGTCTGAGCAGGGAGTAAGCAGATGAGACATAATTATTGCTGTGTACTCAAAAGTAGAGCCTGACAAACCAAAACACATTCTAAATATTAACTTTAGATCTGATTCAGCAATCTCACAATGGGTACATCGTATAACAAATGCTAAAGTGACACAAAAAATAAAATTATATGTTCATGCCCAGAAATAAGATTCAGGAATAGATACTGTCCTGGTGCCTCTTCACCCTTTACTGTAGCAGTATAAATAGCCCACAAGTGTCTTAGGGAATATAAATTGGTTACCAGTGTTCAAGCTCATCGTTGTAGGCAAGGTGGAACTGATTCTGAGCTTGAAAAACAGTTTTTGCTCAGGATGAATGATTATATTTTTAAAGGACCATATTTTCATTATTAGAAAGCCAGTGTTCTGAAAATAAAAACCTTCAGCTTTCTCTAGTGCTGAACTCTCTAATTTGGAGGAGTCTTGAATTAAACCAGATATCCTGGGGCGGGGGTGGGGTGGGGTGGGGAAGAGCAATAATAAAGTATGAATTGATGGATTTTCTTCTCTTGCCAGAAGTGGGGGGAAGAAAGTTATGGGAGTGATGTCAAAGACCTGTTTTTCCCTAATAGGTGTGGAGTTTCCAGAAGAAACAAACAGATCTCCTCATCGCCTTTTATAAGCATAGAATTACAAAGTTAGAAGCAGCCTTACAGGAAGCACAGCAAACAGTGGCCAGCCAGGACAAGTAAGTGACAAGTCATATGTCCACATAGCTTTTTTTTTTTTTTTTTTTTTTCAGAGAAACTGTCATCCTTATTTTCTTGTGGTTGCAAAGACTGAAAATTGCCCAATGGGGGCTGGGGATGTGGCTCAAGCAGTAACGTGCTCACCTGGCATGTGTGCGGCCCGGTTCGGTCCTCAGCACCACATACAAAGATGTTGTGTCTGCCGAAAATGAAAAAAATAAATATTAAAAAAAAAAAAAAAAGAAAATTGCCCAATGTATATTCAGGTACATAATTGGATATATGGAGAGGAAATGGAATTCTGTGGTAACTCCCCTGAAATCATATCAAGTGACTGCTTATTTTTGCCCACTTGATTATTTCACCATCAAAGCTTTGCCATGTTTATCTTCAAGTATCTCTTAGTAAGCATTAACTAGATGATGATGATGTTGTTGATGATGATGGTGATATTAAGACTTTTTCTCCAACTGACCTGGAGCTGATTATTTCCATTGTTCGCCTAGAGAGCTGTCAACCTTAAGAAAGGAGAATGGAGAACTGAAGAAATTTCTAGCCCTACTAAAGGTGAATGAAATAGAGTTTCTTTTCTATTATTTTCTCTCCTGCTTTCCTATTATTTTCTCTCCTGCTTTTCCATCTATCAATATAGCTGGCTATAATAAAATAGGGCATCCTAACTTTTTTCATATGATGACACACATGGAAACTGATATTGTGTGTCAAGCACACTGAAATAAAGGAAAAGGCTACAGAGACCTTAGAGGGATGTAAGTAGTAATATTAGTACACTTGTAACCCATTGAAGATTAGTGAGTTTTGACGTACCAATTAGGAAGCTTTCTTATACATGAAAGAGACATCTGTTGCAGCTCAGATTGTCACTTCAAGAAGCCCAAGACACCTCAGGACCCTCCCAAACACTCCCTAGACATTTCTTTTTTTCCTAAAAGTATTCTGTGTATTTATATAATTTTGTTGATCTCATTTCTATAACTGATCTAGCATATTGTGGTCATTTTATGTTCCTTTCAATCCCTAGAAACTCTCCATATTTCACTACATATTTTGGTCTGTAGGATTCCCAGTGTGCTCTTATAAAGAAAAACTAACATTGGGGCTGGGGATGTGGCTCAAGCGCTAGCGCGCTCGCCTAGCGTGCGTGCGGCCCGGGTTCGATCCTCAGCACCACATACAAATGAAGATGTTGTATCCGCCGAGAACTAAGAAAAAATAAATGTTAAAATTCTCTCTCTCTCTCTGTCCCCCTCTCTCTCTCACTCTCTCTTTAAAAAAAAAAAAAAAAAAACAACTAACATTGTATTTCATCAAAGCTAATAATTTCCTAAGGAAACATTGCTCCTGTTTTTTCTCCTAGCTAGTAGGAAACCTTAGCAGCCATAATTAAGAGACATTGTATCTGAGTTATCTAACAAGTAAGACTGAGATCCATTGATTAGGACCTTTGATCTTCAGCTTCCTTTTTCCCATTTTTTCACCCACAGGAATCTCCAAGTCGGTACCAAGGAAACAGGTTAGTTTATGAGCAACTATACTGGCCCCGCCCCCATCTCGAAAACTTCTTTTTTTTCCTAAAAAAATATTTTAATTGACATATCAATTGTACCCATTGTAAAACAATTTATGGGGTAAATGTGATAATTTAATACAGTTATACAATATGTAATGATAAAAATCAAGGTAATTAAATTCCCATTCCTTAAATGTTTATCATTTCCTTGTGATAGGAAGCTTTGAGCCTCTTCTTTCTTGACTCCTGGCTGTGTGGGCTTCAAGATAAAGAAAATGATTGATGAATTTCTCTCGTATTTCTCTGAGAAAGAATTATTCACTGAAAAGTGCTGAAGTGAAATTTGTTTAGTTAAAGTGAAATCTTGATTGTAATACCCTTGACTATCATAAGATAGTCACACTACTCATCCTTCAGAATTCAACTCACATAATATCCTCTGCAAAGACTGCATTAGGTGGAGTTAGATGTTGTGTTCATTCATTCAATAAATATTGATTCACTGCCTACTCTAGTTTCTAAAGTACTATATTAGGTGGGTCTACAGCACTAGTCCTTTTTAGTTGGTGACATGGGTGTCCTACCAACTGTTAAATATTTTGAATACCAACCCTGAATCAGTGGATGAAAAAGACATGACACCCTTCACTCACATAAGTTACTGCCTAGTGTTTTTTCTTTTGAACTTTCAATATACTCATTATAATAAACCCTGAATCGGTGGATGAAAAAGACATGACACCCTTCACTCACATAAGTTACTGCCTAGTGTTTTTTCTTTTGAACTTTCAATATACCCATTATAATAAACCCTGAATCAGTGGATGAAAAAGACATGACACCCTTCACTCATATAAGTTACTGCCTAGTGTTTTTTCTTTAGTACTTTCAATACACCCATTATAATAAACGTTATTTTTATTCTTTTTTTAATCCTGAGAATCAAATTCAGAGTCTTGTGCATGCTAGGCAAGTATTCTATCACTAAGTTATATCCTTAGCCCCTGATTTTTTTTTAATATTCTATTTTTTGTAGTAGTTGGACATAATACCTATTTTTTATTAATTTATTTTTATGTGGTGCTGAAGATTGAACCCAGGGCCTCACATGTGCTAGGCAAGCACTATACCGCTGAGCCACAACCCCAGCTCTGCCCCTGATTTTTTTTTTTTTAACAAAGTATCTCTCATTAGCCTGTGAGTCTCTCAAAGAGAGGAATCTTATTCAAGTTATTTTGTAATTTAGAGATCTAGGATATATATCGACATAAAAAATACTTGTTGGATAGATGGGTTTGATGGGTTGGAGGATGGAGGGATGTATGAATACATTAAGAGATGTAAGGTTGACAGTATTTGATGAGGCACTGTGGAAAGGAAGAAAACAAGTACTTCAGAAGAACTTCTACTATGGAGAATAGGGGAGTGGAGAAGTTCTTGCTTAGGAGTTGGAGAGTAAAGGGATCTTATGGAAGCTTTGCTTCCATATTTTGGAGTGATAATTCTAATACATAAGATAAACAATCTATTCAGAGAGGAAGTTACTGTTTCTATAAACAATGATCTGATTGATCCTCTAAAATGACACTTATGCTTAGTGAGATTAGAGCTACCTCTTTTTGCTTGCAGGCTGACCACACCTCGACCAGTGGGCATTACTTCTCCATCACAGTCAGGTAGACAATATATTTTTGACCACATATCTGTGTGAGATGAATAAATATATTTTCTCATGGAAAATTGTTTTCTCTCAGAGAACATAATGTGATTTTCCTAATATTATGTATGATATGAAAAACATCATACAACCAGGTAACCAAGGCAGCATGCACTAGTGGTGACAGCTTTTTATCCTGCATGTTATTCTCTTTCAGTTACTCCACGACTCAGTTTCCAGCAGAGCAGCCAAGTGGTCAGGTAAGTATAAGACCTTTACTGCAACATGAAAAACTGTTGGCAAAAGTTGGAAGATGAAGTAAATACCTAGATGTGGCTCAGGTTGGGACTTAAGAGAATTTGGGTCCATGTCAAAGTTCAATACCAAATTTTTTGTCTCATCTTATATAGTCGATCCTCCTCTGTGGAGTCTCTCCCTTATAGAGTGGCTGGCTTTGGTAGTGCGGGCCAAGTAAGTAATATTCACTTTCTCTTTTCAAAATTTCATTTCTAAAGCTGAATGAAAGCAACAATTTAAGTCAGGATTCTGAAACTTATCCTGGCTTTGGCAGAAACTATTTGATGCCCTGCAGACCTTTTTTGTTTGTTTGGCAATGGAGACCTGATATTAGAAGCTGACACTGAATCGATAGGGATAGAAATAATAGAAGTGTTCAAGGATGAAATTAGCAGTGTCTATCATGTTAATTTTAGAAGTAGTAAAGTATGGATCTTTCTTGAACTAGTGTGACTACTCTGGGAGAACAATATATGCTTGAATGTGTAGTTGCAGAGAAACAGGAAGTATTATTAATGTTTATTATTTGTCCACTAGGGAGGCAGAGGACGGCAGGGAAGGAGCACTCCCAGAGACTCTAATGCTGGTGAGACAGGGGGAGGGGGAGAAGGTGTCAAAAGTCAACATATTCTGTGTAGAAATCAACAGATTTCTGGTTTTCTGTACAAAGTGTCATTTCACTGTTTTTTTTCCCTAGACAGTTACTCCAGATCTCAAGACATATATTACATGTTTGAAAACTATGATATTTTTATTCTCAAACTGATAATGGGGAAAATAAAGTTGAGTAACAGAAAGCCATTGAAAATTTCTGCTCAGGAAATTCAAAATTACTTCTGAGTAAAATAATTAACTTGAATTTTAAAAACTGCCACAAGATGGCAGTACAAATTAGGTCTAAAAGGACAATGTAAATTGTTAGACTGAAGGATGTCTGGCTTTTGCACTGTGTATTAAACATAAATATATTTCAATGAAGGAATATTTTTATTTCTCCACCTAATTTCTTATTTTTGTCCTCTTAAAACTATAGTTGTTGGGGCTGAGGTTATGACTCGGCGGTGGAGCACTCACCTAGCCCATGCGAGGCACTGGGTTCAATTCTCAGCACCACATAAAAATAAATAAAATAAAGGCATTGTGTCCAACTACAACTAAAAAATATATATATAAGAAAAAAAAAACTATAATTGTTGTTGCTGTTTTCAAGGGCATCAGCCAGTCCCAAGAGAAACGTATCAGAGAGGATTTTCTTTTTCTTTCACAAAAAACAAATTTGAAATTTCTGAGTCCTTTTTTTTTTTTTTTTGTACCAGGGATTGAACTCAGGGGCTCTTAACCAGTGAGCCACATCCCCAGCCTTTTTAACATTTTATTTAGAGGCAGGGTCTTGCCCGAATTCCTCAGAACCTCACTAAGTTGCTGAGGCAGGCATAGAACTCACGATTCTCCTGCCTCAGCCTCTGGAGCTGCTGGGATTACAGGCTGCACTACCACACCCTGCTCCAAATCCTTTTCATTTGAAAAATTCAGAGATTTTTCCTCCAGTTCTTCCACATTGACCCCTTTGAAAAATGTAGATGGTCTAGTCAATTTATTTAAGTCAGGTTGGTAGTATTGTTTCCTCTTTCATTCCTGGTTTTGGTAACTGGAATCTTTTCTTTTGTCTTGGTCAGCCATTTCAAAGAACCAACTTTTGGTGTTCTATATTGTTTTCTATTCTGTATTTCATGTATTTGTGATTTAATCTTATTTCTTCTGGTTATTTTGGGTTTAGTTTGTTCTTTTTCTATTTTCTTAGGTAGAAGGTTAAATTATTGATATTAGACATTTATGATATAGATATCTGCAGTCATAAATTTCACTTTAGTACTGCTTTCATTGCATCCTATAAGGTTAGTTTATTGTGTTTTTGTTTTTATTCATCTTGAATTGTTTTCTAAGCTGGGCACAGAGGGCTGTTCCTGTAATTCCAGCAACTTGGAAGACTGAGGCAAGAGGATTGCAAGTTTGAGGCCAGCCCAGGCAATTTAGCAAGCCCCTGTCTCAAAAAAGAAAAGGGCTAGGTGGGCATGGTGGCACACATCTGTAATCCCAGTGTTTCAGGAGGCTGAGGCAGGAGAATTGCAAGTTCAAAGCCAGCTTCAGCAATTTAGTGAGACTCGGTCTCAAAATAAAATTAAAAAGGGCAGGAGATGTGGTTCAGTGGTTAAGTGCTCCTGAGTTTAATTCCAGGTGCCAATAAATAAGAGAGAGCTGAGGATGTAGCTCAGGGGAATACCCCTGGGTTCAATTTTCAGTAACCCCCAAAAGAAAAAAAACGTATTTCCTAATGTCCTTGTGATTTTTTTTTTTTCTCTTTGACCCATTGACTATTTAGTAGCGTGTTAATATCCACATATTGGGCTGGGGTTGTGATTTAGAGGAAGAGTGCTTGCTTAGCATTCATGAGGCCCTGGGTTCGATGCTCAGCACCACATAAAAAAACTAAAAAAATAAAGGTATTGTGTCCACCTACAACTAAAAAATAAATATTAAAAAAAATCCACATTTTGTGAATTTTCCAAATGTCTCCATTATTTATTTTGAATTCCATTGCTTTGTGATTGGGGACACATTGATTTTTAAAAAAATTTATGGCTTAACGTTATCTGTCTTGGAAAACGTTTTATATGCACTTAGGAAGAATTTATTTTCTGCCCTTGGATAAAATATTCTATAAATTTTAGTAGGTTTAGTTGGTATATAGTGGTATTCAGTTGCCATGCTTCTGTTTCTTGCTGGATCTTCTGTCTAGTTATTCTATTTTTTTTTTTAAGTAGGGTATTGAAGTCTTCAACTATTACTATGGACTTGTCTAATTTTTTCTTCAATTATGTCAGGGTTTTTTTTTTTTTTTTTCATGTGTTGGGGGGTACATACCTGGGAACCCAGGGGCACTTTACCACAGAGCCACATCCCTAGCCCTATTTTTATATTTATTTATTTATTTTTATATAAATATAAAATTATTTAAATTTCATATTTATTTATTTTAGAGGCAGGGTCTCACTGAGTTGCTTAGTGCCTTGCTGTTGTTGAGATTGGCTTTGAATTTGCTTCCTGCCTCAGCCTCCTGAGACACTGGGATTATAACCGTGTACCACTGTACCCAGCCCCAATTATGTCAGATTTTACTTTATTTTAGAACTGTTATTAGGTACATATATGTAAATTTATGTCTTCTTGATGGATTGACTCTTTTATCATTACATAATGCCATTCTTTGTCTCTAGTAATATTTTTTTTAATTTAGTTTGTTATTAGTATAACCACTCCTCTCTTCTGTTCATGGTTTGCATGAAGTATCTTTTTCTTTCTTCTTTTCTTCCTGTCTGCCTTCCTTTTTTTTTTTTCCCCTGTGCATGTTGCTTGTGATTAAACCCAGGACCTTGCATATATTAGGCACACACAGTGTACCACTAAACTATACCTCCAGCTCCTTTATCCTCTACTTGTTTTTTGTTTTGTTTTATTTTGTTTTTGAGATTGAGTCTCTTGCTGCCTGGAGTGGTGGCATACATCTACAATCCCAGCCACTTGGGAGGCTGCTGCAGGAGGATAGCAAGTTTGAGTCCAGTCTCAGCAATTTGGTGAGGCCCTAAACAACTGAGATCCTGTCTCAAAATATGTGTGTGTGTGTGTGTGTGTGTGTGTGTGTATGCATATGTGCTGGGTTCGATCCTCCACCACATAAAAATAAATAAATAAAAGTATTGTGTCCAACTACAACTAAAAAAGTAACAACAAAAAAAACCTTGCCATCTTCCTACCTCAGCCTCCCAAGTAGCTGGTATTACATGTATGTGCCCCTATGTCTTACTGTCAGGGAGGTGTTTTTTTTTTTTTTTGTACCAGCAACTGAACCCAGGGGTGCTTACCCACTGAGCCACATCCCAGCTCTTTGTATTTTGAGCACTAAGTTACTTAGGGCCTCTAGCTAAGTTGATGAAGCTAGCTTTGAACTTGCAATCCTCTTGCCTCAGCCTCCAGAGTCACTGGGATTATAGGCATGTGCCACCATGCCTGGCAAGGCATATTTTATAGTGCTGAATTCTGTCTAAATATTTATTTCTCTGGGAGTGTCTTAATTTCTTTTTCATTTTTGAAGGATGATCTTGCTGGATATAAATTTTTGGTTGATAGTCTTTCAGCACTTTAAATATGTTATCCCACTGTTCTGGCCTTCATGGTGTCTGATGAAAATTCAATGCTAATCTTTTTTTAAATATATATATATTTTTTTACCTTTATTTGTTTATTTTTATGTGGTGCCAGGGATCAAACCCAGTACCTCATTCATGCTAGGCAAGCGCTCTACCACTGAGCCACAACCCTGGCCTCTCACTGCTAATCTTATTGAGCATCCCTTGTACATGATGAGTGACTTCTGTCTTGCTGCTTTCAAGATTCTTTGTTTGAAGAAGTAAAATGGCATTGGACATCCTGCTTACCTTCTTTTTTTAATTTGTTCTTGTTTTAGATATACATGATAGTAGAATGTCTGCTTCCTTTCCTTTTTTTTTTAGCTGTTGATGGACCTTTATTTTATATATTTATATGTGATGCTGAGAATTGAATCCAGTGTTTCACACTAGGCAAGTACTCTGCCACTGAGCTATAACCTCAGCCCTCTGTTTCCCTTCTTAAAAGGGTTTCCAATACCTTTTTACTTTTACATTTTTCCTACACTCTTCAACCTATTCAAGGGCTTCCAATTACAAGACTTAATGGCCATTTTCATTCCTCTTCTACCAGACATGCAGCAGTTTTCTATGATATTAATCACTTTTACATTCTTAAAATAATTCCTCTTTTTCTTTAATCAAACTCCAGATTTGCCTTTGATCTTCCTGACTCTCCCTTCACTTTGCCTGTTCCGTACCTTCAAATCACTTAATGAGCCAACACAACAGTTTTAGGGATATTTAAAATAAGGATGAACATTGTTTCATATAATGAGATGACCTTGGTATATGATAACACTCTCTCCTAAATTCTGCCCACTTTGTTTGGCTGGATCTTTATCATCCTGTAGGTCTTGAGTCCATTTCACAGAGAGGCCTTTCTTGTTACTCTCTGACAATACCTTGCTTTTTCCTGTTCTTCATTAAAATAGCCAATGATTAAATGAACTTAAAACCAAGTAAGGAATTGAACCTCTTATATTAATGTGTAGTATCTTACAATGTATCAGTTCATTTAATCTTCACAATAAAACTGTATGTACGGGTGGTTATCATAGAGCCTATTTTAGAGGAGGAGTGTTAGGCCCTAGACATTAGTAACTCCATTTTGGTTCTAGGACTCCATCTTGACCCAAACTGAAACTTACAAACTGCCAAGAGAAAGAGACTTAAGATACCCTGTTCCCATAATCCCCTGGCCCCAAGGTCCCTAAACACAAAAAACTGTTGTTACCCAAGCACCTGCACTCAAGATCAACTCTAGTTTGCTCTTGTTCCTTGTCCAAAGATATATAAGCTTCCATTCTAGTGACACTGGCTGCTGCACCTTGCAGAAGGACAGTCTGGCAGATATTCTCTGTGAATAAACTTGTGTTTGAACTCAGAGAGAGAGAGTGTGTGTGCGCTCTCTCTCTCTCTCTCTCTCTCTCTCTCTCTCTCTCTCTCTCTCTCTCTCTCTCGGATATTTGCACCAGCTACCCTAATAAGGAGAAAAAAAGAAAAGGTTAGGTTTGATTACAATATGTCTTGTTGTAACTTTCTTTGAGTTTATCCTATTTGAGGTTTGTTGAGCTTCATGAATTTGTAGGTCATTTTTCAGCTCATTTGGGAAGTTTTGGGCTATTATTTTCAAAGTATTCTTTCTGCCTCTGTGCCTCTTTCCACTTCTTTTGAAACTCCCACTGTACAAACATTGGTAACCTTGATAGTGCCCCATCAAGGTCTCTGAAACTTTGTCCAATTTTCTTCATTATTTTCTTCCCCAGAACAATTTCAATAGACTTAAAATTAAATTTGCTGATTCTATTTCTGCTTTCTTATATCTGCTAATGAGCCCTTCTAGTGAAGTTCTCATTTAGTTATACTTTTCAACTCCAGAATTTATATTTGGTTCTTTTTTATGTAATTTTCCTTTATTGATATTCACTGTTGAGATGCCATCTTATCACTTCCTTTAGTGTTTTATTTTTTTAATCTATTTATTTATTTTTTTAAAGAAAGAGTGAGAGATAATGAGAAAGAGGGAGAGAGAGAGAGAACTTTAATATTTATTTTTCAGTATTTGGCGGACACAGCATCTTTGTTTATATGTGGTGCTGAGGATCGAACCCGGGCCGCACGCATGCCAGGCGAGCGCGCTACCACTTGAGCCACATCCCCAGCCCTCCTTTAGTGTTTTAGATATGGTTTCCTTTATTTTTTTGGGGGGTGAGGGTACTGGAGATTGAACCTGGAAGCACTGGGTTCATGCCCTGCCCTGCCTTTTTATTTTTATTTTGAGACAGGGTCTTGCTAAGTTGCTTAGGCCCTCACTATGTTGCTGAAGCTGGCCTTGAACTTGGAATCCTCCTGCCTCAGCTTCCTAAATCTCTGGGATTGCAGTAAAGTGCCACCATGCCTGTCTCCTTTATTTGTTTGAATATATTTAAAATAGTGGATTTTTTTTTTTTTTTTTTTTTTTTTTTTGGTACTGGGGATTGAACTCAGGGCTCTCTACCTTTTATTTAGAGATAAGAACTCGCTAACTTGCCTTGGTTGACCTCTGACTTGTGTTCCTCCTGCCTCAACCCTCCAAATCTCTGGAATTACAAGCATGTTGCCACTGAGCTTGGATAAAATAACTGATGTAGATGTCTTTGTCTAGAAAGTCCAATGTCAGGATTTTCTCAGTTTCTATTAATTGCCTTTTCCCCTATGTATAGGCCACAGTTTTTTGTTTCTTGGTATATTCCATAATTTGCACTTTCAGCATTCAACCAGCCAGTTCTTAACTGAGCCTTGACTTTACTTCCTGCTTATACAGCTTCAGGGTCAGCTCTGGGTGAGCATTTAGGGCTTTCTT
Organism: Urocitellus parryii; assembly: GCF_045843805.1. Classification (NCBI taxonomy): domain Eukaryota; kingdom Metazoa; phylum Chordata; class Mammalia; order Rodentia; family Sciuridae; genus Urocitellus; species Urocitellus parryii. The sequence continues at coordinate 36,380,017 of NC_135536.1, forward strand.
GGTTGTTTCCTGAATTTGTTTATAGACCTGGGCATGCACATTACCGTCTAGATTTGTAGGAATGTATTGGAACTTTTTAAAGCCCCTATGGACAGCTCATTCCCTGACTTTTCCTTTATACTTTTTAGTTAGACTATTAGTTGCCCCAGCTGATGATGAATCATCTTCTAAGGCAGCCAAAAACAAGTGTCTCTAATTGTTTCAACAAACACTTCTAAGGGAAAAGACTTTTTTGTACTTGGTGAGCTCTGAGCTCCAAGATTTGGTGAACTTGAGTTCCAAGTCAAGTCAGAGACAGCTTTGCAAGTGAGATCTTCCAGGAAACTACTATACAGGTCAAATAATGACAGTTCTCTAAGAATGAAGCTTTGAAAGAATTCCAACCCCATTCCTTCCCTCTGATGACTGCCAGAATTGATTTTCAAAGGTACCATGGAACTAGAGGAGAAATGAGAAGTAGAGAAGTTACAGTGCCACAAAGATTACTGCTTTTATTGACATTCAGCTATTTTTCCCCCTGAGTAAATATTTTCCAGATTGCTACAAGCTCTCTATTAATTTCTGGAGTTTTTGTTTTACATTGTACTGGGGGATTGAACCCCGGAGCACTTTACCATTGAGTACATCTCCAGTCCTTTTTTTTTTTTTTTTTTTTTTTGAGACAGTGTCTTGCTTAGTTGCTGAAACTGGCCTCAAACTTGCAATCCTCCTGTCTCAGCCTCCTGAATCAGTGGGACTATAGGTGTATACCACTGTATCTGGCTAATTTCCAGAGTTTGAAAAAGTTGACTCTGAGCATTTTTTCTAGTTTTCTCATTGCTTTAATGAAGGAGATGATTTTTGGAGCTCTTTGTTCACTAGTTTTACTGATGTTACTCATCACCAATTTAATGACTCATTGTCTTTAGACATAGTTTTTGGTAATCTTCATCAGAGGTGAGGGCAAAACACAGATAGATTAGCGCACATCAAGGCAGTGATGTATCCTGGCCCAGACTCATGAAAGGGAGAAAAAAGCATCCTTATGAGATGCTGCTAGATGATTTTGTGAGACTTTCCACTCAACATCGTCCCCTAAACTTATACTAAATATCCTTGTGGGCATGGGGGTGCATGCCTGTAATCCCAGTGGTTCTGGAGGATAGGAGAATAGGCTGGTTCAAAGCCAGCCTCAGCAAAAAGCGAGGTGCTAAACAACTCAGTCAGATCCTGTCTCTAAATAAAATACAAAATAGGGCTGAGGATGTGGCTCAGTGGTTGAGTGCCTCTGCGTTCAATCCCCAGTACCTCCCCACAAAAAAATCTTTGATCCCCATTTCTTTTGCCCTGGTTCCTAATATATCTGAATCTCACAAGCTCATTTTTATGCTTTCAGAAACCCCTTCACCAGCTTCAACTCACAGCCTATCTTACAGGTAAGTAACTTCTTTTCTTTAGGAATCTGTTCACACTGACATTGCCAGTATCCCTGGGATTACTTCTCCACTAGCCTATACCACTGAAGTTTATAATTTGTTTTGTAAAAAAAAAAAAAAAAAAGGAGAGGTTAATAACATTGTGTTTAATGTACATCAGAATTATTTAATTTGGGTTTCAAACGGGATTCCCCCCCCCCCTGGCCTAAAGGCATTGGCTTTCTTTTACATTAAAAAATTTTTTTTTTTTTGTAGTTGTAGATGGACAGAATGCCTTTATTTCATTTATTTTTATGTGGTGCTAAGTATCGAACCCAGTGCCTCATGCATGCTAGGCAAGCACTCTGCCACTGAGATACAACCCCAGCCCTTGATCTTTCCCTTTTTCTGCTGATGCTTTTATTTCCCCTCTATAGACCTTCATCTGCCTCCTCTGGACAGGGGATTTTGTCTTTCAAACCATATCTAAATGGAGATTCAGGCCACACAAGAGTCCTCACCCCTAACAATTCTGGTAAGTTAAACATTCCCAAAGGAGTGGAGTTTCAACCACTGACACATATACTAAAATGAAGATTTTCCAAGATAACAAGAAATTGAGTTTCATTCCCCAAAGAGCATTGTTTCCAGTTGACTCTAATATATATATAGTTAAGAGTCATTCTAATTCCTATACAATGAATGAATTTTGCCTAAATAGTCCTCACCATGTTACCAGTTGAATCCTACTGTTTAGCCTGGTTGGTCTATAGTATCAAACTGGCTTTTTTGTTATCTTGAACATGCTAACAACTCAATTCTGAGAATTATAACACCAACATGCTTTCTTCTCCTTGTGCTTTTCAGTAAAAGTACTCTACCACCAGCCAGCCCTTTTGATGCCAGCCCATCTTCCATAGTTTGCCTAAATCTTTTCAGTGCCTATCTTTCTACTTACAGTTAAACTCAAACCTCAGGAGGCTGGGGTTGTAGCTCAGTGGTGGAGTGCTTGCCTCGCATGTGTAAGGCACTAGGTTCAATCTTCAGCACCACATAAAAATAAATAAAATATAAAGATATATTTAAAAAATTCGGGGCTTAAATTTGAGAAGTTTTTTTAAAAAATTAAAAGATAAACTCAAATCTCAGATGGCTCTGTCAGTACCCCATCTTCATAGGAAAAGAATGGATTTTGTAACCTACTATTTTTTTTTCCTTTAGTACTGGGTATTGAACCTGGGGGCTTTATCACCAAGTTACATCCCTAGCCCCCCATTTTTTTTCTCCCTTTAATTTTTTGAGACAGGGTCTCACTAAGTTGCTTAGGGCCTCATTGAGTTGCTGAGGTTGGCCTCAAACTTGCACTCCTTCTGTCTCAGTTCCCAAGTTGCTTGGATTATAGGTGTGTGCCTCCATGCCTGGCTGCAACCTACTTCTTAAATTATGTAGCTAATACTCTTTTCCCTTCTGTGTTCCTTTATTAAGAGCTACCAAGATACTTGATCCACAAGTAAAAGTAACTGCTGAGGAACTGCCCAAGTAAGTTGTCTTTCACCATTCCATCCTATCCTTCAGGTCAGAGGGAGAGCAGAACCACACTAGAGAGTCTTCCAGGTTTCCAGCTACCAGTCCTTCAGGTAAGCCTGGCTAGTACAACTTGTTTGTGCATAAAAATTCATATGGTTAGGCCTACACACTAACAACCTCATTCTTGTCTCAGGTTAGAGTAGTACAATGTAACCAGTGGAAAATGACATGGGTTTCAACTGATAAACATCTGTTAACAATTTTCCAGGATAGTCTCAACTTCAAAGGTTCTATCCTATTATGAGATTAGCTTCCTGGTTTGAGTTATTTAATTAAGTCACATAATAGTGAGTATTGAGAAGATTTACTAAGAGGTTTTGGACAGAAAGGACACATTGACATTCCCAGTAGTTCCACAAGAGAATATTTTCAGTGAAATGTGTCTTTCAGGTGAAGGTACTGTTGAACTGGGAAAAACCACATTTATTTCTCCAGAGATAAGTAGAATAATGCCTTATAAATTTATGGGACTGATTCTGATTCAAGCAGCAAAAGGAAATGGGCAGGGTAATGAGAAGTTTGTAAGGGCTCTATTAAATGAAAAGTCCAGTCTTGATTTTTAAATGGATTTTTATAGCTTGGGGTTTAAGGGTATTTAGGTCCTTTTCCACTCCAAGCTCCCAGTGTCCCCAGGGAAAACTCCTGCATACTAAGTCTGGTATATATTTTGTTCCTACAATCTAAAATGCCCTTTATTTCATCAGCAAGAAATTAGGATCTAAGCCTTAAGAGGCAACACTGGGGAAATAATATCCCTCTCTAAGATCCTCACAAATGGAGGGATTAACCTACAAATGGAAAATGACTTAAGAGACCTATAAAACAACTATAAATATATGGTCCTAAATTGGATCTCCATTGAAATAAGCTATTTAAAAAAATTTTATGAGACAGTTGAGGAAAACTAAATATTATTAGAAATTTGAAACCTACTATTTTTTTTTTTCCTTTAGTACTGGGGATTGAACCTGGGGGCTTTATCACCAAGTTACATCCCTAGCCCCCATAACTCTAAAATGTAATTCTACTTTTTTAAAGGATATCCTCTCCTAATTTTCACCTCCAATAAATATCCAGACTAAATATTCACTACCTATTATTAAAACTGTTTCACAAACTCTGTGGGAAAGATTTACCCTGAGACAAATAGTTAATAGAGAGGGGATTTTGTAAAGATAAAAAGGTAGAAGACAAAGTAGACCCAGTATCAAAATTAAACAATTTTTAGCATTGGGTATTTTTTAAGATATGACGACATTGTTATTGTTTTTATTTTATGTAGATACATATGAAATTTTGTATGGTGGGAAGTTAGATGATGTCTGGATTTTGTTTTAATGTAATTTAGTAGAACAGGCAGTGGAAGAGAAATAAAAGATTGACAATGAATTACTTATTGAAGTTGGGGTTTCTTTGTTTTGTTTTTTAATTTTGAGACAGGGTCTAAGCTGCTTAGGGCCTCTATAAATTGTTAAGGATGCTTTCAAACTTGTAATACTTCTGCTTCAGCCTCCCAAGTTGCTAGGATTTCAGCTGTGTGCCTGGCCTAATCTACTTAAAAACTTTAAAAAGTTTTTAAAAATAGTTTTTGGGGCTGGGGTTGTAGCTCAGTGGTAGAGCGCTCACCTAGCACGGGCGAGGCCCTGGGTTCCATCCAACGACAAGTAAAAAGTAAATATTAAAATTTGAAGAAAGTGCATCCTCCCAGAGACATAAGAATTCTACCTTCTTGCTGGGTGTGATGATGCATCCCTGTAATCTCAGCAACTCAGAAGGCTGAGGCAGAATAGCAAGTACAAGGCTAGCTTCAGCAACTTAGTGAGACCCTATCTCAAAATAAAAAAACAGGCTAGGGATGTAGGGAAGTGGCTCAGTGGTAAAGGGCCTCTGGGTTCAATCCGCAATACCAAAAAAAAAAAAAAAATTATTATAAACCATTGAAATACTCAAAGAGAGCTTCATAGGTAGCAACAAAGCCTTGTCACAAAAAATGTACAAATCTGTTTGGAAAGCTTAATCATTATGCAATGGGGAAAAGTCATGGGGGAAGCAACAGGGGTGGTTTATGTCCCAATAAACTTCATGTAATAGCTTAACAGGGTCTTATTAGCCTTTTCTGTTGTTTATAAACACTCAAAATCTGCCTTCTTGTTCTTTGCTGCAGACTCTCTACCAACAGAGGCAGATGGTATTAGCCAGGGAGAGAGAATGGACCACTTCCAGATAAGCCATCAAGGTCTCATCTATACATATTGTTGAAGGATGGACTGTAGTATCCAGTACTCATTAGCAGAGATGACCTTGGAAATGTGCCCCTGTTTTGTTTCCTGGTTTCATTCTGTATCTTATTTCCTTTTGATCTTTATACTTGATATTACCTCTCAGGAAAGTGGTTAGGTCTAAATAAGACTAATGATGTTTCCCCCTGAGAAAGTACATTACTCCTTTCATTTCCTAACAATTTGAAACTAAGGGTATAAAATTAATTTTTGGCATCATGCTTGGAAGTGAGGAGACTGGATAATATATTCATCAACTTGTTTCATTTCTGGATTTCATTTTTTAGCTTTGGGTATATTTTACCATGCCCATGTTATCAAGTACCAACTCTTGTTCTTACCCTATTATGCTTTTCCTATTTTTTGTTTCTCTACACCTATTTACTATTAAATATGTTGATTTTCCTTTGTTAAAATAATTGGAGACACAGATATACAGCTTATTGGAAGATATAGATAATAAAGTAGATGCTCTTTTATGGCTGTTGCAACTCATTATGTTCTGGAATGGTATGGATGAACCAATGGAGTTAACTCCAAGCCTGTTGAATCTGTCACTGCTGAGACCTCAGAAATTTTAATCATTATCATCTGACCACTGGAAAACAACATGTGTGGTGACAGATTCCAACCTACTGCCTTTTAGTTTTTGTTCTTTTAGTTTACCTCAAGTCCTGCCCCTTCAAATAATAAAATGTATACTAAACCTGAACTCTTTTAAAAGCAATGCTGGGGATCAAACTAAAGGCTTCACACATGGTAGGAAAGTGCTCTACTACTTGAGCCACACTCCCAGCCCCTAAATCAGAAATGTTAATGGACTTGGCTCCATTAATCTCTAAACCATAGGCATGGTAAAGTGGAAAAAAGAGAAACAATTTTATTTTTGGCTTTTTTATTATTATTCTAGCAATTTGGGGCTTCCACTCTTATTTTCAGATAGTTAACCCATTGATATCTTTTTGCTTTGTATATGATCCCAACTGAAGAAAATCATTCCAAAACATCAATAATTAATTCAGTTAAGAGAGGGAAAATTCTCTTTGGATGCAAACTGAGCCAAGGAGGTTGGGGTGGGGGTTGGAAAGAAGAAGAAAAATCAGTCTTTGTCAAACTAGACAGGAGCTTGTGTCAAGTTTGTAAAACCAAACCTGGAACTTCCTACCATCCTTCCTTTGAACAGGAGAAATCATCCCCTCTTCTCCATCACTCTATAATGTAATTCTACCTTTTTAAAGGATATCCTCTCCTAATTCTCACCTCCAATAAATATCCAGACTAAATATTCACTACCTATTATTAAAACTTTTTTACAAACTCTGTGGGAAAGATTTACCCTGAGACAAATAGTTAATAATAGAGAGGGGATTTTGTAAAGATAAAAAGGTAGAAGACAAAGCTGTCCCAGTATAAAAAATGAGAACATTTTTACCACCAGTGATTCGGTGATGAAGCAGGTAAAACACAGAGCCATCAAATTGATATAAGAGAGAGTATTTCTGACAAGGCCTGGTACCTATTGAGAATCTTAACTGCATTATACAGAATTTGTGCTCAGAGAGGAAGGAAACAGTACAAGGCAGTCTTATATTCCAGGGAAAATGGTGGGATTGGTGATTCATTAGAAATATTATTTAAATCAGAATTCTTTACCCCTTCTTTCCAGGCCTCCTATATATGTGTAGCTGAGGTCTATTTTCTGTAGTACACTAAGGGAAAAGAATAGCCTATACAAGAACAGGAGACATTTCCTGACCCAGGTTCTTGGCCTCCTCTACATGTGGCTCGAGTACTGGATTATTTGCTGATCCAATCCCTGATTTTGTATACTATGATCATCCTCCTTGGTCCACCCTCAACTTACTACAACCCCATCACCCAACCTGAAGAATACAAAAGCTTTTAAATTCTTTGCCACAAGGTAATTTAAAAAATGTAGTTTCTTTGTTTAAAGTTACTAAAATTTGGTTCATCTTTTAGTAACAGATCTTTTCCTTCCCAAAATCCCTCCCTCGCTCAGTCCTGTATGATCACATAATCCTCCTCCTCATCATCTTCTTCCTCTTCCTCTTCCTCCTCATCTTCCGGCAGTTCCTCTTCTTCCTCTTCCTCTTCTTCATCTAGACAAACTACCACCTCAGCTGGCTCAGGTAATCGAGAGTCAAACCAATCCAGTACCTGCTGGGTGCTAAGTCTTGATGCCTGACTCAGCTGAGGGATATCAATTTCCCGTAGCTGCTGGTGGGCTGCCCAATACTTCTCCAAAGGTCGTATATCCGGTGGGGGTGGGGGAATTGGTAGAGGTGGTGTCTCAGCCCATTCTTTCAAAGAGCGGGTTGATGGTGGTGTAGGAATTGCTGGGTCTTGAAAACTAGGGGCACCAGGTACTGCATTGTCCCGAAACCATTTTAGTTGCCCATGCTTCAAAGCGTAGCGTGTGTCACCAAACCACTGAATGATCTCAGGCCGAGGTAAACCAGTGATCTGTTCCAATTTATGGTAATCCTCACGCCGTGCCCATTGGCACTGTAGAAAAAAGGATTTGAGAATAGCCAGCTGCTCTTTGGTTTTACGCTTAGCCTTTCGTTGGCGTTGCATATCTGGGGAAAGGTAGTCTGTGGAGCCAACCCTACCTGGTACTGAGTTATGCCGTAGCCCTTGAGGCCAGGCTGGCTCCAGATGTGGGGGTAGTGCCTGTTCCTTGGGTGAGTGTGACTGTGGGATACAGCCTAGTGACTGGAGGGGTTTAGAGGTGGCAGTAGCTCCATTAGCCAGTACCCTGAACGAAGAGGAGGTAGAGGAGGAAGAAGGAGTCATACTAGGTGCTGACTCCTCCTTACAACTACTGGCAAGTAATGAGATTGATGGGGGCTTATCCAGAGCACGTGACTGGTGGACAGCTATGGAGTGGTTCCAGGAAGAAGTACCTACACCATGTGAGTAGTCAGGACCACTGCCTGCCAGTTCCTTAGAGAGGCCACTACTTTGAAGATCCTGCCAAAAATCTGACTGGGAGAATGTTCCACTGCCAGGTGTCAAAAGGGACTCCTTTGCTTTCTGGTGACTCAGTGGCAGTGTTGATATATGAGAGAACTCCTCAGGTTCTACCTTCAATCCTTTTATCTGGGGGGGCTCTCTAAAAGTCAGAGGGCCTATTCCAAGACCAACTTGTTCTGAAGGTGGCACTGGAGAAGGTGGCACCTCCTCTGGTGGCCGCCCTGCATGATGAGTAAAAGAGAGAAGGGATTTGAAGTGGAGTTGGTCCCGATGGTATACCACTCGTGCTCGAGTCTCTTCTATTTCTTCAGATGACCAGCTAATGCCACAGCGGAGGCGCTGGGCCATGAACCAAGTCTTGACTTTCTCCATCTGTAGCCCATAACGTAGGCAGAGAAGGGCAATGTCTGCTAGGCTGGGATAGGGAAAGTAGCTGAAGGTTTGTAGCAGGTGTTCATTGCTGTCTAGCTCACTGGTCTGGGCTGCTTGGGTCCACACAAGCTGTAGCTCCTCAGAAATTGGAGGAAGGCAGATGAGCCCTGCTGGTGAGCTAGTAACACTGCTGGCCTCTTTATTAGGAGGCATGGTGGGGTCTGATTTGTGCCCTTCAGAGACAGCTGTAATAAGAAGAGAAACAGCTCAATCACCGAGGCTCCTCTTTTGGCGCATCACTCAATTTCTACCAAACTGTTGGATACCAAACAATTAACTTTCTATCTGCATCATGTTGTATTGCTTTTAAAGTGTTTCAACAATTTCTCGTTAATTTTCAGAACCTTGTGGAGTCATCAGAGAGCTGTTACAATTCCCATTTTTTTAAAGCCCATAGAATTTAAATTATACCAAGTCACATGACTAGTAAGTGTTTCACCAAGACAGAAAAACCATCTATAGAGGTTCAAAAGGAAGAGCTTTTTTTTTTTTTTTGGTGCTGGAGATTGAACCCAGGGGTGCTTAACCACACTGAACCACACCTCAGCCCTTCATATTTTTTGAGACAGGGTCTTACTAAGTTGCTTAGGGTCTTGCTAAATTGCTGAGTCTGGCCTGGAACTTGTTATCCTCCAGAATTGCTGGGGTTACAGGTGTGTACCACCAATGCCCCGTGGAAAGGCTAAAAGTTATTCTTTATCTTTCCAATTCAACTTTGCTTCTGGTAGCTATTCCCCCATCTCTCACCGTCTAAATTCATGGAACAGGTATCACAAAAGGAGACTCAAAAACAAAAGGAACTATTACTCTCCACCTCCTAACAATTTATGATTAAAAAGAGAGGGGGACAGAGAGAGAGAGAATTTTAACATTTATTTATTTTTTCCTTAGTTCTCGGCGGACACAACATCCTTGCCTGTATGTGGCGCTGAGGATCGAACCCGGGCCGCACGCATGCCAGGCGAGCGCGCTACCGCTTGAGCCACATCCCCAGCCCATTATGATTACCTCTTGAATGTAGAGATAGGTTGGGAAAATAACTGATGACTATCTGTAAGGTGTAACAGCATTGTCCTCTGCCCAGCCCCCAGCCATTTCTTTTTCTTTCCCTTCTGGGAGGTGGAGTACCTTCAAGCCCTACACTCAAACCAGAAACCTTTATTATTATTTTCCATCTCAAGTAGGATGATAATATAGAGATCTAGGATAAATGGGGCTCCCTCACCCTGGGTTTAGATCTAGGATAAATGGGGCTCCCTCACCCTGGAAAAGGGAATGTTTCCTTCCCCAAAACAGCCTCTTAACAAAGGTTATCCCCTCCCCCAGCCTTTATCTCTTCCTACAGCTCAGCCTCTCTCCAGGTAGCCTGGAGAGCTCCTTCCCATACTGGCAACCCCCTCCAGGTTGGGCAAAAGGCCACCTGCTGTATCTTTTCAGTTCAGCTTTCTCCTCAACATCTTGTGGACAGGTTCATTATAAATTGTAGCCAGCTCTTACAAAAGATACCCAGCAGAAGCACTGCTCCCAGGGTTAAGGATGTGGGGACTACAGGGATAGCCCCAACTGTGTTTCATTCCTGAAATACCTGCTCAGGTTATTTCCCAGAAAGTTCTGTTGACAATTTTAATTCATTTCCCTATGTGGACTGAGAGATCCTGTAACACATCACCCTTTCCTCTTAGGAGAATCCGACCTGTATTTATAAATATTACTACTATACTACTAATCTGTTAGATTTCTACGTAAATGTTACATGATGAACTGAGAAAATAAATATCAAGTCCAAAAGTTACAACAATATAATATCAGGGATTTTACTTATTATTACTATTATTTTTGAGGTGCTGGGAATTGAACCCAGAGCTCTTGTGTGTGCTGGGCAAGTGCTCTACCACCAAACGACACCCCCAGGCCCGTGGACTTTAAAATTGAAAAAAATTCAGAAGCATTTTTGCACTTGAGGCCATTCCCTTTAATAATTAAATCTAGCAAATTGAATGCCATGCAAATCTTAAAAGCAGTACAGCTTTAATAGTACCTTATGGGGTTAAATGGTAACAGTGTGATACGGCAGGTAAAAACATGAAATCCATTTTGGGGAGAGGGGTTAGGGGTATTGGGAATTGAGCCCAGGCCCTTATGCATGCTAATTATGTGCTCTACCACTGAGCTACACCCCAAGCCCAAGAAAAATGAACTGAGTTTAAATCCCAGTTCTACCACTTTTTCTCTATGTAGAATGAGTTTCTACAATTTCTAAAATTTTAGCTATATGAAATTGATAAAAGTTACTGAAATTGTGAGCCTCGGTTTCCTCATATAAAAAAGAAAAACAATGCTGAATATATGTGAACAGTTAGATATTTTTACCAAGCACCTACTATTGCTAGGCATTATGAATAGAAAGGGGTTAGAGTAACTGTGAAGACCTGGAGGACTGAGGTGTGGCAGTTTTGAGGTTAATTGCCAGCTTCATTACTTCTAGAATGTTGTTTGTCCTTAGGCAAATTATTTAACCACTCTGTAAGCCTTATTTTCTCATCAGAAAAAAAGTTATCTACCTGGAAAGTTTTTGACTAAATTAAAACAAAAAATGCCCTTGACATTATGCCTAGTACAAAGTAAAGGCCCAATACAGTTGAGCTTTTTAAAATTACTTCAGCTTCATGGGTGACTCTGATATAAATTAATGCTCCCCTTGGGAAAATGGGGCAAAGACTGTATTCTTTAAAAATCATGGTTTTTCAGTCTGACTGCAGAATCCAAATTCTAGCTAACAGTGGAGGAAACTACAATTTTAATGATTTTCTTCTTTTTGCAGTGCAGTCTGAGGATCGAACCTAGGGCCTTAACAGATAGGCAAGCAAGCACTGTACCTATGAGCTACATCCCCAGTCCCTATAATTTTACACTTTTTAATATTTTGGAGTTTGGATACAATTTCAGAGTGTATGTTTTTTTTTTTTTAATGTATGAAAAATCACAGTTTTGGGGAGAATTGCTTCCAAAATTTGAATCCATTTTGAATGCCATATGAATTGCTCCACCTTTCCCCTTCTAGTTTCATCCTAGACACTGCTTTATGGCCAGGGGCCAACTGCTATTTAGAAATGTGTCCCCCTCCCCCGGAAACACCATCAAATCCAAGCTGGAAAATACTTTATGATGGCAGTACTTGACATCTTCTTAACCTCTTTTTTGTTCTTTTCCATCAGGACACCCAATTCACACTTTAAATATGAAGAAAATATAGCATAAGTCCTAGGAATAAAGCAGTTTAGTCCTTTGTGAGGATGAGAACTGACATGAGAATATGAGACAGTCACAGCTATAATCCTACAAGGAAGCATTTTGCTTTTTTTTTTTTTTTTTTTAGTTGATAGGCCTTTATTTGCTTATTTATATGTGGTGCTGGGAATCGAACCCAGTGCCTCACATGTATAAGGCAAATGCTCTACCTCTGAGCTACAACTCCAGCCCCTGCATTTTGCTTTTATTCATGTGGTTTGAATACTTCAGATTCTCATAGCATCGGCTTGATATTTAATGTAATATGCACTCATACAAATAACACATACATCCAGTCTTCATTTACATAAAACTCGAGTTATAGAAGAACTCCTGAAATGAAATGGTAGCTTAAATCAAGGCACAGGTATATGGATGGCAATTCCCCAGAAGAATCTGGCTTTAGACTACAAGGAAACTACCACCAGAGTGGCTCATGAGAATTATAACAAGTTGGGCAGACACTATAGTAATCAAAACCACAATTTAAGCCGGGCGCAGTGGCCCATGCCTATAATCCCAATGGCTCCAGAGACTGAGGCAGAAGGATTGCAAGTTCAAAGCCAACCTCAGCAACAGCAAGGCGCTATGCAACTCTGTGACACCCTGTCTCTAAATAAGATACAAAATAGGGCTGGGGAATATGGCTCAGTGGTTGAGTGCCAGAGGTCAATTCCCAGCACATCCTGCCCCCTCAAAAAAAAAAAAAAAAAAAAAATTAGACTCTGTAGTATCTATTCTCATGCCTCCATTTTGGATACAGAAAGGGAAACGAAGCTGGAGAAGGACTCCTAGGGCAGAGGTGTGCTTGTAAGTATCTCTCCTGAATAATCATTACATTTTATTCCTTATTAAATAGACCAGATATGCCCTACTAGTATGTTAAGTCACTAATAAAAAATGCAGAAAGCCCTTCTTTTCCCCTTGGGCTTTTTGCATCCCTGAGCAAATGGCAGAGAAAGGGCTGCATTAACTTAAGCTTCAGTGTTCACACAGTCCTAGGAAAAAAGAGGACTTTGGAACTTTCCTGTTGAACATAGGGTTATGGTTAAAGTGGAAGACAGTTAAAGTGGGAAACTAGATATGATCCTGCTGAATTCCCAAAATCTGTATTCAGAGATTTGAAGTACTACCTTAAAAATGTATTTTGGTAGTTTTAAGGACTTTTCGCGATACTTATATGCTTCTTAACTTTTTGGATCATAAGAATCAAATAAAAGTTACAGATCCTTAGAAAGTTAAAATAACTCCTCCCCCAAAATAAACATTCACATACTCAGGGTTCACTGACAGCCAAGAAGTCAGGTTAAGAATCTCTGCCTTGGGGTTGGGGTTGTGGCTCAGAGGCACAGCGCTTGCCTAACATGCGTGAGGCACTGGATTCAATCCTCAGCACCACGTAAATATAAAATATATTGTGTCCACCTTTAACTAAAAAACAAATATTAAAAAAAAAGAACCTCTGCCTTATGTCTTTCCAACTTTAATAAAAGCATGGTGGCAAACGCTTAGAGATAAACAAGCAGCTTGATGTGCATGAATAGGAAAAGATCCACAAGAATTCCACTTGATTTAGAAGGGTCACAGGGTATTCATAGTATCAGCTGGAGAGAGTGAAAGGGTGTTTAAATGACCTACTGAACTTGTAGGTCATTCAACCAATACCCACAAGTTGTAACTGGGTAGTAGAGGTTAGTAGGCTGCTTTTTAGTGCACCAAAATCATTGATTTCATTCAGTCTGTGCTTGGAACAGCATTGTGACTCCAACAAAACTTCTGTTGCTCAATGTGTGTGTGTGTACATATATACATGAGATAATGTAACTAAACATCACATCATATGATGAAAAATACTACATTAAAAACTGTTCCTATATGGTGCATGCCTGTAATCCTTGCAGTTTGGGCAGCTGAGGCAGGCGGATTGCAAGTTCAAAGCCAGCTTCAGCAAAAGCGAGGCACTAAGCAACTCAGTGAGTCCCTGCCTCTAAATAAAATACAAAATAGGGCTGGGGATGTGGCTCAGTAGTCGAGTGCCCCGAGTTCAATCCCCAATACCAACAATGACAACAACAAAAAAGCTGTTCCTATAGCTGGGCATCCACGTGTAATCCCAGCAAATTGGGAAACTGAGGCAGGAGAATCACAAATTTCAGACCAGCCTCAGCAACTTAGGCCCTAAGCAACTCAGTGAGACTCTGTCAAAATAAAAAATAAAAAGATGTGGTTCAGTGGTTAAGTGCCCCCTAGGTTCAATTCCCAGTACCAAAACAAACAAACAAAAACCCCTATCCTATAAAAAAACTAGGGTCAAGTGCTTTGGAGAGAGATAATACAAGGAGAGTATACATTTAAACACTGATAAGTTAGGAGTAGGCAAGACAACTCTAAAAGACTGGATATGAGACAAACATCTCAAAAGTATTCTTCACTTAGATTGCTTCCTAAGTGTCTAATTTCATGTCACTTAAAGAATCCAAAACTGAAAGTCATAGATGATCAAAGTGTTTAGTTCTCATCCCAGACTGCATCCTAGAATTACCTGGGAAAATTAAAAACCAGGCCACTCTTCTCCCTACTCTGATTTAATTACTCCGGGTTGGGGGTCAGGCATCCATATATTATAAAGTTCTCAGGATGTAGCCAGGTTTGAAGAGTCCCTTGTGTAGTTAATACTAAAAAGGTAATTGGGTACTCCAGTCAGCAGACTTAACACAAAACAGCCTCAGCACTACACCAAAAGGCCTGTGAAACGAATGTACTTTGAATTATAATAATTAAGATATGTATGCATTATTTTTAACTTCCCAACTTTTTCAGTTACTGCCATCTATCTGTCTAATCATATAAAAGGTCTTCAGATGAATGATAAAGGAGGCTCATAGGATAAAAAAAGATCTCCTGATTTGGGCCCAAACGGGTCTCAGCTTTAGTCTTCTTTCAGTTTAGAAGTCTCAGACTAGTACGCAACACCAGGAACCTCTGAGGACTCGGACTCTCAGTTTCCTGGTTGGTTTTCTGACTACAGCTGGGCACGGGAGTAAGAAGGGGCAGCTTCTTCTAAACCTTTCATTCCCAAAGGCCACTGCTCCCTAGAAGTAAATTCAGGTTCTGTACGTGTGTTGAGGTAGTCATGGGGATGGGGTGGGAGGGAAGGCCTGGGAAGGAAACGTTTCTCCTATCCTCCATTTCACAAGCTGTCTAGAAGGCTCTGAACTGGGTCAGAGAACAAAAAGTTGCTACACTTGGGATGGTGAGCCCCAGGAGGCAAGCGAATCTCAATCCTTTCCTCTCCAAGGGCGTCCCAACCCAACCTTCCCCTCCTCCCTACACACCCCCTTCTCCCCCGTTACAACAGGAGGAATCAAAAAGTCCAGAGAAGAAAGCGGAGAGAATCGGACGACTTCGAACCTACTATTCTCCTCGAGGAGAATGGGGCTCTGAGGGTCGGAGATTGTACACCGGCTAGGAAGGGAAGTCCGAGGGGCTGGGGATCACTCACCGCGGTCCAGCCCGGGCGGCGGCTCCCAGCCTCGCACCACGGGCCGGGTGTGGGTGGGTAAGAGGGGAACAGGGCAAGGAGCCTCCAGATGGGAGTGATGCTGCTGCCCCGTGCGGCCTGCTCCGAGCCCACCCGCGCGGAGGGCCAGGACCTGACTGTCCCCCCCACTACCCCCGCCCCAAGAGCGTCCCTGGCCCTGCCCTCCCTGCTCTAGCGACTTGGAGGCGGGGGGAATGGGTGGGGCGGTGCGAAGGTGGCCAGAGTCCTTATTGGCGGTCGCAGGTGGGCGGGCACCAGCGCAGCGCACTGGGCCGGCCATTGGCTGCGTGGATCTCAGCTGAAGTCTGCAATTGGCTACGTGAACCACTGCGGGTTAGCTATTGGATGTGTGAGGCAGGGAAGATGTCCCCCGGTACCAGAGTGCTGTGAATGGTACCCTCCACCTATCCGCACCGGACCTTCTGAGTACGAGCCACTTTCCTCCCAGAAATGTCCCTTGCTAAACTGTCTGGACCACCAGCAACTCCCATTTGTTTCCTCCTGCGGGAAGCCCTCCGCAGATCTTAACATCCCCTTCCCCGGGGTACATGTGAGCTGTGCCTTCCTCAGCAGAGAGCCCAACCGCCGCCAGCAGCGTTGGCTGTAGCGAAGTGTGTAAAGCAACAGGGAACTTATTCTCGAGGTGGATCAGATGTCTTGCCACCCGAAAAAAACGAGCCCAAAGACGGGCCGCTTCCTGGATCAAACTGGCACCAGACAGGTGTCCTCAAGGACGAGGTGCTGGAGCGGTCCTTCTTTGGGACCTACCAAACTCTCAGGCTTCCCTCCCTGTCCTGGTAAAGAAGACCTGGACCTCTGCCTCATATTTAGGTGCCTTGGTTTGCACTATTGAGAGAGGGATGACAATAAAATGAGGTTTTCAATGAAGCATTATCCTTTATAGTATGAAATTCTGGGCCAAAATTTATATATTTAGGATTCACCATCTTCTGACTAAAACGTAGAAGCCATAACTTCAGAAGTGACTCATCTATTCTCATATAGGTCTTTGCAAAAGCCCCATCTTGCCTATTTAGGTCATTTAATAGAAAACTTCAGACTTTGCCCTATATTCTCAGACCTCACAACTTCCCTCTCCTTACATGTCTCCCAAAAACAACCACAAAACTACTTTTCGTTCTTCATTGTTCCACTCAGTCTTAGAGCTCTTTCAGGGTTGCCAGACATCTTAAACT
This sequence comes from Urocitellus parryii, assembly GCF_045843805.1. Lineage (NCBI taxonomy): Eukaryota > Metazoa > Chordata > Mammalia > Rodentia > Sciuridae > Urocitellus > Urocitellus parryii. Next base: position 36,396,731 of record NC_135536.1, read on the forward strand.
TACCCGCTTCAGCGCTGAGCTTTATTTTCTATTGCTATCCCCTTCTTTTGCCCCTGCCTCCCCAACCCTCCTCATTACATTTGGTAACAATAGCAATTTCTAACAGCCATCCTACTTCCTTCAAACTAATATCTGGCAAAAATATGGGGTAACCAAAAGAAAGACATATACACTCATCTTTAAGGCTAGAAACTCTTGATCCCCTGAGGTTTGATTCAGGATTAGTTGTTTAGAGCGGCAGCCAAAGTGGCCACAGCAAACTTCCAGTTGATTGGCTCACGTGGCCCCAGCAAACTTCCAGCTGATTGGCTCACTGCAGCCCCAGCAAACTTCCAGCTGATTGGCTCCTCTGCGCTAAGCTCATTGGGCTATTTCCCTGCCCTTTCAGAACACGGAGCTGCTCATTGGGGGATCTTTTGGCTCCGCCAATGCGACCCAGCCAATCGGCTTTAAGAGCGGGAAGAGTGCCAGTTGAGCTGCTCGGAGGAAGTGCCCCAGGTGTGCTTGCTAAAAATAAAGTTCGTTGGTGCTTGATAAGTGGCTCCTGAATTGTGCCCAGACTGTGGCAATTAGTGGTATCTAAAAGACTTTCTCCTAAATCACAATTATTTCCGTGATCCATTAGTTCATATGTAATTAAGGGAAAACATTTTAGGTAGCAGCAACTCTGTTACTAGTGGAGAGGTCATTTCCTCATAATCCAAGCATTTTATTAGACTGGATTAACTGGGAAGAATTCGTGCTTGTTTGGCTGGAAAGCTAGGCAGAATTGCCAGTGAGAACTAAGCGCCTGACCTGGAGGGTTTGGTTAAGTCATTCTGGGCATTGCAGTTCATGGGCCTGGCGTTGTAAACGACAGACAACTTTGTCAACTTTCTTTTCTCAAGACACATTCTCAGAGTCAGGAGTGGCAAGAGGGAAGAATTCATTATAGGAAGTCACTCCTCTGATCCAGTTCTGAAGTGCAGACTGAAGCTTCTTTCTTGTGAGTTTCACCCCAATGATTTTTATGCAGGTATTTTTTGTTTTTGTTGTTGTTTTTGTAGTGCAAAAACAATAACATGCATGCTATGCAAGCACTCTTATCACTGAGCAATCTCCCTAGTCCACCCTGTAGATTTAGAAGACTCAGTGGAGAGGGTGGTAAAGTGGACAATAGGAAGAGGTCTAGACTCTAATAATTGAACAGAGGATCCCACCTTTAGCAAGACAATAACCCACCCAGTTTTTCCAGGAATTTGTGCTGAAGAATGAGGATTCATGTCATTCTCAATATAGAGATGTTAATGTCCATCTTCCAAGGCACTGGAGGAGACCCAACAATCTGTTAATGAGGCTGTTAGTTTTTGTAAAATTTTAAATATATTTAAACTGTAATTGATTCAAAGATTGATGTCTCAAAGCCAGGTGTTGTAGTACACACCTGTAATCCCAGAGACTGGGAGGCTGAGGCAGGAGGATTGCAACTTCTAGGCCAGCCTCAGAAACTTAGTAAGGCTTTAAGCAACTTAGTGAGATCCTGTCTCAAAACAAAAAATAAAAAGAGCTGGGGATGTGGCTCATCAATGGTTATGCACCACTGGGTTCAATCCCTGGTACCAAAAAATAAAGATTGATGTCTCTTTCCTTTCTGACTTCCCCTGCATCACATTTCCCCTTTTGTTAGTTGGCAGTAGAGAAGCCATGGACATTTGGGGATTGGCTAAGGAAGCTGAGTTGGGGATACACTTTGGGTTTAGCTGGTATATAACATGGTTTGTAGTTGCTTTTGTGAATACATTATCTGCGTGTAGGTATAGTACTATAGACTGAACTGTGTACCCACTAAGCTCATGTTAAAGTAGTAACCTCCAGTGCCTCAGAATGTAACTATTTGGACATAAGATCTTTAAAAATAAATTAAGTTAAAATGAAGTCTTTAGGGTAGGTTCTAATACAATATGACTGTTGCCCAGAAAAGGAAATTTAGACATAGAAATGTCTAATAAATTAAGTATGTGATAGACCCAACCTGATTTTCTTTTAAAATTGGGAGCCATCTCGCCACAAAGCCATGAAAAGCTAATTTCAGCTTTACTATAAATTACTGTAAATTCTGAACCTGCTTGGAATGCCTGCCCGTGCCTTGAACTCACCCATGCCTGGCTCTCTGGCCAGATAGCAGCCTTCTCTGAAACTTTAGTGACATCTCATAAATATTGGCCTTCCCTGGCCAGATAACGACCCTTTCTGAGGCTCTAATGACCCTCATAAATTCTGATGTTGGGGCCAGCAAAAATGTAAACTACCATTTGTGTTATGCTCATCAGAGTTTTGTTATCTGTAACCCCCCTTTGTGTAACTTGCTAGGCTATAAAGCTGGGCTGCAGGAAAGCTGCAGCTGCTATCTTGTTCCCACGGGGTTTTGGGTGGGAGAGGCAGCCTGGCCGGTTGAAATAATAAGCTTGCTTTAATTTGATTTTAATTAGAGTCAGTGGTCTTTTCTTGCGTCTTGGTCTAACATATGCACAGAGGAAAGATCACATGAAGATGTATGGAAGAGGGCTATCTTCAAGCCAATGCAAGAGGCCTCAGAATAATATCAATACCTTGATGTTGGACTCCTAACCTCCAGAACTGAGGCAACAGATTTCTGTTTAAGCCACTCAGTCTGTGCTGTTTCATTACAGCAGTCCTAGAAAACTAATACATAGCTTCCAAGAATAATGTCATCAATTCAAAGACTCAATTAGTCATTGCAAATTTAAAATACTCCAAAATCTTACATCATATTTCTGAAAGAAATTTCATAGAAACTTTTCCAAGTTTGAAAAAAATCGTGGGCTGGGGATGTGGCTCAAGCGGTAGCGCACTCACCTGGCATGCGTGCGGCCCGGGTTCGATCCTCAGCACCACATACAAAGATGTTGTGTCCACCAAAAACTAAAAAATAAATATTAAAATTCTCTCTCTCTTCTCTCTCTTTAAAAAAAAAAAAAAGAAAAAAAATCCTAAAGGTTTTTGTAACAGTCATTTATAGCTAGGCATGGTGGTTGTAATCTCAACTACAAGGGAGACTGAGGCAGAAAGATTCAAGTTCGAGGTTCTCTGGGCAATTCAGCAAGACCCTGTTTTCAAAAATAAAAAAAGGATCCCAAGATGTAGCTCAATGGTGGAGTGCCCCTGGGTTCAATCCCCAGTGCTGGAAAAAAAATTTAAAAACAACAAAAACCCCACAAAGTGTGAAGATAAAACTTTTCTAAATTTTCAAGAATTTATAAAATGTGATTATGCTAAGAAGACTGAATTTTCTTTTTCCTTTTTTATCCCTTCCCAGTACTGGGGAGTTACCTAGGGGCTTCTGCATGCTAGGCAAATACTGTACCTCTGAGTTACAGCCCCAATCCTTTTTATTTTACTTATTTTTGTGGTACTAGTGATTAAACCTAGGGACACTCTACTACTAATGTGCTACACTCACAGCTCTTTCCCTTTTTTTTGACAGGGCCTTGCTAAATTGTCCAGGATGACCTCGAATTTTCAATCCTCCTGCCTCAGCTTCCCAAGTAGCTGGGATTACAGGCACGTGCCACTGCACCTAGCTTCTTTATAGGAAACTTTATATAATAATGATATGAGCTGGGCACATACCTTTAAGTGGCACATACCTGTAATCCCAGTGGCTTGGGAGGCTGAGGCATAAGGAGGCCCTAAGCAACTCAATGAGACCCTGTCTCTAAATAAAATACAAATAAGGGTTGGGGATGTGGTTCAGTGTCCCTGGGTTCATTCCCCAGAATCGGATTAAAAAAAAAAAAAAGATATGAAAAGGCTATTAAAGAGTGTGTATCTCAAAAAAAGAATTATAGAAAAAAATGTATAGGTTTTCCAGGCAGATAATTTTTTGGCAGATTTTTAAAAATTCCAATTTCTTGAGATCTTTTCTCATTTAAAAAATACTCACACAAGTATTTTTTAAATGAGAAATTTGTGATTTTGTATTTACTTTTTCTTAAAAGGGGCTCCAAAAAAATTGTATCCTCAGGCATCCAGAAAACTGAATCTATCCCTGGTACTATCCAAATGGATATGGTGAGTTTCTATCCCAATTAGGGGAACTGTGCTCCAGCATTCTGTATCTTGACTTCTAGAAAATACTAAAGTAACATGTTACAGGAAGCAAGAGGGCTAACTAGACAGAAGTATGAGTATTAAGAATTTGGGGTATGGGCTGGGGTTGTGGCTCAGTGGTAGAGTGCTCACCTAGTGCGTGAGAGGCCCTGGGTTCAATCCTCAGCACCACATAAAAATAAATAAATGAAAAACAAAGGTATTGTGTACAACTAAAAGAAATTAAAAAAAAAAAGAATTTGGGGTAGACTTAGATTAGCAAAGGCTGCATTGAAGTTGTTTGTGAAAGAAAGGGTTCAGACAAATCTATTGCTAAATTAGGATGTCAGACACCTGGAAAAGAGGTCAGGGCCACAGAACCCCTAGGCAATAAGTTATGGAGAGAACCCCTGAACAGCTCCATACTCACCTCTCCTTGGGTGCCTGCTCCTCATGCTGACTCTTCCCTTCAACATATCTGGTTTCACTTACAATATCCAAGAAAGAGTAGGTGCTCTGCAGTGACATCACAACTTGGCCATTATGATGTAATGAGGAGGCATCTGATTATGCTCCAGCTGGTGCTTCCCTATGAGGAACATTGTTGTCTCATTACCTTGTGAGTAACTGGATTCTTCCATCATTCAGGTGATGTGGGAGTCAATCCTGTTAGAACTTGATCTTTTGTGCAAGTACTTTGATATTTATTTTTATCATTCCATTATGGGTCAGACAGAGGTTCTTGCTTTTCTACATATTTCTCATCCTTTATTTTTGGGTTGCCCTTGATAAGCAAGGGGCTTTAAACTTCCCTTTCAATGTTTAAGGGGCAGAATACAACGCAGATGGCTTCTTAAGGAAGAAGATCCCCAACTCAATAGGAAATAGGGCTTTTCCCAATCTGTTCCCTTTAAACGCACCAGCAGCTGGTGCTGGGTGTCAGCTAGGCCCTGGTGACTTTCTCACCATGCCAAATGGTGGTGGGATCCTGTTGGGCTATCTTATACCAGGGCTGCCCAACTCCTCCATATCTCCTTCCCATTCAACTTATACAGAGCCTATTCTCCAGCAGAATAGGAATAGGAATTTTAAGAAATGAAATGACTTTTAAGAAATGAAAGTAATTTAGAGGGGGTTTTCAGGGAGGGAATCTTGCTCTGAATCCCTTGCTGTCTCAGTCCAAAACAAAAAATACTTCCAAGTACCTCATGTTTTCTTTTCAGATTTCAACTTTATTTCAAATATGAAGTTTTGTACCCAGAAGGAAAGGCAACTGCATGAAGAATTTGAAATGAGGCACAATACTACTGGAATGGGTTTGGGGTGAGAACATTAGTTTTGGGGGGATTTGCATAGCAAATTTTCATTCTTTCCCTGGGTTTGCTATTCAATAGGTGGACTATTCAGTCTCAAGGTCAGTGCTCTTTGGCAGTATCTCCAAAAGAATTCCCAAAGTTGGGGAAACAAGAGCCTTTGTTTTTCTTTGTGCTTGGAAGAGGAAGGGAATGGAAACTAGTAGGAAAAAAATAAAACATTGTTATCTCTTATGAAAAATCTTGGGGCTGTTCCTCAGTCAGGGTGTGTGTGTGTATGTATGTCACACATACATATACATACACATTTTTTTTTTTAATATTTATTGTTTAGTTTTCGGCAGACACAACATCTTTTGTTTTTGTATGTGGTGCTGAGGATCGAACCCGGGTCGCATGCATGCCAGGCGAGGGCGCTACGGCTTGAGCCACATCCCCAGCCCCCACATACGTATTATTTTTTGAGACAGGGTTTCACTAAGTTGCTTAGGGCCTTCTCAGTTGTTGAGACTGGTTTTGAACTTGTGATCTTCCTGCCTCAGCATTCCGAGCTGCTAGGATGTGTACCACCACAGGTGTGTGTCACCACACCTAACTCAGCCTGGTAATATAATATAGTCAGGAAGCTGAGTTAAGCCCATTTTCAGTCACACAAATTTTCTGATCCTGATGAGGTCAGTTCTCATCTCTGGACCTGTGTGCTCCTCTGTAAAGAAGCCTCAACCTAATGGTTTCTAAGATAAGCCTTTCAGGTCTCTGATGTTATAACCTGTATTAACAAGATCCAAAGGAACTCCAGAGAAACACAGGAGTTAGAAGCAAGGGAATGTGGGAATTAAGTTTCATAACTCTATGAAAAAAGTTGATCAGATAGGGCTTATTATGTAGAGAAGTGATGAACTACAATCATAAAGAGAAACAAAGGAACAGAAGGAAGGCTATAGGACAAGTGTAGGACAATTTCTGAGTTCTGGATAAGAAAAGGGACACAGTATTCCTTCCTAGAGGGTTGCTTAAGGATCAACTCCCTGACTTCTCTTGTGGCACTTCCCAGTTCATGGCTACCATGTTATATTCCAAATTGTTCCTGTTCATAAACCATCAGTTTTTAGAGTCTTCACCATAATTGCTTAATGCATAACATATAATAGGGCCCCTGCCCCATGATTCAAACTTTCCCATGTCACTAGCTAGGGAAAGTCACTGGTTGCAGCAGTCTAGGGTGTACCCTTCTGTGCTTACCCTTCTGTGTAAGAAATATGGATGGGACTTGATGGAAAGGGCATATTGCCTAATATTGGTAGCTCAACCCAAGGTGAGGAAAAGCCAGCCTATAGGGACATATCCTGGAACAGTAGTACATACCAAAAGGACCAGGCATACAAAAGTCTCTCAAGGTATTTGTTTCTTCCCTATTTTACAAGGCTTGGTGGTACTGTTAGTTGTTTAAGTCCATATTTAAAATATGAAGCACCCATTATGCATGTGTGCAAGGAGGCTCAGCCCAGGCCCCCATCTTGGGGCAACAATAGGGAAAACTGTCAGCTTACTCCCAAGCCCTGCAACAGTTTAATATGGGAAGAACTGGAAGAATCTCATTTTTTTTTTTTTCGTTGTGGTGCTGGGGATTGAACCCAGGGCCTTGGTGCATGTGAGGCAAGCACTCTACCGACTGTTATATCTCCAGCTCCAGATTCACATGTTATTCTATAAAGCTGAGAACAGACCTATGACTGAGCCACTGATTCTTTCAGAGAAAGAGCTCAAGGGATTAGGATTATCCCTAGTTCCTTTTCTCTGATCAGAGTTGGCATTTTATCCACTTAGTAATACTAGAGATCCCAGTGAGCCCAGGCCCACACCCTAGCTGAGGACCTTTCTAATGGAAACACCAGGGAATTGACCTTCAAGGCTAGTGGAAAAGGAGAGGTGGTGGCACATTAACAAGTATGGAGGATTGGCGACAGCCAATGTACAAGAGAATCCCAATGTACAAAAAGGGTGGAGTATGAACAGGTTTCCAACTTTTCTAGCACACGGATGGGTCCTTGTTGATCCTGCAGATCTGGCATAGGAGATAGCAGCAAATTCCTGGGAGGAACAGATGAAGCCTGGGGCTCTTAATATCTTCTCCAAGTCAGTTCAGGGAAATGGGAAGATGGGAAAGCAGAGCACAATCAGGAATTATGTTTTTTTCTTATTAAGAGATGACATAGCAATATTTTTAATTTTGTCTTTTTTAAAGAATAATAATGCAGGGAACGGGTTGTGGCTCAGTGGTAGAGCACTTGCCTAGCATGCATGAGGCACTGGGTTCATCCCCAGTACCACATAAAAATAAAGAAATAAAATAAAGGTATTGTGTCCATCTACAACTAAAAAAAAAAAAAATAAGAATGCAATATCATGGTTATGTACATGGGCTCTGCAGATTTCTTGGGTTCACAATTCATGTACTAGCTGTTTTTTTTTGTTTGTTTGTTTGTTTGTTTTTGGTACTAGGGATTGAATCCAGGAGCACTTTACCACTGATCTATATCCCCTGTCCTTTTTATTTTAAAACAGGGTCTCATTAAATTTCAGAGGCTAGCCTTGAATGTGCAATCCTCCTGTTTCAGCCTCCTGAGTCACTGGGATTATGGAGTGTGCCGCTGCACCCTGCTTAGCTATGAGATCTTGAACAAGACGAGAGTTTCTCCAGGGCTTATCTTTAATAGAAGAGGAATAATGATAATACTCAGGATTATTTTGAGCATGCACGTAAAACAGATTTTAGCAGATAAATGTTAAGAAAATGGGCTATTACTACTGTTAATGTGATATAACGGTAACACATACAAGTCAGGCAAGACATTATTAGACAATGAACCTCAACCCAGACTTCCTGGGTTCTCATTGATGATTAAACCGTGCATTGCTTGGTGACTTCCAGTAATTTCTTTCTTCACTTTGCTGGAACTCTGACCTGAGGTTGACCTATAAGATACATGAAATTCTTTTTTTCCCCACTAGATTATGATGATTTGCTTGAGTAAAGATCCAGAGTTCCTTTCTTGCCTCAAAGGATTAAGGCTGTGAACAGTAAAAGCATTTAAACAAATCCCATATTTTATTTTGAATACATGTGTGGGCACATGTACATGTCCCCTTCACTCAGAGTCACAGAATAAGGGGAGACAGAAGTTTTTGAGAAATTAGTAATGAAAAAGGATGTGGGAAGCTGGTTACCTTAAGGCTCCTTGTTCATCTGTAACAACAGGAACTGCTTCTTTCCCCTTTTCTCCCTTTAGAAGACTGTCAAGAAGGAGCCTGAGGGAGGAAGGTGGATCAACCATGGTCTTGGAGAAAAGGAAGTAGACTCTCTACCCCTTCTGGAGGAAGAAGGAATAGCAGAGATCAACTAAGAATGAAGAGGGAAAGGGAGAAAATATAGGTAAATGACCTAGAATAAAAGTAAATACCTTACATGTTCAAAGAAAAAAAAAAGTGATGAAAAGGGAGAGGAACAAGAAAAAAAGCAAAAAGCAAAGAGGTTAGGTATAGGGTAAGAGGAAAGGAAACTAAGCAACCAGGAAAGAAATAACTCCCATGTTAAGGTTAACCAAGAGAGACATGAATGGGAATGGGTAGAAGAGTCAGCTTTCCCATTTCACTGGCTCAGAATATGGATAAGACTGCCATCTTCTGGTGTCATTTGTCAAGTTGCTCTCATTCTTGATGTTTTCCATTCTTTATTCTCAAGAGAGATCCTGTCATTCTTTCCTTTCATCTGGGGGCTCTCAATCATATCCCCAACTCAGATATACTTCCCCAAAGCTGTCTCAGAGCATCCAGGCTGGAAATCTCTGGAGGCAAGAGCAAAAAGCAAGGGGCAGTGGATGTGCCATGGTTGGAAAGACGCTACTGGGTGATTGTGGAATACTTTCTGGGTTCTGAAACATTCTTGCCCCAAACTGGAGGACCCCTCCTCAGCCACAACCATAAGCTCGGGGCTTTGTCTCCTGAACTAAAGTAAAAGGTTGAAAAATGTGGCTTCTAATCTACACTATTACAATGCAGATGATAAAATGTCAAACAAAATGGAGCTGTAGAATAACTACATAAACCAAATCCAATTTCCCAAGAAGCAAAGTGGGGCCCAAAGAAGTACAACTTGCTTAAAGTTGTACAGCCAGTCAGTGACTTCTTTTTCTTCTAAACCAGAAGCAACAAATCAGAATAGTGATTTTTTGATTCACTGTTCCTTGACAACAGTCCATAAAGTGCTTAGAGGTTATTAAAAGGTACCCAGAAATATAAGGCTGACATTTTTCTGGAAGCCCCTGAGTAAATCAACACCTTAGGTGCCCCATTATTGGGCTACAAGGACAGGCTTGGGGTTGCTTTTGCCTCGATTATAATCCGGAACTTGCCTGGAGGACGGAGAAAATAGTTCTACCTGTCATCATTCCCCAGCCAATACATGAAAATTTTAGGGAGGAACTGTCGGGTGATAAGGGAATCCTGTCATGCCAGGGTCCAGAAGGAGCAATGGCCAAGTTCCTAGGATTAAGCAAGGCAATTATGGCTGAGATAAAACTAGGATGGGCAAACTGAGGGACCTGAGGTGGCAAAAGCCGAAAAACGGAAATAAACCTGCAATCCGTTGACTTCAAATGGGATGGATTATTTCACACGTCACACCTCCTCAATCCATAATGCCTCCTCAAATCCAAAGACTTTCCTAACATTTGATGCCTAGGCCTGCAACTCACTCTCTCCCAGTGACCATTCAGCAAAGAGGCTACCATCATCCCCCTTCTTTAGCTTTCTTCTAATCCCTCCAGCGTCCTTTCTGGTTTCCTTTCTCCCTTGCCTTGGGTTCTTTTCACTCACATCCAGCCAGCATTTTCCACCTCGAGTTCCCCAAACCTTGTTGATTTCTCCCACCTTCCTCGCCCTCTCCCACCTGACTGGGACCTCTCCCGGTCAATCTAAGTTTCTCCCACTCCTTCCGCCACATTGGTTTTCCCCTGCCCCCTGGGTGCCTTAGTTTTTTTCTGCCATGGGCTGCGGACGTCTTGTCTTAAATAAAGTGGATCCAGCCCTGGGGCTCCGGGGCTCCGCCACTGCCCGGATGCTCGGGCCCACGCAGAGCATAGTCACGGCCGCCGTTGTTGTCCCAGAACTCGCGACCCGTCACACGGTAGCGTAGGGCGAAGAGCAGGGCGCCCCCAATGGGCGGCGCTGGAAGACGGAAGGCGAAACGATCTGCTCGCGGAGGGGGCGGGGCCGGGCCGGCGTAGGCTGCGGGCGCTTCGCGCTGGCTTCTCCAGCCGTCGGCGCTCCAGCGCACGCTAACGCGCTTCTCGTAGGCCAGGTCCAGCACGCGCGCGCTCCCAGCCACGCCCAGTGGGCCCGCCTCGGCGCGTTCCAAGCAGATTCGCTGCGCCTGTAAGCGGGCGGCGAAGCCGGGCTCGCTGGCCGGCTCTAGGGCTGCGCGCGCCTCCTGTGGGGGGTGGAAAAATAGGACAGGGAGGAGGGAGCACGGGGCGGGGAGTGGGAAGAGAAGGAGGCGGGGTCAGAGCGGGACACTGGACCAATCAGAGGCCGACGCGACGTCCGGGACAGCAGAGTGGGGCCCAGCTGAAGAGTGGCCTAGAGTCCTAAGCGAATGGACCTCAAAAGGGCTAAACAGGCGCAAGCCCATGGTTGGGGATGGGTGGGTGTTCCTTGACAAATCCACTCTCGTACGACCGCTGCGGCCGATAGGGACAGGTCCCAGGGAGTGGGGGCGTGCCCCGGCCGCCTACCTGGAGGCTTCGGGAGCGCGGCTGACAAGGCGCGAAGTGGCGGAGGGCGTCTCTTTGCAGCTGGATCTGCACGTGGCGGGGTACCCGGGGCAGCTCTCCGGGGCGGAAGCGGCGCACCGCTGCCAGCTCCAGCCCCAGCGCGTCAGCGAAACGCACTCTCTTGCGGGTGTCCGGGCTTCGGCTGCGGGGTGCCTGGGCCCCGCCGCCTCCGGCGGGTGCGGAACGGGCCCGGCGACCCCGACTCGGAGCGTGAGCGCGGGATCGGGCCCCCAGACGCGTCCCGCCCTCGGCTGGCTCCTCCTCCGGCTCCTCCTCGAGGCTGGGCCGCTGGCTGCGGTAGTAGGCGCGCTCGGTCAGCGCAGCTATAAAGCTCAGGTTGCGGGGTATGTCGGTGCGGGGGGGCCGCTCGCCGGACATGTTATCTCCCGCACCAGCGGGGCTGGTCTGCAGCACCCTGGGGCTGCCTTCCCTTCCTTTTGCCCGCTTGCCCTGCGTCCTCACAGAAGTCACCTGGGCCCACTTCAGAATCCCTTAGCCGTTGCGTACTCTCCTTGCTGTCACCTCCGGGATCCTCCACCTCCCGTTGCTCTGCATGGTCTCCGTAACCACCTTTCCCTCTCTCTGACCGTCAGCTCCCAGGGTTTTGGACTATCACATCCTTCCTCCTATGAGCTGTGTGCTCTGAGCGTGCGCTCCACGAAGCTTACCCTTGGGTTCTGCGGGCCTGAGTCCCGGACCCCGCCCCCGCCCCCGACCCTCTGACAGGTGGCTTGGTATCAGTCTTAACTGCTGCACCAGGGGGCGGGGACTCCATCCTTTTGATCCCAAGTGAAGCCACCAAGCCCCTTAAAAAAAAATTCTCAACCTTTCTGTCACGGAAAGGGTTAATACAGGAACGGAAAGGTAACCTTTCATTATTTTGAAGGTTCAAAACACCCAGAGTGTGACTGTCTTCAGGTCTCACTTTTTTTTTTCTTTTGCCCAGGCGTGGGAGGGGGGTAACAGTGGGTGCAAAGGAGGGAAAATCATGAACACTAGATAGAATTTCAAATAGAGGGTATGACATTGCACTCAAAAGGATTGGTGGTTGAACACGGCCCAGTGGAAAGAGGCTGGAACTGAGCAGTGGGAAAAACCTACAGCCTAGTCCCAGGTCTGGGACTGTTTAGCTTTGTGACCTTGAGCAAGACACAACTTCTCTGAACCTCTGTTTTCTCACCTCTGAAAAAGTGGGTTAAAATTCTGATTTTTTAAAATTTGTTTGATACTAGGGTTTCAACCTAGTATCCAGCCATTCCCCCAGCACTTATTTTTAATTTTGAGACAGGGTCTCATTAAGTTGCTGAGGGCCTTACTAAATTACTGAGGCTGGTCTCAAACTTATGATCCTCCTGTCTCAGCCAAGTCACTAGGATTACAGGCTTACACCACCACACTTAGCTTAGAGTTCTGATCTCTAACCCAACTGTAAAACTCTTTGAGGAGACACACTGTATGATTTATGATCAGTTTAGCACATGGTAAGTCTTCAAAGTATTGAATGAGTGAGCACAGAGTAACTCTTGGAGCTGGGACTGTAGGGTTCTAGTTCCAGTGGGAGCTCACTGGACTGAAGGTTGTAGGATTGGCTTTTTCTCCTTTTATTCTCCCCTATGTTAGTGAAAAAAACATGTGAAGTGTTTCCTTTTTTTTTTTTTTCTAACTTCCCTACTGATCTTATGTAGCACGATGTGCTGCTATGTGCTGTTTTGAGAGTTTTACAAATATTAACTTATAAAATACAATTATCATAGGAGTAGGGAGTACTATTAGACCTATTTTACAGGTAAGTGTATCAAGGGAGAGAAGGGTTAGGACCCTTGCCCAAGGACACAGAGTTAATAATTGGGGATCTGGAATTGGAACCTCAGCAGTCCATTTCTAGAATTCACTTTCTTTCCATTTTGTTATACAAAATTGAAACATTTAATGATAATGTTAACATCTTTAGAATATTAAAATAGGAAATGTTAGAGTGGAGATAAAATATCTAGATTTAGAACAGCAGGTAGTTTGAAAAATTACAACCCCTAGGTTGGAAATAAACAGTGAAACATGCTATCTTACTATCTACAATTCATGCCTGTTGTATTTTCACACCAGTATCAACCATAGTAATGCTATTTAGTCAGAACTTGTTTTTAAAACCATATTGAGTTTTATATTCTTATTTTACACATACATATTAAATCTGTGAACATATTTTCTTCATATCTTATGATGTAAAATAATCATACGCTAATTAAGGTTACAGTCAAGCAGTGTAAAAGGATTTTTCTTGCTTTGGTAAAACAGTGTGTCATTGAAGTAAAATAGATAAAGGTCAGCCTTTGTGACCTCAGGTTTTCTGGCAAAGGCTTTGTTGCTTTGTGCTATACCTTGGCTCTGCAGTGTTGATCTGAGAAGATACTTGAGATAAATAGCTTTGGACCGGGTATAAGTTATAGCTCTGTTTTGCTGGTAGCTCAGACTGACACTGAATCTTTATTCTAAATCAAATATCTTTTTCCTTCTTTCCTTTCTTTCTTTGTGTGTGTTGTACTGTGGACTGAATCCAGAACCTTGTACTAGTAGGCAAGTGCTCTATCACTGAGCTTACATCCCCAGACCTTTTTATTTTATTTTAAGACAGGTTCTCTCTGTGTTGCCAAGGCTGATCTCCAACTTGTGAAATCTCCTGCCTCCTACTCCCAAGTGGATAGGATTATAGGCATGCATCACTGTGTCCTGCTCAGTTTTTCTTTCTTATGCAGCTACTGCAGCAATCTTCAAATGTCTGGCTGGGACTATTCAATAACTGGCCAGAGGTGTCAATTGATTCATTCAGTCAATGTTTACTGGAGGCCTATTTGGCTACAAGGACACAAAAGTGAATAAACGTCAGTAGTTCTAGCTCTTGAGGAGCTTATAAATAAAAAGGCAAATATATTTGGACACTTAAGACATTTACTTGAAATTAAAAACTGGTGATTTATTACAAGTAAATGTCTTAGAAGAAACCAGGATTGCAAATAGAGGACTTAACTAGGTTAGCCTGAAAAGAAGTGGGCAGTCTTCCTGGTGGCAGCTAGAAGAATCAGCTCAAGAGCAAAGAAGAAAGGAGCATGGTTGAAAGAGAAAGCTATAAAGAAGTGGATTTGGTTGTACATTCAGAATGGAATAGAGAATTAAGTGTGGTACCAGCCATGGTAGTGCATACCACTAATCCTAGCTATTTGAGTAGTGGAAGCAGAAGGACTGCAAGCTTGAGGCCAGCCTCCACAAAAGGAAAAACAAAGAGAATTGAGTGTGGTCTTGTAAATAGTGTGGATTCTGTCAGAATAACATTGACTACTTGAAAGGGAAGAGATGATCTTGAGGTCAGGCAGATTTAGGTTAAGTGGCAGTTTCTTTCCTTATTAGTATATGGCTTTGGGCAAATTACTCAACCTTTCCAAGCCTCAATTTCCTCATCTGTAGAAAGGATAAAAGAGCATAAGGGTTGATGTGAAGATAATTTTTATTTATTTATTTTTGTGCTCCTGGGCATTGAACCTAGAGCCTACAAGCAGTGTACCATAGAGCTATATCTCCAACCTTTTTTTTTTTTTTTTTTTTAAATTTTGAGACAGGATCTCACTTAAATTGCCCAGGCTTTCCCTTGAAATTGCAGTCTTCCTGCCTTAGCCTCCCAAGTAGCTGGGATCACAAGCATGTATCACAGCACCTGATTAGAATAAACTATTACACATATAAAGAAAGCACTGAGCACCTGGTAAGCCCTTACAAAATGTTAGTTACTATTATTGTTATACAGAGGACTTTGCTTCTCTCTTGACCGTAAGAACAGGTGAGAGCATCAAGGATTGTATTGGAGGTAGATGCAAAGGGTATGGATTCTGTAAGAATAAATGGAAAAGAACCAAAGGAAAGTAGAATTGGACTGCCACTTTCTGGCCTTTAGCTGGGGCTTTCTCCAAATGGAGTTGTGGAATTGTCAACTCCAAGAGCCCTGAGTGGCCTTGGAGTCGAATGCTTGTGAGCACCCTCATGTAGATCATTTGTGGTGAAATTACTTCATGTCTTGTGAACTGCCCTTTATAAATGTATTGCCATTTATAAATAATATACATATATGTAATCTAGAAAGATAAACATTAACTTTATCATTGGCAACCTACAGTGAGGGAGGTGGAATTGGACAGGTACATGTGTGTGTGTATAGCTGAGTACTTGTATTTGATTACTCTCTGTCTCTCTATTGTTTGATTTTTTTTTTTTTCCCCATGAGAATGAGTTCATGTGCTGGATAAAAAAAAAAAAAAAAAAAAAAAAAAAAAGAGAGAGAGATTAAAAGGAAATCAATCTGATAACAAAAGAAGATGAAGAAAAGTACCTTTAGAAACTGCTTGGAATTTAAGTCCTGCCTGCCTGATGCCTGATTAAAGCCTCAGCCCTAGAAGAGACCACCAGATTAAAGGTCCTGGGGAAAAAGGGATTGGAAAGTTTTGGTCTCCTTGTGGTATTTGCTAGTCCCATAAGGGCAAGGCACCTGGCAGGAAGTTTCCAGTATAATGGGAACTGCTCCTCTTTTTAAGGCATACAATCCAGGGCTGGAACAATTCAACAAGTGCATGGAATATCAGAGACCTTCTAAAAATGCTGAATTTGAACCACGATGTTCTGAGGTCCAGGGTGTTTCTCTGGGCAGTCTCAAGGCTTAGCAGCTCAGCTCAGTCCAGCCCATGGTGTCTCTGCCTTCAGTGGCCCTCTCTTTCAGAGTTGTGGCCTTCCCAGGCCTGTGTGCGGCCCCGCCCCTCTCTCTGGACGCATCTCTGGGCCCCATCATCACCCGGCGCCAGGCCCTCCCTCCTGCCCCCCCTTCTCCTCCCTCCTTCCTTCCCTCCCTTCCTCCCTCTCTCCTTCCCTCCCAGCTGCTGCACCAGGAAACGGCCCGGATCCCAACAGCGGCCTGACCCGTGAGATCCCTAACCTGGCAGGCGGGCGGGGTTGGAGACCAGTTGAAGGTGGGGGTAAGGTAGGAGCTGAGCCTTTGGGCTGCACTGGGGGGAGCCGAGAGTAGAGATGGTGCCGGCAGGAAGCCCTTGGCCCTGGGTTTCCCGGGAGGACAGTCATTAAACATGGATTCAGCCACACAGCTGGTAGAGCGTTGGGGGCAGGGACCGGGTCCCAGGAGCTGCAACCCCAGCCCTTCTCAGGCCAGATCCTGATCCCTGGCCTTCCCTGCATATTTCTGATCTCTCTCACCCTTTTTCAGGGCTCCACGCTGGCCGGGAGGATGAAAGGCCCCAGCTGGGGGCTCCTTGCCACCAGCGCTGGGTCCTAAGAGCTGCCATCCAGGCTGGGTGAGTGTCCCTTGCCTTTCTATGTCCCAGCACTCTTTGGCTTCTCCCATATTTTTTCAGCCCTTATCTCCTCCCATCTTGTGCCTCTGCCAACATCTTCACATCTTGATTCTGGGTAGGTTTAAGCCCCTTCCTGTAGCCAAAAAGGTGTATACTATGGTGGGGGTGGGAGGGAGCTGTTGGGATGTTATAGAGCTGGTGTTATCTTATGCAAAGAATCTATTCTAAAAATAAAATTTCCTTGTTTTACATTTAATTTGGCATATAACAAATTCAGTGTCCATCCCCTAATGCCCTGGCCCTATGACATAATTTAAATCCCTTGTTTCTTGCTCTTTGGTGCCCAGGGGTCTCTGATCATACCTCCTCCCCCACCTCATCTTACTGAGTTGGACAAACCAAAAACACCCCTTCTGGGCCTCTCTATATTTCATGTATTCATGCCAGTCTTTCATCCTTGCCCCTTACAGCCGCCCGGATGGCGACCCCAGCCTCGGCCCCAGACACACGGGCTCTGGTGGCCGACTTTGTAGGCTATAAGCTGAGGCAGAAGGGTTATGTCTGTGGAGCTGGCCCTGGGGAGGGCCCAGCAGCTGATCCACTGCACCAAGCCATGCGGGCAGCTGGAGATGAGTTCGAGACCCGCTTCCGGCGCACCTTCTCGGATCTGGCAGCTCAGCTGCATGTGACCCCGGGTTCAGCTCAGCAACGCTTCACCCAGGTCTCTGACGAACTTTTCCAAGGGGGTCCCAACTGGGGTCGTCTTGTGGCCTTCTTTGTCTTTGGGGCTGCCCTGTGTGCTGAGAGTGTCAACAAAGAGATGGAGCCACTGGTGGGACAAGTGCAGGAGTGGATGGTGGCCTACCTGGAGACGCGGCTGGCTGACTGGATCCACAGCAGTGGGGGCTGGGTAAGAAGTTTCTCAAATGCTGCTCTGCACATCCCTCTGCAAAGCTGTTCTCCAGGGGGAATATGGGGGCTCTGACTGGAGGCTGGGACAGCTGTACTGGGAAGGAGGCATGGGGCTGAATTCCCCTATTTAGGTGGAGTCAGACTGAGGTTCCCTCACCGAGCATCACATTGGACTCTACTCCAGGGCTGCCATACAGTTATCACTGCATGGGCTTATGGTCCCAAGCAGAGGACAGAATACACAATACCCAAGAAGTGCCTGCAGGGAAAGGTGTTAACACCTGAGTATATGGCATGAGAGGTGGGGAGGATCAGGGATGGGTGGTGGTCAGGCAAGCCTTGGCAAAGGATGCCAGTTCTAAGCAGAATTTTTCATCAAGGAAAGGATGAGGCAGTGAGTGCAAGTGTCATAGGGCTGCACATGGGGGGATCAGAGGGCTTGCAGTTGGTAGAGCTTTGGCTGGAGAGGAGCTGGGTATGGGATAGTGCTCACAGTGGATGGAACTGGAACTCTTCCTCTCCTCTTCTCTCCACTCTTTCCTCTCCTGATATCCCTTTCTCCTTCTTTCTCTCCTACTTCCCTTCTCTCCCACAGGCGGAGTTCACAGCTCTATACGGGGACGGGGCCCTGGAGGAGGCACGGCGTCTGCGGGAGGGGAACTGGGCATCAGTGAGGACAGTGCTGACGGGGGCCGTGGCACTGGGGGCCCTGGTAACTGTAGGGGCCTTTTTTGCTAGCAAGTGAGAAAGTTCAGGGCCAGGTGGGGCTAGGTGTGGCTGGGGGCCAGGAGAGCAGGAACAGAGAACAAGAAGTGAAGTGAATGGTTGGGCATGGAACAGGGAAGGGGAGAGGTAGCATGTGAGGGAGCCAAGTGTGCTAGGCAGGTGATTGAAAGAGTGAGCTACAGTTATTAAGGAGTTTTAGGAAAGTCAGAGGACCAGGAGATGGAGTCATTCCAGGGTTTTGGGGGCAGGTGGGAGGGATCATGCCTATAGGTATGGGCACATGAAACTACCCAGAGATGAATTTGCAGCGATGAGGAAGGTGGACTTGCATAAGGAGTTGTGTCTCCCCTGGATAAGTGGGTTTTGGGGAACTAGAAGGCATATCCCTTTGGAATGGAAGCTTGGGGTTCTCAGGTGATTGGGAGAGGTGGCTGTGGCTGTGGGCTGCTTGGACACAAGTGTGCATGTGCACGGGTACTCGTGTGCATGCTGGGCTGTTTGTCTAATCTGGAGGTGGTTCAGATTCTTCAAGGAAAAACATTCCCTTTTGCAGTGGCAAGAACAAGGGACAGTTCTCTGCCCCTCCTCCCAAACCCTCTTTTCCCTTCCCCTTGTCCAGATGCCTCAAGGCTGAAGGAGAAACACTGTATCCAGACGGAGGGCTCTGGCACTTCTCTGCAGAAAGTTGTTGGTAGGGCTTTGGAGAGAAAGCAATTCTGCAGCTGGCCTTGTTCCTTCATTACCCATTTTCCTGTGCATCATGAACTTCCTGCTGCCTCCTGGGCTCTGACGGAAGTGCAGGGCTCTGGAGCCTGGGCAGGTGAAGGCTTCTTCAGTAGCTGGATATGCCTGCTACCCTCCCCTCCCACTGGGGCACAATGGTGCCTAATAGCTCTGGGACCTCTGTACCCAAACTGAAACTCTAAATTGGGGCTCAATTTTCCTTTTGAGGATGTAGACATAAATGCTGATCTAGAATATAGTCTGGGTCCCTCACTATTTCTCAGTGAGACTGTTGATTCCTTGAAAAGACCATTCTAGCTTGAGCCCTGTGGGGTGAGGGTGACAGGTACTCCATGACTGGGCCTATTCTGTGTTGTGGGCTTTGGTGCTGCTTTATCAGGGGCAGGTGTATGGGTTTGAGAGTACCTACCACGATCTGGAAGCATTTATATTTCATTGAAGCCACGCTGTTTGCATGGGTGTTGTTTGTCTGTACCTCAGAGTCTGAGGATGCTAACTTTAGAACTCACAGTCCTCTAGAACAGATTCAGGCTATAGCTTTTTCTTTTAAAGAAGAAATGATTCACTCCAGATGCATGTCCTGAGCCAGACCTCACTGCTGCACTTTCCAAGGTGCTAAAATTTGCTGCTCTCCAATGCTGACTTCATTCACAGTGCTCTAGAACCCTACCCATAATCCTGAGCACTGATCAGTTTAGCTAGACATGGTTGACTCTTCTTGGAGATTTTTACTTGGTCCCAGAATATGGCAACATGGATGTGTTTGTTAGAAAGTGGGACCAAATTGGCCTCAGGTGTTTAGTCCAGACTTTTGCTTTTGAGAGAGGGCTGCACTTTTTAATGGTCTCTATGGGGGAGGTGGTAGACTGCATATGCCACTTGGTCTGTTGTGAGTATGCTGATATCAGAAACTCAGAGCTGGTCTATGGCAGGCAGTTGGGGTGGGGGGTCTGACTTGCTCAGGACTAACTAGGCCAGTGGTTTTCAAACTGCTTGGCAGAGCCCCAAAGTATCCTAGGGGTTGCCTCAGGAGTCCTTGGGGAGATGAAGGGGATGGGGGCTGAGCAGGCTGGGCAACTTGTCCTCAAACAGAACAGCTCCTCTTGTAGCTGTCTTACATATCGGGGTTCAGGGTAAGATTTTATTTGCATTAAGGGTTTTGCTGCTGAAAAATAAAAGTTGGAAAACCACTGACTAGACCATCAGCTCCAAATTGGAGCCTGTGCTCCCCAAGGTTTGGGGCAGACTCTTCACTCTACCCTCTACCACAAGATACTTATCTGTGTTAGCATTCCTGGGGGGCTTTAGCAAACTGGGGCAGCAGGGACCATGATCAGGTTACCAAAGTGCCCCATTCTGAGGCCTTCACACCTGGGTGGAAGGAGAGGCTTTTTTATGAAAGGGTAAAGGGCTTGGTCTGGATTCCCAGAAGCAGAACTTGGATGAGATCACAGTGGGCAGTTTTGACCTGTTTTGCCCTTCTTAGTTTGAGGAGCAGTGGAAACCCCAGAGACTCTTCTGTCAGGGAAAACTAGGGACTCTCTTCTAGAGCCATATAGTTCCTTGGGATTAGCTCTTGGCCAAGAAGGCTGAGTATGGCTCCCAGTTTTTAAATTCATTTATTGTTTTTTAATGAGGAAAATAAATGTAATGGCCATTTTTCAAAGATTAAATAGGTGGAGAGGGTGTTTCTTGCTCTCCAGAGCCCAAAGGGACAAATAGGGACTTTGCTTAGGTCAAGGAAGGACTGGAAGTAGGGCAACTGGGTCCTGCGATTATTAATCGTACTCCCCACTTATTGTAGGGCATACATACACTATTTTACTTTTTTAAATCATAAAACGGCAGGAGAACAGATTTGGTTAGTTTAGAAGAAAAGAAAAAGCTCTATAAATATAAATATATATTCCTGTATTTTTATTTAATAATTTATAAATATCAAGTTCATTTGACTTTTATTTTTGTGTAATATGTAATGGTCGTATTAAAAAAATAAATAAAGCCCAGAAGTTTAATGAGAAGGACTGAACAGGGTTTTGTGACTTTATATTGTATAACTGGGGTCAGAACATTCCTCGATCCAATCATCTGTTCGTGATATTGCTAAGGGCAAGAATTAGAGTTATAGGATTTTGGGAAACTGTTGAGATTAAAAAAAAAAAAAAATCAGAGTTGTTCTACCATCTTCCTCACCCCACCCCTATTCTGGTCAAGTACCCAAAGCCAAGAACTCCATGTATCCCAACCCAAGCTTCAAGAGGGTGTAGGTATATGGTACTTTGGGACCGCCACAAACAAAAAATCAAAACAAAGAAAACCTCCCTAAAATCTTTATGCAAAATCAACTCCCCAGCTATTGTTTGGCCTCAAATCAGAAGTGTGTGATAATGATCCTTTCTCACTGATGCCTACTTCAGATTTAGAATATATCTATCAGAAACGGAGCTCCTGCTTTCTTGTCTAGTCCCCAGAGATATTTGGTTTCAGCCATTTCACTGCAAACTGCTAATTGGATGGAATCTCCAGGATTATTCAGTCCATTCCGCTCTGTACCTCTAGTTAGGACCACATCAAAATCATTTCTGACAGGAACCGTGATTTTAATTTTAAATTTCAAATGGAAATTTCTGATCTTTCTATAACCCAGTGCAATAAATTGATGTTTGGGTTTATGTGTTAAATTGTGAGAAATAATTGCTTAGAGGAATCTAGTATTGCCTTTCTACTCTCTCCCTATAGGAAAATCTACAAAAGAAGCTGTAGGAAAATCAGAGAGTAGCCTGGTGAATACACACTAAGAAAAAGGAAATTAGATATTCTTAATATCATCAGGTATGATAGCTAGTGCTTCTATCTGTGTTGCAGTGTGTTTTATATTTACCTAGTTCCAAATAATTTTGAAACATTTTAATATACAAAAGAAAAAACAAAGAGAAAATAAAATTATTTTTAAGTATGGGTAAAGGGAAAATTGAAATATTATAGTGAATTTAAGTAAAAGGAAAATTAATACACAGAAGAACATCCTATAAGTAGTATTCCCAAATACAAAAGCCAGGCTATGAATTTGGCTCTCAGCTTGGCAGCCAAAGCAAACTGAAAAATATAATGAGGTTCACATTCCTTTTAGGACTTAAAAACCAATCAGTAGGGCTGGGGTTGTGGCTCAAGTGGTAGATGCTCACCTAGCATGGGTGAGGTACTGGGTTCGATCCTCAGCACCACATAAAAATAAAATAAAGATATTGTATCCAACTTAAAAAAAAATCAGTTACTCAAGAAGAGCAAAAAGTTCTGTGACTTTTCCAAGAACGCAATTGGTGATATGGTTGACACCATTCTTTATAATACCTAACAGCAAATATGATGTTGAATTCTATACCACTATTTCCTCTAGAAACACAAACAGGGATTTAGAAGGTCTGTCAGGCTCATAACAGTTTGGCCACATATGCTGCTTTATGATGGTCTGATTTAGTTAGGGTTAAACTTCAGTCTATCCAAAGGACAGATGGATTAGTTTCCCTTCAGACAGTTCTCCATAAGTGCTATTTCTCCAAATGGCACTTTAGTTAAAGTCAAGCAACATTTAGTTATAATTTCTAGCAAATGGATTAATTGTAGATGTTCTGTTATCACTTAATAGTAGGTCCTTTGAAAACTTAAAAGACTGCCTTAAATGTGAACATAGGTAAATATATAAATATATTAACTTTTAAAACTCAACCAGAAAACATAATAGAGTGCTATGCAGTTGTTTTTTTCATTCATCATTCATTCACACAGAGCAAATATTTAAGCATCTTCTGTGTGGGAAGCACAGTTCTAGGCACTGACGTAAAGTGAACAGACAGACTCAGATCTCTACCTGCATGTTGCTAACATTCTAGGGAAGGAATCAAAAATGAACAAAATTCCATAATATTTTAGAAGGTGATCAATTCTATAAAGAAAAATAATTGAAGGATGATGGAAATATGTTTGTAGATATTCTTACATTTTAATTAATAAAATTTCAATCTTAATTAATTTTAATTTAGAAATTAAAATACTAGAGATTAAACCCAGAGGCACTTTACCATTGAGCTACCTCCGTAATTCTTTTTATTTTTTATTTTGAAACAGAGTCTCACTAGGTTACCCAGTCTGTCCTCAAACTTGCAATCCTCTTGCCTCAGCCTCTGAATAGCTGCGATTATAGGTGTGTGCCACTGGGCCTAGCTAGATTTTAATTTTAAAGAGTGGTCAGACAAGCCCCTATTTTCTAAAGGGATGATTTTTAAGTAAAAACATGAAAAATAAAATTAGAGAAATATATTATTGAAATGGAAAGATGTTTCTGTATTTTATTGCATAAAAAAGAATATCTGTGGACTGGGGTTATGGTTCAGTGGTAGAGCATTTGCCTAGCACGTGCAAGGTGTTGGGTTCGATCCTCAGCACCACTTAAAAATAAATAAATAAATAAAGACTATCTGTTAGAAAATAACATCATATGATATGATCCTTTTTTTTTCTTTCTTTCTTTTTTTTTTTTTTTTTTTTTTTGTAGTCCTGGGGATTGAACCCAGGGCCTTGTGCTTGCGTGGCAAGCACTCTACCAGCTGAGTTATATCCCTAGCCCACTGATCCCATTTTGGAAAAATATATGTGTATGTATGTGCCTCTTTGTATTTATAGTTTGAACATTTTAGGAAGAGTATATGTTAAGATATCAGTAGTGATTATCTTTGGGTGGCAGATTTTATGAGTGATTTTTGTTCTTTTTGCTATCAGTATTTTCTGATGTTTTGATGATGAACATACACATATCTGGTATGGTACATTAAAGCTAGTATTTCAGTTACAAAGTTTTTAAAAAGTTAACCAGTCAGAATGGAAATTAAGCAGTCCTGCATAGATTCCTTCACATTTAAATGGACAGTCCCCTACTATCAAGGACAGAGCTAGGGAGTTGATATATGAAGACCAGACCATGGTAGAAGATAATTGGGATCTGCTATAAAACAGAGGTAAGTAAAAATAAAGGTTTCAAAGTTCTGTTAGCAATGTCCAATAGAAATAAGATATAAGCCACAGATGTAGTTTTCTGTGATCTACTAACATCATTAAAACTACAAAAAAGAAACAGGTAAAACTAATTGTAATAGTATTTTATTTAGCCCATGTATTAAAAATATTATAATTCCAATATTAATATTAAATAACTATTAATAAGTTATTTCATATACTCTTTTTCATACAAAGTTATAATATTTTGGTGTAGTTTACATTTTCAGCACATCTCACGTGAGACTACACATTTCAATTGCTCCATAGCCACATATGACTAGTGACTACCATATTAAACAATGTTATTCTAGATCATAGATTATTATAGTCTGTGAAAATTTCAAAGCAAATATTAAAAGTAGGTATGAAACTACCCAGAAACCAAATATTTATGTTATCTACTGACAAAACTTTTCCCTTTTGAACAGAACTAGAGATATCTTCACTCATTTTTACCACTTAATTATCCTTTTCTCAACTCCACTGACCTCTCCTTCTATTAACACATTTTTTTTCCCCCTCTTCTGGATGGGGCACTGGAATTTCAGCTTTTCCAAAACTATCATCCTTTATTTATAGCTTATAACTTAAGGAGAAGAATGCTCATAATGATGAAACTCTTAACATTACATATGAATTCTTAAAAATTTATTTCAGAGAAAAACTCCTTGATAGTCTCTTCATCAACATGAGGCAAAATATTAAATAGGTTCATTCATTCAGTTAACATTTATAGAGTACAGAATGATAGGCAAAGGGAATACAAATATAATTAAGATATCCCTTTTACCACTTACAATCTCATAGGGAAAGAGAAATCACATTCAAATATCCTTTTTTTAAATTGATTTTTTCATATACATGTTTTTAGTTGTTGATGGACCTTTATTTTATACATTTATTTATAGGTGGTGCTGAGAATTGAACCCAGTGCCTCACACATGCTAGGCAAGCATTCTACCATTGAGCCACAACCCCAGCCCTCAAATATCCTTTTCAATGTGTTTGTTTGTTTCTTTGATAAAGTAATCATGCTTATTAGAAAAAGTGTGCAAGTTGGAGCAATTTTTTAAAATTATGTGTTAATTTTGAAAAATCATAACGGAAAATTATAAAGCAGAAAATTAGCTGGGTGTGGCAATGCATGCATGTAATCCTAGTGGCAGGAAAGTCACAAATTCAAAGATAGCCGCAGCAACTGAACAAGGCTCTAAGCAACTTAGCAAGACCTCGTCTCAAAATAAATGAAGAAAAGAGCTGGGCATGTGGCTCAGTGGGTGAGTGCTGCTGGGTTCAATCCCTGGTACCAAAAACAAAAAAAAAAAACGAAGAAAATTAATCATAATTCTACTACCAGAGAGAACTACAACTAACATTTTGGTTTATTTCTTTCCAGTCTCTTATCTGTGGTTTTGTGATCATACTGCACATATAATTTTGTATATAATTCTGCTTACTATTATATTGCAAGCATTTTTCCTTGTCATTAAAACATTTTCAAGTCCTAATGACTATATAAAATTACATATATGTGTGTATAATAATTTTATTCCCACTAGGACATTTTAAGTGGTTTATTTTTTTATGTTTTTTTTTTACTCTGATAAACATCTTTGTTCATATGTTAATCAGTTTTTCCTTTTGCTTTGACCAAAATATCAAACAAAAACAACTGAGAAGAGAAAAAGGTTATTTTGGACTCACAGTCTCAAACCCCAAGTGACCTATTTCCTTTAGCCACACCCCACTGCCTATAGTTACCACTCAGTGGTCCCTTTAAATTATTTATTCATCAAATGATTACTCTACTGATGAAGTTAGTTTTCATGATCTAATCATTTCACCTCTGAACATTCCTACATTGCCTACCACAGAGCTTTTGGGAGGACACCTCATATCCAGACCATAACAATTCACAATTGTTTATTCACCTTTTGATTCCGTCTTAAGAACCAATTATAAAAAATAGAATTATGTGCCGGTGTGGTGGTACATGCCTGTAATCCCAGTGGCTTGGGAGGCTGAGGCAGGAGGATCACAAGTTCAAAGCTAGCCTCAGCAACTTAGTGAGTCCCTAAGCAACTCAGTGAGACCCTGTCTCTAAATAAAAAATAAAAAGGGCTGGGGATTTAGCTTAGTGATTAAGCACCCCTGGGTTCAATCCCTGGTACCAAAAAAAAAGAAAAGAAAATGAATAGAATTGTGGGTTAAGAATCTCAACTTGTGTTTTTTTTTTTTTTAAGAGAGGGGGGGAGAGAGTTTTTAATATTTATTTATAAGTTCTCGGCGGACACAACATCTTTGTTGGTATGTGGTGCTGAGGATCGAACCCGGGCCGCACGCATGCCAGGCGAGCGCGCTACCGCTTGAGCCACATCCCCAGCCCCATGTTTGCTTGTTTGTTTTGGTGCTGGGGATCTAATTCAGAGGCACTTTACCACCCAGCTACATCGCCGGCCTTTTCTTTCTTTCTTTCTTTTTTAATATTTATTTCTAGTTGTAGTTGGACACAATACCTTTATTTTATTTATTTATTTGTTTGTTTTTATGTGTTGCTGAGGATCGAACCCAGGGCCTCACACGTGCTAGGAAAATGCTCTACCGCTGAACCACAATCCCAGCCCTCATCCCCAGCCCTTTTTATATTTTGAGACAGAGTCTCAATTGCTGAGAGTCTCACTAAGTGGCTGAGGCTGGCCTCAAACTTGATCTTCCTGTCTTGGCCTCCCAAATTGCTGGAATTATAGGCATGTGCTATCACACCAGGCAAATCTCAATATTTATTAAAGTTTTTCTTGCATATTGATAAAGAATCAAAAGATGGCATTGGTTTTTGTTTCTTTTTCTCCCATGTTGAAGTTTTTTTTAATTGTAATTTTTTAAACTTTCAGATATACATACATTTGTAATCATAGTTTATATACAATTTTATCTTCTACTACTTTGACCTGACATCATTTTGCATGTTACACACATAATGTACAGACCTTTTATTAGAAGCAAAATAATCTTTGGATATAATTATGTAATAATTATGTAATAATGCTTAATTTAAGCATTATTGGGATTTATACCTTTTCCAGTTTTCAATATAATATCATAATCTAATTTTTTTGTATTAAATCACACATAGTAGTTTTTTGTTTTGTTTAGTTGTTACTGGGGATTGAATTCAGCAGTGCTTACCACTGAGCTACATTCCCAGTACTTTTTTTTTTGAGACAGGGTCTCCCTAAATTCCTCACTAGGCTGATCAGGCTGGGCTTGAATTTGAGATCCTCCTGTGCCTCTGGGATTACAGGAGTACACCACAGTGTTTGGCATTAGTTTTTTGTTTGTTTGTTTGTTTGGTACCGGGGATTGTACTCAGGGGCGTTCAACAACCACTGAGCCACATCCCCAGCCCTATTTTGTATTTTATTCAGAGACAGGGTCTCACTAAGTTGTTTAGGGCCTCGATAAATTGCTGAGGCTGGCTTTGAACTCAAGATCCTCCTGCTTCAGCCTCCTGAGCTGCTGGGATTATAGGCGTGTATTATGAGATTATAGGTGTGCACTATGGGATTATAGGCGTACACCATCTTGCTCTGCTGGCATTAATTTTGATCTAAGTTTTGAAAGCTGATTTTGAGTTCCCTGCACACTATAAATTAGCTTTATGACACTGACAAGTTACTTTACTTCTTCAGCTCTTTTTCTTCTTTACTTAGAAAGGTTATTGTTTGTGGAAATATTTACATTTCACAGAATTGTAAGAATTCAATGAGATTATACAAAGAATAGTGCCTGCTACAAAATCAAGTACTTAACAAAAACAGGATTCAAAGGCATTTTGAAAAAAATCCCATTTCCCTTAGTAGTCTTGCTTAAATTATGCAACAGTGAAGCACTCAGAATTGGATTAGGTTAGGATCAGTATAAAAGACACTCCTCCTTCCAGAGAACTCATTTAGAGTTTGTCTTCCGTGCTCAACTTTAGTTTTCCTAGATCACTGAAGCTGAGATGGCTGATGAAAAATGCACAAGAAATTTAAGTGACTGTGATTCTGCTCAAAGTAACTCAGTTCCTGAGGTAAGGAATTGGGAGAAAAAGTGGGCCATGGAAAAAGGGGTATGATGAGTGCTTCTTACTTTTTGGATCTTCTCTTGTCCAGATTCTGATGCTCCAATCATACTTGTTTAACTTTTGGGTTGGGTTCATGTGAACCTGACTCTCAAACCTGCCTGTAGTTTTGGTCTCCCTATAAAAAAATTCTTGTGAACTTAGCACCACCATTCTTTACATTTTAATAAGTGTGTAGGATTGCTACTCAAATGTGGAAACCTTGCCTTCTCCAGGCCAGGTGTTATTGATATCTTAGGGTGCAGCAGTGTGGTGGGAACCTGCCCCAAGAAATTCCTCTGGGGCTTAAAAGGGGACTTGGAGCCTGGGAAATTGCAAAAGATGAAGAGGTGGCACCTAGATCCCCAAACAATGCATCTTTCAATCAACAAACACCCAGTATTATTAACACGTACTAGGCATCCTGCAGTGGAGATACAAACATAAATAAGATTCAGTCTCTTATCTGCAGGTACTCACCACCTATTTAGGAAATTCAGTACGGAACAGTTAAGTTACTGAGGAGGTAGGCCCATTGGTCTCCGGACCAGAAAGGCCACTGTAAGAGATGGGGAGGGTTGTACAGACTTGGTTGAGGAAAGACTACATATACACAGTCTGGATGCCAGCCACACCCATAGAAAGGAGTTTGGCAACAAAATTCGCATAGTAGGTCTTGGGGTGTCTAAGAGCACTGTAAGGAATTTTTGAGACTTTACCTGACAGGAAAGGGAAGCCAGTCTGGTAGCGGTTAGGATTGGACGGATATTCAAAGCTGGGAGAACCCCATAGCGGCTGCAACAGGCTAGGATAGAGAATAGGCTGAAACTAGGCAGCGCGGGGGTCCTGGAAAAGAGGTCTATGAACTGGTAGGTCTCAGTAAGGATTCTTACATTCTTTGTGGTTTGGGACACTTAATGGATGGTGGTGCCAATAACTTTGAAGTTGGAAAAATTCCCCCTTAGAATGCTCCATTCAGAACCTCTAATTCCGGCAGCATCCCACCTACTGGTGCTTGGTCGGAACTTCCAGAAATGTCTACCCTGTATGGGGCCTCTGCCTTCCAACGCTCACCGGTGTCGGCAGTAATGTCAAGATGGCGGCTCCCTAAGGACTGACTAGTCATGTGACCTAGCTTGAAGTCCGACAGCCCTTTCGGGGGCAAGGTTCACCTGTCACGCTACGGGTGTCAGCTCTTCGAATCTCGCAAGCCAATCGGCATCTGAGACCGGGCTACTGCTGTGAGGCGATCGGAAGATTGGTCCTTTCCAGTGATCTTAATCAGGGACCAATCACAGAACGTCCTATACTTCGCGGGCCCTCCCGTAGGCGGGGGAGAAGCAGGAATGTCGTCACAGCGTGGCAGTATTGTTACCTAAGGCCTCGAGAGGAGGTGGGACGAATGTTGATTGACAGAGAGGTTTCCCCTACCGGGATTTGAGAATTTGGTACAGTGCCCCGCCTAAGAGGTGGGGTCTTATTTGATTGCCAACTGATACTCCCCAATGGAGTGCTAGCTTGGAGTGACGGGCAGGTTGCTTGACTAATGAATCCTCCGCGAGGCCCGCGCAGTTCTCCAATCGCTGGGCGGCGGGCCCCAGTCTGAGCGGCGATGGCGGCGGCGGCGGCGGCGGCAGCAGCAGCGGGGGCTGCGGGCGGTCGGGGCTCCGGGCCGGGGCGGCGGCGCCATCTTGTGCCCGGGGCCGGTGGGGAGGCCGGGGAGGGGGCCCCGGGGGGCGCAGGGGACTACGGGAACGGCCTGGAGTCTGAGGAACTGGAGCCTGGGGAGCTGCTGCTGGAGCCCGAGCCGGAGCCCGAGCCCGAAGAGGAGCCGCCCCGGCCCCGCGCCCCCCCGGGAGCTCCGGGCCCTGGGCCTGGTTCGGGAGCCCCCGGCAGCCAGGAGGAGGAGGAAGAACCGGGACTAGTCGAGGGTGACCCGGGGGACGGCGCCATTGAGGACCCGGTGAGGGAAGGAGGGCGAGCGAGCAGGCTGGCAGCAGCCGACCGGCCGGGTCATGGGAGGCCCAGAGCTCGGGCGAGCGAGCGGGAGGCAGGCTGGGGGTGGGGTTGGGCGGGGAATAACGTGGCTGGGGCCGGGCGGGGGACGGGTCCTGGATCGTCGCAAGGGGCCCGGCAGTATTGATTTGGGCGTCATGGGTGTTTAAGATTGTTCCAGAGAAGGTAACTTGCTTTTCTTTTCATCACGACCCTCGCGTGGGGCGAGGGAAATGGCCGAGCATGGCTGGGGCCGCGCGCCTATCGAGAGCACGGCACAGCCCCTGCGTTGGTTCCTCTTAAGCTCTTTTGCATGCCCTCCCCATTCATTGTAGGAGCTTGAAGCTATCAAAGCTCGAGTCAGGGAGATGGAGGAAGAAGCTGAAAAGCTGAAGGAACTACAGAACGAGGTAGAGAAGCAGATGAATATGAGTCCACCTCCAGGCAATGGTGAGTAAACCGGCGGTTGCACGCGCAGCCTGGGTCTTCGGGTTGGAATGGTTGTGGGGAGCACGGGGAATGTGGCATTAGATGCTCCGGATCCTGGAGCTGCTTGTTTGAGCAATTACTGGGCAGTTGCTGCGGTCATAGTCC
Organism: Urocitellus parryii; assembly: GCF_045843805.1. NCBI lineage: Eukaryota > Metazoa > Chordata > Mammalia > Rodentia > Sciuridae > Urocitellus > Urocitellus parryii. The sequence continues at coordinate 36,427,434 of NC_135536.1, forward strand.
ATTGTGTGTTCCGTTGACCTTTGTGAGACATAACCTATGTTTTGGTAGTTGTAGTCTTGTGTCTCCCTTTGTTTCGGTTATAAATGTGTTTCTCTTTGTTCTTAGCCTGCCTCTACCCGGCTGGAGATTGCCAGCTGGCATGTGACCTTCAAGTCTAATTTTTTTTTTTCAGTTGGAGATCCTTTAGTTAGGACTCTTAAGAGACAGTGGGTAGGCTGCTGGGGGCCTCTTTAATCCAGAAATATCGAGTCTCAGCCCACTTAATTTTGTTTGGTCTTCAAGGCATTTTAACAAAGCTCTTCATAGGCGCTTGATTTGGGAGTGGAGTATTCTTACACTGTTCTCTGATCGTTAAGGATGTATTTCATTTATTCCTTAATATTTAGTGAGAACATATTGTGTGCTAGGCACTGATCTAGGTAATGGGCCAAGAGGGAACAGAACTGAACAAGGTCTTTGTCTTTGCTGAAATGATAGGGTGGCTGTGGTGGTGGAAGTGCATATATTGGTTCAATAGAAAATCTACTTCTTTTTTGAATTATTTTTGTCTATAGCTGGCCCAGTGATCATGTCTATTGAAGAGAAGATGGAGGCTGATGCCCGTTCCATTTATGTTGGCAATGTATGTATTGGGGTTCTGATTGAGATTGGGGACATTCTTGTTTTGGGCAATTATTTAATAATCTTGAAAGGAAGATCGCCAGTATAAGTTGGCAATTTTAAAAGTGGTAGAGGGAGGTTTGGGGGGAGGTAAAAAGTGATGGAGTAATCAACAAAGACTGGGAATGGAAGAAAAAGGTTAATTCCTTAGAGAACCATATTTGGTGTGCTGTGGGTTATAGAGATGGCCCAGACCAAAGGCCAGGCAGGGTACCTGTTGAGAAAAGAGTTTGCTCGGTATCTGTGAAATATCCATTCTCTTTAGGTAGACTATGGTGCAACAGCAGAAGAGCTGGAAGCTCACTTTCATGGCTGTGGTTCAGTCAATCGTGTTACCATACTCTGTGACAAATTTAGTGGCCATCCCAAAGGGTAAGTAGGGGAATAAATTGAGATAATTTTCTGAAGAATATTTTTTAGTTGTAGATGGAGACACAGTACCTTTATTTCATTTTATTTTTTTATGTGGTGCTGAGAATCAAACCCAGTGCCTCACATGTGCCAGGCAAGCACTCTACCATTGAGCCACAACCCCAGCCCAAGATAATTTTAATCAGAATTTAAAAGTAGATGTCTCCCCACATCTACACATACATCGTGTGTATAGTTTTTTGTTTTGTAGCACTGGGATTGAACTCCAGGGCCCAGGGCCTTGTGCATGCAAAGCATGTGTTCTATCACTGAGCTACACTCCCACCGATAATTTATGTTTTACATTGGTTGGTAATTACTTGATGTTTAAAAAAAATGGTCTTGGGGGTTGGGGATATAGCTTAGTTGGTAGAGTACTTCCCTAGCATGCATAAAGCCCTGAGTTCAATCCCCAGCAGCAGCAGCAGCAGCAGCAGCACCACCACACACACACACACACACACACACACACACACACACACAAACACAAGAGGGGCTAGGGTTGTGGCTCAGTGGCAGAGTGCTCACCTAGTATGCATGAGGTGTACTGGTTTTGATCCTTAGCACCACATAAATACAAAATAGATTGGGTCAAGCTAAATCTAAAACATAAATGTAAAAGAAAAGAAGAAAGGGCTGGGGTATAGCTTCGTTGGTAGAGTGCTTGCCTTGCATGCACAAGGTCCTGGATTCAACCCCCAGCATTACAAAAAAAAAAAAAAAAAATGAGGTCTTTGCCTTCTAATGTGTCATTAAACTTGATAATGTACTGGGTTACACATAAAATACCTTCAGGGGCCAGACAGCCTAGGTGTGGGCAGGATGAAGAACTAGAAGCTTGTAGTTGACCCCAGCATATAGAAATCTTGGTCTTTTTGTGGTGCTGGGGATTAAACTCAGGGCCTCGCACATGGCTAAACATGTTGTCTGTTTAATGATTTTTTTCCAAGAATAGCTGGAAATTTTGATTAAAACCTTTCATTTAAAAATCAGCTAATTAAAAATGTAAACACATTATACTCCTAACAAATAACCTATGAAATATTGTAAACTCAGATAAAAAAATGACAATTATTCTTTTCAGGTTTGCATATATAGAGTTCTCCGACAAAGAGTCAGTGAGGACTTCCCTGGCCTTAGATGAGTCCTTATTTAGAGGAAGACAAATCAAGGTAAGGCCTGTGCCCTTTGTTCTGGTTATATATAAACTAACTCTCACCAATGACTCTAAGGCTTTCTGTTGTGTATTCTTTCTGCTCAGGTGATCCCAAAACGAACCAACAGACCAGGCATCAGCACAACAGACCGGGGTTTCCCACGTGCCCGCTACCGTGCTCGGACTACCAACTACAACAGTTCCCGCTCTCGATTCTACAGTGGTTTTAACAGCAGGCCCCGGGGTCGCGTCTACAGGTCAGGATAGATGGGCTGCTCCTCTTCCCAGCCTCCCATGAGCCCTGTATGCTTCATTCTCTCCTGATCTGAGGACCGACCCTCCCTTTCCCTCCCCCTTGGTCTCCAGGGACTTGGTCTCCTGCCTGTGCAGGGTGAGGAAGGTAGTTGTAGGCCAGGTCAGGAGGCCAGTCTCATCATCTTTGGAGCAGAAATTGGTGATAAGTGCTGATCTATTCTGCAAGATGCTTCCCCCCTCCAACCTTTTTTTTCCCCCCGCTTGGTAGTTGGTGGCATTGAAGGTGACATTGAAATTTAAGAAGAACAGGGTCTCAAGACAGTGAAAAGCACTGCTTGGACATTGCTACTATTCCCAGAGTTAGGGAGGGGTAAAAGTTTGAACCTTCTTTGGAAGGATACCAGAGGCTAGTTGAATTCTCCCATAGCCATGTGGGAGGGTTTTGAGATACTTAATTATTTAATGGACCTAGTCTTTTTTGAGGTTAACTTTCTCACAGGCCCAATGTGGTACCCAAGTTGTGGCTTTGCTTTTTACTTTTGTCTCTCTAAATAGGTCACACATATAAGCCTTGACTTTTCATAAGATAGGGTTTGAGAACTGTGGAGAACTGAAAACTGGATAAACAATGGGTCCTTTTTTCTTACTCCTTTATCTCAGATGCACTTCTTTATTGCTGCTGTTTGGCAAAGTATTCCATTAATGCCCTGTTAGCCCCCTGTTTGCCAGGTGTTTCTCTGATTCTGGGATTGTGGAGTCAGTTTTAGGATACTTGAAAAACTTCTTTTCCCCCCTTCCCTTCACAGTAACTGGGGCAAGGGCCCACGGGGAGGGGCTTATACTGAACTATTTAGTGATCATGTTAACACCTAACTCTCCTTCTTTCTTCCAGGGGCCGGGCTAGAGCGACATCATGGTATTCCCCTTACTAAAAAAAGTGTGTATTAGGAGGAGAGAGAGGAAAAAAAGAGGAAAGAAGGAAAAAAAAAAAAAGAATTAAAAAAAAAAAAAAGAAAAACAGAAGATGACCTTGATGGAAAAAAAATATTTTTTAAAAAAAAGATATACTGTGGAAGGGGGGAGAATCCCATAACTAACTGCTGAGGAGGGACCTGCTTTGGGGAGTAGGGGAAGGCCCAGGGAGTGGGGCAGGGAGCTGCTCATTCACTCTGGGGATTCGCCATGGACACTTCTCAACTGCGCAAGCTGTTCCCCATGTTTCCCTGCCCCACTTCACCCCCTTGGGGGCTGCTCAAGGGTAGGTGGGCATGGGTGGTAGGAGGGGTTTTTTTTTTACCCAGGGCTCTGGAAGGACACCAAACTGTTCTGCTTGTTACCTTCCCTCCATCTTCTCCCTGCCTTTCACAGTCCCTGCCTGCCTGCTCCTGTCCTGCCAGGTCTACCACCCACCCCACCCTCTTTCCGGCTCCCTGCCCCTCCAGATTGCCTGGTGATCTATTTTGTTTCCTTTTGTGTTTCTTTTTCTGTTTTGAGTGTCTTTCTTTGCAGGTTTCTGTAGCCGGAAGATCTCCGTTCCGCTCCCAGCGGCTCCAGTGTAAATTCCCCTTCCCCCTGGGGAAATGCACTACCTTGTTTTGGGGGGTTTTGGGGTGTTTTTTGTTTTTCAGTTTTTTTGTTTTGTTTTTTTTTTTCCTTTGCCTTTTTTTCCCTTTTATTTGGAGGGAATGGGAGGAAGTGGGAACAGGGAGGTGGGAGGTGGATTTTGTTTATTTTTTTAGCTCATTTCCAGGGGGTGGGAATTTTTTTTAAATATGTGTCATGAATAAAGTTGTTTTTGAAAATAAAAATTGTTTGGCCTTGTGGCTGTAAAGATCGTTTATCTACCTGTTCTCTCTTAGATCGCAGATGTCTATTAGTTTTACTTTACGGAAGTACTGATGTTGTGAAGGGGAAGTTGCCGCTTGTAAATTAAGGAGTAGGAGTTAAATTATAACAACCAGAAACATTCTGCATTTACTTAATGACGGGTTTTCTGGATAGTAAAAGAATGGCCAGACTAGAATGATCTAAGAGTGTGTATGTGCGCTAATAAAACTTAACATGCAAATGAAATCCATTCCCATACCTTGTATTCTTAGATTGGGGTCTGGTTCATGTCTGCTTGAGGATGGGCTCAAGAAATGCTAAAGCATAATTAACAAAGATGTCTTCAAAGCTTTTGTTTTCTCCAGCTACGCAAGGACCACTTAATGTTTAGCCAACTAACTTTGGGTCATAACTGGACCCCCCTATCCCCCCCACAGTATGGGAGATTGAACCTGGGTGCATTTTACCATAACTATATCCCCAGCCCTATTTTATTTTGAGACAGGGTCTTATCAGTTTAACTAGGCTAGTGTTGAATTTCTGATCCTTCTGCCTCAGCCCCTCTAGTTGCTGGGATTATGTTTTTTATATCTTAAGTTTTGTTGGGTAGTTACTTGACCATCATAATAAGTGTCTCCATTTTATATTGTAATATCGGATTGGTCTTAAATTCTTAGGTACTACATCATTTACTAGTGCAAGCCTTTGTAGGTTTTTCATTACTTAACCTACTGGATATCTTGATATTTAATATTTGCATACTCTACTTTGCCAGTCTCTTCTCTTCTGTTCAAATGTTTTGTTTATGATTACCTCTGACCTGGGTGCTCTTCTCCAAAAATCCTAGGTTAAAGAAATGGATGTGTTCTATATCCAGGAAGCATTAATCCACCTCTCAAGTTGTGTTGTATTCTGAATTCTCAGGTCAGTGTTCACCAACATATTTAGCATTTGATCACTATATTACTTCCTATTGTTTGATTAGTTAGGCATTTCAGGTCTGTCTTCAAATACAACTGGAATAGTGTGTTTTGATCATTTTGTGGAAACTTATGTGGACTGGATAGTGTTAAGAGTATTGGAAGAACTGATTGTTAATACTGGAGAGGTGTCATCTATCCACCAGAGGGCACTACATGGCTAGCTCTAAAAGATCTTGGAGAATAAATTTTATACACATACACTTTAGTTGTAGATAGACATAATGCCTTTATTTATTTATGTGGTGCTGAGAATTGAACCCAGGCTGCACACATAGTAGGCGAGAGCTCTACCACTGAGCCACAACCCCAGCCCCGGGGTAAACGTTGGCCATTCTTTGGTTTTAATTTTCTGTGTTCAGTCAATTCTGTACGATGTCCATTCTCCTCTCCATTTCTATTTTCCATTGCTTAAGCAACTCTTATTTGTCCTTGTTGCCAAAAAGGCCCTATGAAGCCACCAGTAACTTCCAACTACAAATGTGTGAAACTAAGATCTTTCTGAATTTGATCCTAATTAGGTTTTTCCTGCTACATCCTGGCCTACTTATAATGTGTTGTGCATTCCAGTTGAATTGCTATGTGTTCACGTATGATTCTTGCTGGTGCATTGAGCCTGCTATGACCATCCCAGCTTCTCTATCAAGATCATACACATCCTTCAAAGTATAAGCCATATAACAGCAGCAAAACTTTTCTTGAGGGCTGGGCTTGTGGCTCAGTTGGGTTCGAGTCTTCGGCACCACATATAAATAAATAAAGATCCGTTAACAACTAAAAAAAAATTAAAAACTTTTCTTGATTCTTTAGTCAGAATTAATCACTGATGTACTCAGGGCAAATTGTTCCTCTCTCTAGCACTTAATGATTTTAGAAGTAAAATAATTATATTCCTGCTTCTTCAGTAGATGGCAAGCTCCTTGAGGGCATAGATTGTGCTTTTGTATGTTTCACAGTACCTATCATTTAGTAGATGCTCAAAAGATGTTCTCTTGGGTTGCATTTTCTGTCCTGGAGACGGTAGTAACAACAATAGTATTCCCTTTGTCCTGGATCTGTTGGTTCCTGTCTTTTCTTTTCTCTCCTGTCCTTACAGGAGTCAGACTTTCTACTCTACTTGGCCTCTTTCATTTTTTCTTTATCCTCGTTTGGGGTTTTAAAGGAAGCGTGGAAAGAAACTTGCTATCCTCGAGCAAGCTCTGTCATTTTTGTTATATGCTGTTTATCACTCATAATAAGCTCCTTGTTAACTGAAGAATAGCAATGAGTTTGGTCTGAGTAGATTTCAGATTTCAGGGAAGAGTCTTCAGAATAAGGGAGATTAGGAAAACCACTTGTCTAAGGTGAGGGTTTATGAGCTATATTTAAAAAAATGTTACTGCGGAATGAATCCAGGGGTGCTTAACTACTGAGCTACATTCCCAGCCTTTATTTGTTTGTTTGTTTGTTTTAGTTTTTGGTACTGGGAATTGGGGCACTGGACTGAGTCACATCTCCAGCCTTATTTTGTATCTTAGAGACAGTGTCTCACTTAGTTGCTTAGGGCCTTGCCATTGGTGAGGCTGTTTTGAACTCACCATCCTCCTGTCTCAGCCTCCCGAGCAGCTGGGATTACAGGCATGTGCCACCATGCCTGGCTTATTTTTTATTTTGAAACAGAGTCTCACTAAGTTGCTGAGACTCGTCTCCAACTTGTTATCCTCCTACCTTAGCCTTGTGAATCACTGGGATTAAGGTTATCTGCTACTGTGATTGGCCAGTTTTTTTGTGGTACTGGTGATTGAATCCAGCAACACTTTATCACTGAGCTACATTCTGCATCTGTTTTTACTTTTTTGAGTCCGGGGTTCACTAAGTTGCCTAGGCTGGCCTCAAATTTTCAATCCTCCTATCTCAGCCTCCAGAGTTGCTGGTATTTTACGTGTGTGCTTCCATGCTCAGCTTCAGAGTCAGATGTTTAGAGGGCCTTTGGTTAATACAGAACACTTTTTGTTGGGGTACTGGTGATTTAACCCAGGGCCTTTCACCTGTTATGCAAGTGCTCTACAACTGAGCTATAACCCCCATCCCTTTTTATTTTTGAGACAGAGACAGAGTCTTGCTAAATTGCCTTGGTTGGTCTCAAACTTGCAGTCTTCTTGCCTCAGTCTCCTGAGTAGTTGGGATTACAGGCATGCACCACCACAACATGTACCCTCTTATCCAGTACATTTTAAGGCAGGATTTGCTTAATCTGACATTGGCTATAGAGAAAAGCATTTGCTGTTGTTTTTGTTTTGCATTTTCAATTTAGGTTTGTTTTATTTAAATTTAATGTTAATTCCATACAGATTCTGTATCTGTGGCTCTAATCAAATATCTAGTAGTATAAATTTGCTTCAAGTAATATATACTGATAAAAGAGTTTGAGCTAGCAAAAGGAAGGAGGTGTGGTAGAAAGGAGAAAAAACAAAAAGAATTGAACGCATGTGCAGACTCTTTCCTACCATCTTCAGTGTTTACCTGCTTCAGAGGGAAAGTAAAATTGCTGGACTTGTTCAATAATATAACATTTTTTCTTGCTTTTATGTGTGATTATGAGAAATCTTTTGGATGTCATGGTCAAATTTAAAAATATCAACCCTGTTAATTTCCCGTGCCTCTTTCCCCTTTATTCTTATTGATAATCATTCAAACAAATAGACCTTTATTGAGTATTTAGCAAGTACTGATTACTGTTGTAGGTGCTAAGACTTGTAACAGAAAAAAGAGCCACTCAGCAAAAAATTTTATTTATTGAAGCTTGGCGTCAATTTGTTATACCTCTGATTTGTATCCCACTAAAAAACTTCCACTGATTTTCTAAAAAACTGATATAATTAACATACCATAAAATTTGCCTTTGAAGTACAGGTCAGTGATTCTTAGCATATATTAATGTATATATTATTATATATTATTAGTAAATATAAACTATTATTAGTACCTAATTTTGGAGCATTTTCATCATCCCATAAAGTAACTTTTCGGGGGGGGTTCCAGGGATTGAACTCAGGGGCATTCGACCACTGATCCATATCCCCAGTCGTATTTTTTTTGTATTTTATTTAGAGACAGGGTCTCACTGAATTGCTTAGCACCTTACCTGCTGTGAGGCTGGCTTTGAACTCATGATCCTCCTGGCTCAGCCTCCCAAGCCACTGGGATTACAGGCATGCACCACCAAGCTCTGTGCTGGCCTTCTTTATACACTCTAAATACCAGACCCTTACTAGATAAGTGATTTACAAGTATTTCTCTCCCTTGTGAGTTTTTTCACTTTATTGATAGTGTCCTCTGAAATACAAAAAGCCACAAAAATGTATGTCTGTCTCCTAAGAATTCTTGCAGGGGTTTTGTTTGTTTTTTTTTTGTTGTTGTTTGTTTGGTTTGATGTATTTTTAGATGAGATCTCATGTTACCCAGCCTGATCTTCAACTGATAGGTTCAAGCAATCCTCTATACCTCAGCCTCTCAAGTAGCTGGGACGACAGGCCTGTGTCACTGTGCTTAGCTTTCTCGTAAGAATTTTATAGTTTGGGCTCTTACATTTAGGCCTTTGATGCACTTTTAATCGATTTTTGTGTTTGGTGTGAGCCAAGGGCCCAACTTCCTTCTTTTGCAGGTGGCTATCCAGGTGTCTTATCACCATTTGTTAAAAACTATTCTTTCACCATTAAATGGTCTTGGCCTCCATTTTAGACATCAGTTGACAAATGTCTGGACTCTTCAGTTGTATTCTTTGAATCTGTCTCTATGGCAATATCACCCTGTTTTCGTTATATGTTTGTGATAAGTTTTAAAATTTTGGAAGTGTAAGTCTTCCAATTATGATCATCTTGGGATTGTTTGGCTATTCTGGGTATATTTCCATATGGCTTTTAGAATCAGCTGGTCAATTTCTGCAAAAAAAGATAACCAGAATTTTAATAGTGTTATGCTGAATCTGTAGAGCAGTTTAGGGAATATTGCCATTTTATGTCCATACCCGCCCCAAACCCTGTTACTTTTCTTGGTTTTATTTTTTTTGGGGTATTGCCATGTTAAGTAATATTAAGTCTTCCAGTGTATGAACCATTCTTTTTTTTTTTTTTTTTTTAAAGAGAGAGTGAGAGAGGAGAGAGAGAGTGCGAGAGAATTTTTTATTTATATTTTAGTTTTTGGCGGACACAACATCTTTGTTGGTATGTGGTGCTGAGGATCGAACCCGGGCCGCACGCATGCCAGGCGAGCGCGCTACCACTTGAGCCACATCCCCAGCCCATGAACCATTCTTTGAACTGTGTGTGATAATTTTTTTTCTTTTGTTAAATCAATTCCTAAGTATTTTGCTTTTATGTAATGTAAATGGAATTCTTCATTTCATTTTCAGATCTTTTTTGCTTTTGCTATTGCACAGAAGTACAGTTAAGCTGCCTGTGGTGGCACATATCTGTAATGCCAGTGACTTGGGAGCCTGAGGCAGGAGATTGCAAGTTTGAGACCAACCTGGGCAATTTAGTAAGACCCTATCTCAAAATAAAAGGGCTGGCAATGTAGCTCAGTAGTAGAATTCTTGTTTAATATGCATAAAGTCCTTGGTTTAATTCCCAGTTAGCCCAGTACTACCTCCCCCCCAAAAAAAAAGTACAAGTAATTTTTTTTTTTTAATGCTCATCTTATATACTGTGAGTGCCGTAAACTTGCTAAACTTATTTTACAGGTTTTTTTGTTCTAATTAGTTACATGACAGTATTTTGATACATTGTACACAAACGGAGCATAACTTCTCTCTCTTCTGGCTGTACTTGGTGCTGATTATAATCATACTTGTATATAGGGTAAATTGTCTGTTTCATTCTACCATCCTTCCCATCCCCACTGCCCCACACTTTCCCTCACTCCCCTCTGAAGAATCCAAAGTTCCTTCATTCTTCCCTAACTCCCCACCCCCACTATGGATTAGCATCTGTTTATCAGAGAAAACTATTTAACAGGTTTTTTTTGTGTGTGTATATATTCCTTAAGAGTCTCTCTTTATAAAGTTGTGTCATCTGCAGATATAATTTTATTTGCATCTGAGTACCCTTTATTTCATTTTATTTCTTCATTTTTCTGGTTAAACCTCCTGTACAATGTTGACCAGAAGTGGCTAGGGCAGATCTCCCTATCTTTTTTCCTGATCTTAGGGGAAAAGTTTCAGTCTTTCATTGATTATTCTGTTAGCTATGGGGTTTTCTTTCTTTTTAATTTTTTTTTTGTAGTTGTAGATGGAAAGAATGCCTTTATTTTATTTGTTCATTTATATGTGATGCTAAGGATTGAACCCAGTGCCCCACACATGCCACGCAAGTGCTCTGCCACTGAGCTACACAGCCCCAGCCCAGCTATGGGGTTTTCATAGATGCCCTTTATTTTCTTTGCTGGGCTAGGGTATAGTCCAGTAATAGAGTGCTTGTCTAACATATGTGAGGCCCATGTTGATCCTCAACATCACAAAATAAACACACTCACACTTACTGGTTTCCTAGCACATCATATTCTGTCATGTCTGTATACTTTGCATTATTTACTTCTCCTTTTTTTCCTTGGAAAACTCAAAGACTTCCTTGCAAGATTTAATCTAAATATCTAAGAAGCTTTCCTGGACTGCCTCCTATAGAGGGTGACCTTATAATCCGAATGTTTATGTTCCTCCAAATTCATATGTTAAAACCTTATCCCTAGTATGATAGTATTATGAGTTGAGTGTTTTGAGAGGTGATTTGAGCATGAGGGTCTTGCCATTATAAAAGATTTAGTGCCTTTATAATAGAGACCTGAGCTGGTTATGGTTTCATGTGCCTGTAATCCTGGTGACTTGGGAAACTGAGGCAGGAATATTGCAAGTTTAAGATCAGCTTCAACAACTGAGGGAGAGACCCTGTCTTAAACTAAAAAAATAAAAAGCACTGGGGATGTGTCTCAGTGGTTAAGCACTACTGTGTTTAGTCTCCATTACCACTCCCCAAGCCCAGAAAAATGAGGTTCTTGAGAGTTGGCTTTTCCCTCCTATGGGAGGCAGCAGCTAGGTGGTATATATGAACAGAAATTTGGTCTGGACACCAAATCAATCAACACCTTGATTTTGAACTTCTTCTCAGCTTCCTGAATTGTGAGAAATATGTTTCTTTTGTTTCTTTTATTTATTATTATTATTAACGTTGCCTTGCACATGCCAGGCAAGTGCTATACCACTGAGCTGCACTCCAGACCTTTTTTATTTTGAGACAGGCTCTCATTAGGTTACCTGGGCTGGCCTTGAACTTGAGATCCTCCTGCCTCAGCTTCCTCAGTGGTGGAATTGTAGGCATGAGCCAGCATGCCCTGAGAGAGAGAAATTTCTGTTGTTTGTAAGCCATTTAGTCTATGGTGTTTTGTTATAGCAATCTGAACAGACTAAGAACATCTTTTCTGCTCAAAGCTGCTTTAGTACTCTTAACATTTCTCTGCATTTTCCACAGAGCATTGTAATTTTTTTGTTTCACAGACTTGACCCAGAGTAAGGTCAGGTGAGGACTATGTGTGCTACTTTAGACCTGAGACTGCACCAGACATTAGTAGCTAATTTGTAAAAGTTGGTTGCATGGTGGACAGGCTAGGCTGACGGAGGAGGCATATAAGTGTCCTTATGTTGCTTTAACTTCATTCTTTGTTTTTTTTCATATAACTTTTCAAGTTTAGAAATGTACCCTCTGTATCCTTTTAATTTTATCCCAGTAATCCATTATGGTTCCTAGTTGTGAATCTAATTAAAATGTTTTTAAAAACTGTTGCAATCAATACAGTCTCTTCCAGAAAAGTAGTCATTTCTCTTATTTTCCTGAAAACAGTTTCCTTGTAGTTACTGGGGTACCTAATGAGTTTAATATTAGACAGTGATACTTTCTCTAATGACATTTGGAAATATTTCCTGTCTGGCATGCAGGAAGAAAATTGCAGGGTCTCACTTCTCTGGAGCTGGCTATCTATTTACCATCACATAACCTTAAATAAATTACTCACTTCTCCAAGCCTTGGCCTTCCCATTTATAAAAGCCTAAAAAAATAATTTTTTCTGTGGAATTTTAGGGTCCCATGAGATGTGATTGAAGTTCAGAGCAACTAACAAGATGCCATTTGTTTTAGCTAGACATATTGACCTTTTCTGTCTAGAGTAGGAATTGTTCAAGGATGAGGCATTGTATCTCCTGTGCTGTACTGGTGCCTCCATATTCTTTGCCTTTATCTCTAGTTGGAATCAGAGAATCTTTTTTTTTTTTTTTTAAAGAGAGAGTGAGAGAGGAGAGAGAGAGAGAGAGAGAATTTTTGATATTTATTTTTTAGTTCTCGGCGGACACAACATCTTTGTTGGTATGTGGTGCTGAGGATCGAACCCGGGCCGCACGCATGCCAGGCGAGCGCGCTACCGCTTGAGCCACATCCCCAGCCCCGGAATCAGAGAATCTTGCTCACTTTTCCTGCCTTCCATGCAGAGGCTGCTCTAGCTTTCTGATTATTCTTACTTCTTTTCCTGAAACTCTTTTTCATTTTTTCACTGGTTATGTAGAGGAGATCCACTGAAATGTCCTTTTGATCTATTCCTTGGAGAATATACTGAACAGTGTCTTTAACATAAAGAACTCTTGCTTTATAGGGACTTTTTTTTTTTTTTTTTTTTTTTTGGTGGTGCTGGGGAATGAATCAAGAGGTGCTCTATCACTGGGCTACATACCTAATCCTTGTTTTTTATTTTGAGACAAGGTCCTACCACGTTGCAGAGGCTGGCCCTGAATTTATGATTCTCCCACCTTAGCCTCCTAAGAAATTAGAATTAAAGGCATGTGCCATTATGCCCAGTTTACATGGACTCTGCAAACAAGTACAAGAGCTTCCCTGTCTACCATCTTGTTGCACAATCTCTGGAGTTATAAAGGAATATGATTTCTTGCTTCATCATTGATTGTCAGAGCTAGAATGTCAACATTGGAGTCAGTTGAAACCCCCTGATATTGCTTTACACAGTGTATACTGCAGGGTATTTAACTGAAAGACCCAGAGTGGGGTAGAATCCTGGCTCTGCCATTTAATAATAAACCCTCTTTATTTCTCTCATGTTCTATTTTTTTCAGTAGTAAAGCAGGGGTGAAAATTTATCGGGGATTATGCTAATTAATTAAATGAGGGAAGGTCCTGATGAATTCTCCATTAATTTTTTTTTTTTTTCTTTTTGGACGAGGGATTGAACTTAGGGCATTCAACCACTGAGACACATCCCCACCCCTATTTTGTATTTTATTTAGAGACAGGGTCTCAGTTGTTTAGCAGCTTCACCATTGCTGAGGCTGGCTTTGAACTTAGAATCCTTCTGCCTCAGCCTCCTGAGCCACTGGGATTACATGAGTAACATTTTGAGAGTCTAGTAATAAGGCCTGATTCATAGAGTTTGGGCCTCAAATGTGAACTGGCAGAAGGAGAAAGGAACTCTGGGGTTGCTGCACTCTTAGTTAATGGGCCTTCCTTTTCTGCAAGGTACTGGCCTTAAGGCTTCCATTTTCCTAAGAATCTCTCTCCAAACACCAATCTTCTAGGAAAAATCTCACCTTCTTCTCCTCAAGAATTTGTTCCTTTTGGCCTAGGGTTAAGAGCACTGTAGAGACTATGAAGCATTGCGGGCTTCTTGCTTCTGAATGAGTCTTACCTTTAAGAAGCAGCCTCTTGGTGCTCCAAACCACTAGCCTGTTTTCCTCATTAATAGTCATAGTGTTTAATGGATTTTAAGCTCCTTGAAGGGTGGCCTGTGACTTAGGTATCACAGATTTACAGAGCTCTGTAAATCTGTCACAGGAAACACTTATTGAAAAAATGAGCAAATATTCAACTTTTCTAACATCTACCACGTCAGACATTGGTGTTTCAAAATTGAATAAGATCCCATCCTGAAGGAGCTCATCATACTTCAGAAACATTACTTGTTCAATCCTCATAGCGATTTCCTTGAAGGATGTTGGCGGTAAGAGATTTGCTCAAAGTGGTAAAGCCAGGCCTGGGCTAGTTGGAGAGGTAGGTCCTGACACTAAAGTGGAACTTCTAGTCACCTGCTGCCACCTCTCAGGGAGACTCCACTCCTCATTGCCAAGGAAAATGCCCAAATGTTAGGGGTAGGGAAAGTAGCCATAGTGTGCAGTGATGACGAGGTCTAGCACTGGGACATCTTAACTCTGTCACTCATTTGTTTTGTAACCTTGAGCAAGTTACTGAGTCTCTGAGCTCGGGTCTTCTCATATGTAAAAAGAATAATACTGTAGTGGACATCCACTTTTTTTACCTGAACAACATCAAGTCCCACTTAAGCTAACAGTGCCCAAGTTTTGCTTTCCTCCTCTTAGTTGTCAGTAACAGAGGTGGGAGTATTATGTTACTCAAACAAGCCAGCCACATGCTTGCTGGAAATGATTTTTCCCAAGAGTTGAATCCCACTGGAGTTCACTCATCCAGAAACCTTGATAAGAATGTTACTGGTCCTGCTTTTTGAACCAGGAGGCCTTTCAGCTCCTGACCTTTTATGGTTAGGTCTGTTTCTTCCATTTTCTGGGACTTCTCACATTAACCTGCCCCAATACACTTAACAAAAACTCCCATTTTGTTTTAATTCATCAGACTCAATTTGTATTGCTTTTAACAAAACCTAATTTATCCAAATACCTACCTTAAAATATGAAGTGTGTATAGCACCTAGTGCAGTCCTGGCAGCAAAGCAAGCAGTAAGTGGAGATAGTTATGCAAGTTAATTTGGGGGGGCAGGGTACAGGGAGGGGGAGAGGAGATTGTTAATGGTTTGTGTTCCACTGAGAAGCCTTTTCCCAAGAAATGGAAGGACAACAGCAGGGAGGGAAGTCCAGGCTGTGATATGCTCATTTATTCAAAATGTCTTTATTGAAACAGAATGATAGAGCAAGAAAGAATGAGGTCTGGGAGGATGTCTTTGGGCACAAGATGGAGCCCAGACCCATGTTACAGTATGGAGCTCTCTCCCTATTCCCTGACTTGCTGAGGACATGAACACAAAGCAGCAGGGAGGAGATGGGGGTGGGGGCGGCCCTGGGAGTTTTCCTCCATGGCTGGTGTGAGGTGCCTTGGAGCCTTCTGGGCAGCCCTGCCTTCCTCTCTCTTCCTGGTCTCCTTGCCAGGGCCTGTCACCTTTCTCTATGGGCCAGCCTCACACCAGGGTGCACAGAGGCCGCTTAGAGGGCAGGATTGGGGGTGGCAAGCAATGGGACATGGTCACAGCGGTTAGGGGGTGGCTGCCGTAGTAGGGAAGGCCGACGGCACAGCTCCCCATCCCGGAGCACCTCAGGCAAGAGCTTGCGCTTGGTCTCTGGCAGAAGCATAATGCTGAGGATGCAGAGGAGGGCACACGCCGCCAGCACCACGTGCTGCAGGAAGGCTCCATGGCCCATGTGGAGGCGCTGGGCTGGACCACTCAGTCCCCCAAGTGCCCCCAGTGCCATGATCAGACCCAGGCCACGGCCCCTGGGGAAGATGTAGGAGATACTCAG
This sequence comes from Urocitellus parryii, assembly GCF_045843805.1. Classification (NCBI taxonomy): domain Eukaryota; kingdom Metazoa; phylum Chordata; class Mammalia; order Rodentia; family Sciuridae; genus Urocitellus; species Urocitellus parryii. The sequence continues at coordinate 36,443,297 of NC_135536.1, forward strand.
CCAATAGCTGTGGGCCTCACCCCAACCCTTCTCTAGTAGCTTCCCTCCGTCCCTCAGGCTTTGAGGCCTGGCCTTAGAAGTACCCTTCTCTCACCGGACGGTGGTGGGGATGACTTCAGCAGCAAGGAGAGTACTGAGGATAGCAGCTGCTTGGGAGGAGAAGAGCCCAAGAACAGAGAACGTGGTGATGGCAGCCTCATTCAGATCTGGAAGATCAAGAGGGACAACATGAATGGAGGTGGGGAGATCATGCCTGGCCTAATCCCTAGTGATCCTCTTTGTTCTTAGATTCTGTGCTCTAAGTGGGCTCTGGGCATTCACTAATTGGGAGAACAGACGGGGTTGCCCGGCTAGGTGGAGGCTTGTAGAAGCTGTGGGCAGGTTCAGGGTCTTATCTTGGGAGGCCTATGCCAGAAGTATTGGCTGAGTCTTATCTGAGGCACCTCTATTGGGGTTCCCTTCTTGAGCCCACATCATGGGGAAGGGAAGATGCTTACAATCCCATAGACCCAGCAGGACTAGGGACGCGATGCCAGTGAGGGTCATTGCTAGAAGCAGGATGCCCCGACGGCCAAATCGGTCCACAGTGACCCCTAGGAAGACGCAGGCCAGGGCTGCTGTGCCACTGGCCAGCAGGGAGCACAAGTAGAAGTCTGATGGGCTCCCTCCTCCTCCCACAGGCTGGTAGCAGTGGCGAATGGCATGGGCAATGAAGCTGTGACGAGGGGTAGGGAAAGAAAGAAAAGTGATTGACCATCTTCAGCCTTCCACATCCTTGGTTATCCTCTGTAGGTCTTCCAGCCTTCCCCACCCAGCCAATCCCCATCCCAGCTACTGGGCTGGCCCTCAGGTCTGATACCCAGGCTCACTTGGTAAAGCCCAGGATAAGCAGATTTTTCCAGATGTTGCGGTAGTTGAGGAGGGATGCGAGGGAGAAAGTGGATGTTGCAGGGAGAGGGCAGGTGTTCTCCAGGTCTTTGGGGGAGAGAGAGAGGAGTTTAGAAGAGACAGCTGAGAAACCAGGATCCTCCCACATGAGGGTAGGGACCCTGGGAGATGGCACAGCTACATGCAGAAGGCACCTGTCCTGTGTGCATACAAGGTGTCACCCATAGAGCCTTTTTTTTTTTTTTTAGTTATAGATGGACACAATATCTTTATTTATTTGTTTATTTTTATATGGTGCTGAGGATTGAACCCAGGGCTTCACACCTGCGAGGCAAGTGCTCTACTACTCAGCTATAGCCCCAGCCCTGAAAGCCCTGCTTACCTTGCAGAGCCTCTTGGGCTTCTTCCCCCAGCATCTGCCCATGGGGCCGGTTCCGCTCAGCCAGGATCCTCAGCACAGATTGAGCTTCCTCAATCTGCCGCTTCACTATCAACCACCGAGCAGACTCCAGAAACAGACCAGGCCAGCTGGAGGCAGGGTGGTGGGGTGCAATGAGGCCTCCCCTCTCCTGACCCAGGGCTAGGAAACTCCCACCTCTGAGGGACTGAGACAGGCCTGGACCAGGGGCAGTTGAAGAAGAGGAGGGGTCTCTGGGCTAAGAGCTAGATTGGAGGTAGAGCTGGGCCAGACTACACATGAAGGGCAATACTAACCCATAAAACAGGAAGAGGATGCAGGGAGCGGTGATCATTCGCTGCAGAAATCGCCAGTCCTTAGAGACAAGGGCCAGGCCCAGGAACAGGAAGTGCCCTCCCACCCCCACCAACTCCCCTGCCAGGGCCACCCGAAGCCTCTGGGTTGGGTCACACAGCTCCAAGCCTAGAGATAATAGCAGGGATGAGGGAGAAGGGAGAGGCCAGGGAGGAGACATTAGAGAGGGGAGAGGGAGAGAAAGAGGAGGACAGAGAGCTAGGTCAGACCCTGAGCAGAGTTGTAGCCATCACCTCCCACAGACTAACCTCTAGGTGTCAAGGAGCAGAGAGATCGTGCAGTCCCCTCTCCTCTCCTGCTCAAACCTAGGAGGGCTCTAGGTTCGGTCTCCCTGAGAGTGATCAGCATTTCCAGTTTACAGACCCTTTCACATCAGGTCTCCTGTTTGACCTTCATGTCAACTCTTGTCCAAGATCACATAGCTAGTCAGGGCTTCAGTTTTTAAATAAGGTGATATTCCCTAACAGCACTAAGTCCAGGGTAATGCTTTAAAGATTGCGAGGAGACAGATGTGAGAGAAGCAGGACCCCTGGATCAAGCCTGGCTAGAAATATAGCTGATTCTGAACAGCTGAAATTTAGGCCTGAAGAAGGGGCAGTGGGGACCCTGGGGATATAGAAAAGCAGGTGTGAGACCCAAGGGAGGGACATCTGGCAGGGTGCCACTTACGCATCAGGTAGACACCAAGGTCAACTCCAGCAAGCAGAAAACCCAGGAGGAATCGGAGGGCCATGACTCCGGTGGAAGAGCCTGCAGCAGCTCCTCCTACTCCACAGGGGCCTACCAACCCCAAGGTCAGCAACACAATCCCACGTCGGCCAAACCTGGAAAGTGGGGAGGACTTCTGGTTACCTAGACTTGCTTGGGGGAAGATGTCCTGGGTGGGGGCCGGCTGGCCACTTCAAAGTTGGTGGTAGAGGATAAGGCTCCTGGTGTAAGAGCTGAACTGAGATTAGAGAAGATGAGAAGAGATGAGTACTGTGTGTGGGTAATGTCTGGCTACTGGGCACTGGGTTGTGGCTATGGTTCTGTGGGAGGTGGAACAATTGACTCTTGAGGATAGGGCTATTGGTATTAGGGCATTTAGGTTTATATGTGAGGTTGCCCATAGGGGGATGGGATATTGCTTAGTGGATTTGGAACCACTGATCTATAGGAATAGAGCTATTGGTCAGTAGGAATGGAGCTTGTCTTGTTCAGACTAGTCAAGAGATGGGAGTCACTGATATGTCACCTCTGTGGAGGTGAGGCCACTGGTCACTTGTGTGTGGGTATAATTTTGGTCAGTGAAGATGGAACTACTAATCTTAGGGGCTCAGTAATTGATTTTTGGGGATGAGTGGAATGGCACTGAGCAGGAGATGGAGCTACTGATCCATGAATGGGTCTATTAATCCATGGGGTAGGACTTTTGACCAGTGAGGATGAGACTATAAATCTTTGGAGACTGAAGAATTGGTCTTTGGGGATGGAACCATTGATTCATGATGCAAGGATCTCAGTATCCATATGGATGGGTATTCAAGGGATGAATCTGTTAATTCATGGGGATAATCACTAAGAATGGGCCAGGTGAGATAAAACTATTGGCAAGTGATGATGGTCACTGACCACAAGTTAGTGAGCACAGGGCTACTAATCCTTAGGGGATGGACTACTGATCTTTGGGGATAAGGCTATTGATCTATAAAGATTGGGGGCCACTGGTCATTGAAAAGGTGGCACTGATCCCTGGAAACAAGGTCACTAAACCTTTAGGGCAGGTTCATTTTTCATGAGGATGGCTTATTGGTTAATGTGGCTAAGATTTCTGATTTGGGGAGACTGAATTATTGATCTTTGGTAATGAGGTCCATAGGAATGAGACTACTGGCATATGAAAAAGGCCATTAATGCATGGGGACAGGATACTGATATGTAGGTTTAGGATCATTGGCCTACAGGTGTCTATTGGACAGTGAGAATGGGTTTTAATTTTTAAGGAACTGGACTATTGAATGTCAGGATGCCTTTGATCCATGGAAGTTGAACTAATCCACTTAGGTGGGGCTATACTAGTGAGGATGAGTAATCCATGGGGATAGCCAGTGGAGTTGGAGTTCCTGATCGGTGATGATGGTGTCCAGAAACAGAGGAGATGGGATTTTTGATACACAGGGAAAATTACTGGTTGGTGGAGACAGGCAGTTGATGAGGCCATGATTTGTGAAAATGGAAATTTGGGTCTGAAAGGATCTGAAATCCCTGAGGATCTGTGAAGATTGGACTATCAATCTATGAGGGGTGCTCTTGAGATTAATGATTCATAAAGGTGGATTTATTTAGTGGTAGGCATGAAACTATGGGTTACTGAAGATGAAGGTACTCTTTTGAAATATCTGTTGATCCATGTGGGAAGGGCCACTAGTGGGTCAGAGATTGAGTCGTTTGTAAAGTTGAACTATTCGTCCTCAGTGGGAATGGGGCTGCTGATATTTAGGAATTAACATTGATCTTTAGGAATGAGCCCACTGAGGTGGAGCTAACAGTGCAGATGGCTATTAGCCAGTGGGAATTTGTTAATCCATGAAGATGGTAAGGGAGGTGGTTAGGATGAGAAGTGCTACAAAGGAAGAGAGAGCATTTCCTTGTCAAAACAGGGTTTTCGTTTAGGGGATGGGACTATTATCTTTGGAGATGATGTCATTGGTCCATGGATACGGGGCTACAGGTAAGTGGAAATGGTCCATGGAGGTCATTCTCCTGTGCAGAAGAGTGTATTTCTTGATGGGGAGTGAAGTTGAGTCAGGGGTAGATCACTGAACGGAAGTCCTGAGAAGGCCAGCAGAGTCCAGCGAATTGTCCTCTATCTTTTGCAAACACCAGCTGCTTGGGCTAGTTTCCCTAGCACCCCCTCCTCTCTACCATCCCGGCCCCCACGACAGCCCTCACCTGTCTGCGGGGTAACCCAGGAACAGGTAGCCGGAGGCAAAGCCCAAGATGAAGAGGATCTGCTCCAGGATCACCTGCCAGCCCAGGTCACACACCAGATCCCACTGGGGATGTGAGAAGGGTGCACCGGGCATGAGGCCCCGCCCTTGCCACCCTAGGCCCTCCCCCAGACCCGAGGCCCGCCTGACCGTCTCACCTGGCCGATGGCGTTGGTGGTGAGCACCGGCAAGCCATTATAGTCCCAGTCCTTGAGGCAATGGTTGAAGTCTGGCGGGGCGAAGCCGCTACACGAGGGGTCTGTACTAGTGGCGACGCGGCTGACTGCGCTGGCTGCTAGGGCCGCGCTGGAGACGCTAACGCCGCTGGCATTGGGGGGCTGCTCCCAGCCAGAGGCGTTGGGAGGGAAGGCCCCGTAGTGGCAATGCAGTGGGGGCGCCAGCGTGAAGATGGGGTCCGAGGCCAGACCCAGAGCCACGAAGAGAACTGGCAGGCAGCAGAGGCCGAGCTGCAGCTGCTGGCCGCCGCCCAGCGCCCCCACCTGGGCGAGCAGCGCCTCAAAGCTGAGGGGGCCTGGGGGTACGGCCAGCGACAGGCTGCTGCCCAGCCCGTCGCCGCCCGCATCGCCCTCCCCCTCCCGCTCGCGCTCGCGCTCACCCTGCAGCTGCTCGGTGGGCACAGCATCTCCAAGGGTCCCGACCTGCTGTGGGGCGAAGTGGGGTGTTGGGGGCAGAAGGGTGAAGCGGAGAAAGCCGCAGAGCAAGGGGAGATAGGGGGCGGGAGGTGCTGAAGCTAGGGCAAGGAAGGCAGGTAGGGACAGGGGATGCACGGGAGAAAATGCCGGGCCTTCAGCGGGGACCTGGACGGGGGTGCGGGATAGGATGGCGTAGCCACCACCACCACCACCACCCCCCGCGCGAGGCGCAGGCACTTACTCCGTTGGAGCTGGGGGTGATCTCTACGGTGCTGTCGATTTTGCTGCCACCCCCGCCATTAGGCTCTGGGGTCCCAGTGGCCACCCGGGGAGCCAGCTTGCCGACCACAGCGGCCCTCTTGGACCGCGCCAAAAGGATGCACTACCCTCTGGCCCAGCTGCGCGCCGGGAGGCCGGACAGTGAAAGACCGAAGGGACCCCAATCTGCAGCTCTGCAGCCGCGGGCGCCTCCTCAGTCTCTGCGATCTCTGCGCTGCTTTCCCCTCCTCTTCCTCTAGACTCCCCTCCCCTTCCCACGTCAGCAGAACCTTCGGTCCAGACTTTTCGTCAGAGAGAGGAAGGGGGGCCAGGGCCCAGGGGAGGGAGGGGCTGGGGGCTCTGTCTTCTGTTCCTTGGTCTGCGGGCCATTGCGGTGAAAAGGGAAAAATGCTGAAGGATAGTAACTCAGACAGATGCCAGAGGGTCCTCCATCACTTCCAGTTCTTCCCCACTCATTCATTCATCAGTGAAATTTGTTAAATGCCTACTATGTTCCAGGCCTTGTCTAGGCTTTGGGGATAATAGGCTGGACAAGACCACCCTGGGGAGACATGTAAACAGGCAATTGTAGTTCAGCTTATGCATGTGGAGAGCTGATTTGGCACTGTACTCAGCTTTCTAGCTTCAATCGCTACAAGGAGACCACTTCTCTGGGATTCACCATCCCATCCTGATTGAATCTCTATGATTTTTCAACAGCATTTGGCAGTATTGACAACCCCTTCCTCTAAATACTTTCTTATCTTCTAAGACCCACATTCCCCTGGTTTTCTTTCTTTTACTCCTTTTCTCCATGCAGGCACATCCTCCTATCCCTCACCTTCATTCAGTTCTGCAATCCTCAGAGACTTGGTCCTTGACTCTCTTCTCACCTTACAGTATTGTCTCCCTTTTGGGATCTCACTCATTCCCAACATTTCAGTCACCACCAGTACAAATGATACAAATCTGAGTCCCAGATATACCCCCCAGATCTCATCTCTTTTCTGAGCCCAGGGTCCACTTTTGATAACTCACAGGGACCTCAAATTCCCTATGACCAAACTCATGTTCTTCCCCACTATAACCTTGATGGTCATCTTCTAGTCTTCCTTCTTCAAGGAATAATACCAACCACTTATGGCCAGATGCTCAGGTGACAGTCCTTGAAACTTCCTCTTAACTCATGTCAAGTCATTTACAAAATCCTATCCATTCTACTTCCTGTATAGTTCTCAGATATTCTGCTTCTCTTCCATCTCTATTACCAATACTGCAACCTCCAAATTCCCACCTGGTGTTCTGTATCCTTTCATATCTATCCCCTCCCCCATCTATTACTTATGGATGCAGATGGAATAATCTTTTTAAAAATGGAGGTCTGCTTGGCACAGTAGAGTGCACCTGTAATTCTGGTGACTTGGGAGGCTGAGGCAGGAAAGATGGCAAGTTCAAGGCCAGCCTCAGCAAATTAACAAGGCCCCAAGCAACCTGTTTCAAAATAGAAAATAAAAAGGGCTGCTGGGCTGGGATATAGCTCAGTTGGTAGAGTGCTTGCCTTGCATGCACAAGGCCCTGGGTTCAATCCCCAGCACCACACACACAAAAAAAAAAAAAAGAAAAAAGAAAAAGAGGCGCCTTGTGTGTCCCTTCCAGGCTATCACCATGAAGATAAGTATTCTAGACAGCTCACGAACTCACACATGCTCCTGCATGCCTGGTCATATGCTCTATGTAGCTCCATTTCACTTCATGTCTCAAACTTGCTGCACTCTAGCCTCTGACCTTCTTCAGTTTTTCCAATGTTACAGTGTCTTTGCACAAGCTGGTTCTTATACTTAGATAGCTTCTTAGTCAAGTTTTTCCCATCCTTCAGCTGTCAGCTCAAGCATCTTTGCCTCAAAATCTTCTCTAACCTTAGAATTGCTATTCAGTGGAATTGAAGGACCAGCAGCACCCATTATCATTTGAGAGCATAATCTTAGCCTCAACCAGACCCTTGAATCATTATCTGTATTCTAACTAGATCCCCAGGTGTATGTACATTCAAGTTAGCGATTCATTTCTCTAATAAATTTTTATGCTTGATAGGTACTTCATTCCCCAATCCTAGGTAAGGACTGGGAAGGACCATGTGTCAAGTCAACTAGCTCATTCCCCTTTCTCTACACTGAACCACCTTCCACTTGTCTCCTCTATTCATATTTCCCCAATACAGGAAACCCTTCTTTTCTAATACATCAAGCAGACTCTCACCACTCCCCCTCCCTCTATTCTTTTTAGCCTCTCTTCCAGAGTTACCACAATACAATCACAGCCAACATACCTTAGGGATTTATTGTCTACATCCTTGTCTGTCTTGGATAATAATCTCTTAATTTTATGTGGTGCTGGGCTGTTTACATGCATTTTCTTTTTCTTTTTTTTTTTTTTTAGTATTTTTTTAGTTGTAGTTGGATACAATATTTTTATTTATTTATTTTTATGTGGTGCTGAGGATCGAACCCATGGCCCCACACATGCTAGGTGAGCACTTTATCAGTAAGCCACAAGCCCAGCCCTGCTCACATGCATTTTCTTGGTAGGTCCTTACAACAACCCTATCAGACCATTATGATCCTCTCACATTAAAGCTAAACCAGGACTCAGAGGTGACTAGCAATGATTTTCCTACAGACACTCAAGTACATGGCAGATCTGAGACTTGAACTGAAACTGACTCCAGTTCAGGGGTTATCTATGAAATCTGTCTGGAAGATGGGAGATGGCTTTCAATACATAGAGGTGAATTTTGTCGATTCTGGAATCTGGAATTTTTTTCCTTGAGAATGAAATGAGAAGGGAGCCCACAACAGAGGAGGCAAATTCAGAGGGTGCCAAGGTACTAGATTGTGATTGAAATCTGAGGTGCCCCGAAAGTGGTTATTGTGCCAGATAACTGGGAGTGCAAAACTGAAGCAATGGGTCTGTGGCTCAGATTTCTTCCCTGTGGTAGGTAAATGGCTGGAGTAATCCCCCCTATAAACCCACAGGCTCTTGACTTCATTCACCAAAGTCTGGAGGACTATGGACTTCCAAGTCATTGCCCTTGTCTGCCACTCCAGCTCCCCTAGAAGACAGTTTGTCCAGAGGGATTATCAGTAGGAAGCCTGGGAAGTGCAGTGTAAGGGGCTAGATGCTCTTGGAGTCACCTAGGTGACTTCTCTCCACAACTGCACCCCTCTAGTGACATCATCATCTGAAGAAGGCTTGATTCCCAAGTCAGCAACCTGGGCTTGCCTTCCTGGAACACTAGTCAGACCCTCTTGGTTCTCTCTTCCTCCAGGTGCCTAGCTAATGTCTTGTCAGTGGTCCTCTCCTCACCTTGCTCATCTTTTCTCATTGTCCTGTGGATTTCCACCACCAAGTGTCCAATCTGGTTTATTTTTTATGCACTTATTTTAATGACTTGTTGATGTCCATCCAACCCTTATTAGAAGGGCACATTCACTACATACCTTTAGAATTCTCTCTGGTCCTTTATGGGAGTTGAGAACCAGTCTAATGCACATTGTCAAAAGAGGAAAATCCCCCCACCTGCCATGGGTATGGCGAGGGATGCCACCCCACCCCCACCCCCACTCCCACAATGCTCCCAAGCAACAGAGTCAGGGGACCAGACCGCAGGGTTTATTGAAGTGCACACACCCATGCTCAGGCCAACATTCCTGCCTTTTGAGGGGAGGAGTCTTCTGATGTCTCCCAGACCTTCATATTCTGGGCAGTCAATGTCCTTCTCTCATTCTCGGCTAAGTGAGGAATTGGTGTTCAGGAACCAAGAAACAGGAAGGGAGAGAGACTCTGTGTGGTCCCAAGTTCCTGCCACTTGATTCTTGGTGTCCCAAATTTCCAGAGGCAGGAGGCAGTGCAGTGACCTCTAACCCTGGCTGGTGAGGAGGAGGGTTCAGTTCATCCCTGCCTCAGAGGACCTGGTGCCTGGCCCTGACAAAGCAGGGAATAACATTAAATATAAATAATTTATACAAAATGGCTCTCATACAAAAAGCTGTGGATTAGGGGAAAGAGATGCCTCTGTGAGAGGCTGAGATGACTGAAAGGGGAAGGGGAGGGGGAAGAGACCTCCCCTTCCCTGAAACAGCCCTCCATCCACCCAAGACCTGAGTGTGTGGAGGCTCTGACCAGGCAGGGGAGGGGAAGGCTGTGCCAACAGACCCTCAGGCAGCCAGGCTGGTGAGCAGGGTGGTGAATCGCAGGGCTCGCCCTGCCAGTTCTGCCACACACCGTGCCATCTCCTGGGCTGCAGGGCCTGAGGGATAGCCCAGGGCAGCCCCCTTAACAGCCAGCACAGTGGCCTGCAAAGCTTGGCCCAGCGCTGTACCTGCAGCCCCCACCTGTGTTCGCAGAGGGGCAGAGGCTGCCAGCCGACCCAGGGTGTCCCCAACGAATACTAGACGGTGAGCAGCCACCACAACCCGCTTGCTATGGGGCACGAAGAGACTTGGGGGCTGCTTGGCCTGGGTGCTGGACATCAGGGCTGCCACAGCCGCCTGTAGCGCTGAGTAGTGGCTCTGGCACTGCCCTGCATAGAAGTGCAGGAGCTGTAGGTCTCCGGTGGACAGAACCAGTGGTTCCCCTGGGGATGGGGCCTCCTGAGGGGCGAGAAGGGAGTCAGTGGGAACGTGCTCCTCAGTGTCACTTCCTCCCTTGCTCCTTCTTCCTGAGAAAAATCCCTTCAACTCTCATCCCTGCTCATCAGAAAATTTAGATTGGCAGTGAAATGCCCAGACTCAGTGTGAGACAGCTCTGGATTCAAATAACCTCAAACCTGATTTCAAACAAGTCTCTGAACTTTTGTGGCTTCTAATTTCTAAAACAAAAAGTATAGGGCTGGGCACTCCTTGGTTTATATCCAAAGGGCTTAAAATCAGCATACTATGGTGACACAGCCACATCAATATTTACCGAAGCTCAATTTACAAGAGCCAAACTATGGAACCAACTTAGATGCCCTTTGACAGATGAATTGATAAAGAAAATGTGGTATATATACACAATGGAATATTACTCAACCATAAAGAATAATGAAACTATGGCAATTGCCAGTAAATGGATGGAACTGAAGAATATCATGCTAAGTGAAGTAAGTCAATCTCAAAAAAACCAAAGGCCAAATGTTTTCTCTGATGTGCGGATGCTAATTCACAATAAGGGGGGGTGTTTAGGGAAGAATAAAGGTACCTAGGTTTAGGCAGAGGGGAGTGAAGAGAGGGTAGGGGGTCTGGGCATAGGAATAATAGTAGAATGAATTGGACATTATTACCCTATGTACATATATGATTACAGAACCAGTGTGATTCTATATCATGAACAACCAGAAGAATGAGAAGTTCTGTATGATGTGTCAAAATGCATCCTATTGTCTTGTATAACTAGAACAAATTAAAAAGAGAGAGAGAGAGAGAGAAAGAGAGAGGGGAAAGAAAAAGTGTAGAGCTGGAGGTGTAGCTTAGTGGTAGAGCACTTGCTTGGTATGTATGAGGCCCTGATTCTATCCCCAGGACCACATAAACACACATGGAAAAAAAAAAAAAAAGCAAACAGGGAGTCTAGTACTGCACTGTCCAATAAAAACATAATGTAAGTCACATGTGAAGTTTTAAATATTTTGGTAGCCACATTAAAAAAGTAAAAAGAAATTGGTATATTTTCTCTAATTCTAAAATCAAAAATGTTGTAGTTCCCATCTGTTATCAATATGAAAATTATTGAGTTATTTCCATAGTAAATCTTCAAAATCCAGTGTGCATTTTATATTTATAGCACATTTCAATTCAGACTAGCCACATCTTGTGGGTCTGGTAGCCACATGTGGTAACTGTATTGAAGATTATAGTTCTAGCATGTACCTAACAAGGCTGCAGAGAACGTTATTCGAGAAAATAAATAAAAAGGGCTTGGCACAGTGCACTCACACCCTAAGCTGTTATGAGCATCGACTATGACTGTGATTGATGTTGAAGCATGTGTGCCTAGCACAGGGTCTGGCACTTGGTAAATACCTGATAAATGGTTGCTATTGTGTTATGTCCATTCTAGACTGAGTCAAGGAAATATCTCACTTTCCTGAGGTCCAGAAAGACTTAAGTGATCGCTTTGTGCCCCCCACCCCCTTCTTAGTGGTGGAGCTGGGATTATGAGCCAGGTCTCTTAGGAGCCCAGGAATTCACAGTTGGAAGGAGCCTTAGAAGGAGCCACAGCCCAGAAACTCTTTCTGCTCCCTTGGCTGCCCGGCTTTCTGACTCCTCTCCAACACATTCTTTCCCCTCTTTCTGAATTTCTAATATCCTCTTCCAAGTTCCAGCACCTTCCAGTTGAATTCTAACTCCTGTCTACTCTGTCCCTGCTTCATGTGAACTCTAACCTCATCCTAATCTATTTCCCTCTATAGTTTGGTTAAGAATACCCCTTCCCCCAAGTCTTCAGCCCTCCTTCACCAGCCCCCTTCTCTAGCACACCTCCAACAGGGGGTTACCTGCTGCTCAGGCAGTCCCTTCTCCTGCAGTTCAGGATCCTCTGGAAAGGCTTTATCCAGGGGCCTAGATCCCTGAGCTTTATCCATGCCCTGCAAAGGGGATCAGGTCTCAGTGCAGGAGTGGTGGCTTCCCCAGTCTCCCTTCCAGTCCCTTGACTCAGGAGGGAGCTCTGGTGGTCCCAGGCTGGGATTAAGCGGGGAGTGTGGCACTAGTACATGTGGTAAGGCCAAGAACATGTGGTAGGGTCCCTGGCCACAGGGTGAAGGGGCAGGGGAGAGAGGAAGAAGGGAGGCAGGGAAGTTCTTCCCCAAGCCTCCACACTCCTCCTCCTCTTGGGGCATTTCTGGGAGTGCCCCACTTGAAGGAGGAACTCACCTTCAAGTGAACATAGTCGTACTCCTCAGTCATTGGGATGCCTTCATACTCATTGTGGGATCCTGCTGGATCATCCTCCACTTCCCTGTCCTCTGGATTCCCCTCGACCTTGGGACCCCCAAAGCCAGGCAGGCGGGGTGGGGGTGGAGGCAGAGGCCGGTCCTGGATACTGCCTTTGCGGCCTGGAGCAGGAGAGGGAGCCGGAGAAGGGCTGGGAGCCTCAGGGACAGGCAGGGCAGGCAGAGGGCGCCGGGACAGACTCTCAGCAGAGGGCAGCCGAGGCCTGTGTGGTGGTGGAGGGCTTCTGGCCAGGAGCTGGGCCAGGGTGTCCAGCTCGTTGGAGGCCGAGTTTCCTGGGGGCTCTGGAGAAGGGGGTGCCTCGGGACCCAGCAGGGGCACATCATAGATGCCCTCATCAGTGTCCCCACTTTCCCCGTTGGCCAGCAGTTCTTCGGGTGCTTCATACAGGTTGAGGAGGGCTGATGCCCGTTTCAGGTTGGAGGGGGCAGCGTAGAGTGGGGGCCCTGGTTCCCGGCCCCCTTCCCACTCCAGATCTGGCTCTGGTTTTGGGGCTAGAGGTACATCATAGGGAGCTTCATCTTCCCCAGGGTGCTGCTGGGCAACCCGGGCCAGTGGATGAGAAAAGGAAGCTGGGGAGTCATAGGGGTCACTGGATTGAGCTCGGAAGGCAGTGGGGGGCACATCATAGACCTGGAGAGAGGGAACAGTGAGTCACCCTTCAGCTCAGCAATGGACCAGCCCTGAGGTTGTTTGTCCCTTACCCCAAATACATAGACCTTTAACCCTCACCTCCAAGGCATCTCTGGGAGTGGACAGTTGGGTCCCATTGCCTCTGGGGACCTTGTAGATGGAGTCAGGGGAGGGTGGGCAGGGTCCAGTCAGAGGTCCTGAGGCAGGACAGGGGCGAGCTGGGGGTGGTACCACATACACCTGGGAGATCAAGACAGGTGGGTGGGTCTGAAGGAGGGCGCTGGTGAACCATGTTAGACTTGGAGGAGCTTAGAAACCTGCCCTGCTGTGCTACCAACAGGGACACAGAGCTAAGGGGTGGCTCAGACTTTAGAGAGCACAGTGGGAGGAGAGCAGTGACCTGGGGGGTCTGCCTGCCTGCCTGCAGGCCCCAGGGGAGGACAAGGGGTCTCCAGGTTTGGGGCTTGGGGGACTTCAAGTCTCACCTCCTGTTCCTCATTGCTGTGCTCTAGGGTTGGGTGTGGTGAGCCAGGCTGGGCGGAGGGTGCCAGGGAGAGGCTAGGCTTGGGCGCTGGGCCAGCAGGAAGAAGCTTCACTCTGTTGGCAGGCACAATGCCCTGCTGGCCATGCAGGGAGCAGAGGCACCAGCCATCCAGTCCGCCAGCACCCTCCCTCTGCAGTACCCGTAGAACATCCCCTCTGCGGAAGGACAGCTCCTGGGGAGACTCGGCAGTGTTGTCGTACAGTGCCCGGGCCAGCTGGGCCTGGTGGGTGAGGAGAGTATAAGGCGAGGGTCTGTACACACCTATCTGGTCATGGGAAGCCTCTTTAGAGCTTCCCATTCCCTTTAACATTCTGACTCCTGACTCAGCACTGACAAGTCCCGTCTTGCCTCCAGCTTTATCACCTCTGTCCTCCTCTTCCATAACATTCTGACCTCAAGACCTTTGGACTTACTATTTTCCCTCCTCAGAATGCTCTTCCCCTGATTTCATCTGACTGGCCCTTTTTCATCCTTTAGTTTAGCTTAAATGTCTCCTCCTCCTTAATCACTGTTTGCCCCGTCCCATTCTCTGCATCATCTCTACCACTGTTTCCTTCATAATACCCAAAGTTATTTGTCTTTTTAGTCATTTCTTTTATTATTATTAGCAATTTCTCTCCTTACACTGTAAGCCCTTACTTCTTCCTAGTCCCTGTAATAGGGACTCGCCTGGAACTGGTCCTCAGTACACATTTGTTGAATTAATTTCTCCCAAAGCACATGAAGAGGTCTTGCTAAGGTTTCTCACGGAATCTCCTTCACTTTCCTTCTTTTCCCTAGTGGCTGCCCCTCACATGCAAAAGCTTAGATTAAGCAGCTGCAAAGACCCCTATTCTGAGGGAGACTGGAAAAAGCCCTGTTCAGACAGTGCCTAGGCATGATATGAAAGAAAACAGAAACCAAAGCAATTGTTTTGTTCTCAGTCTGAGCAAATAAGTTTCTACCAGAAGAGGCTGAGGTTACCATGGAGAAAAGTGTATATGCTCTAGTGTGTGCACAAGGAAGGGAGCTGGCAGGCCAATCAGGAATAAGCATCTATCTCATTTCCAGTCCTGTCTGGAGGGGGCATGTGAGCTTTTTACATTGGAGCCACATGCTCAGGTCAGACGCAGAAGCTAAGTGCAGATGATATTTCTTTCCACTGTGCAAGTCTTTGCTTTCATCATCACATTTAATTCTCACAACAACCTTATCGGGGAGAAACCATTACCTGCATTTTGGAAAGGAAACTGGGAAGAGAGGTTAGTGCTTTGCTCAATGACACATGGCTGGTACAGTAGTGGAGCATGATTTGAAGCTCAGGCTGTTTGATTTCAGAGCCTGCACCCTCAGTCACTTTATTCCATTACCTTTCCACAATGGCAGATATTTGCTTATTTTTGTTTTGTTTGTTTCAATGGTACCAGTGGTGGAGTCAAAAGGGTCCATGACTCAAAGGTGAGTCAAGTACATATCAAGTCTTCCTTATACTCAATTTCCCTTTTCTGTAACCCTTCATGATGCTCTTGTTCCAAGAATCCTTTGGTAGAATCAAAATTAAACCATTCAAAAAGTCAAAATATATTATTAAAGGACCATGCCTGCTGGTAGGATCTTGGGCAGTGGTGGCATATACAGTAGTGTTGGAGAACAGCTCCTAGCCAGGTAACAATGTGAACTCACTAATTCAGCAAACACCTTCAAGCTAAAGACCTCAGGCGGACTGCCACCAGACTGTGAGGAGAAGGAATCCCTGCTCAGTCAGCACCAGTGCATGTTCTTCTTGGCTGGTGTTTTCTGCTGGTGGACAATAGCTGTCCAACCCTTCATGGCTAAGTGGTTTTAACAAATGGACTCTTCCTCTTGCTTGATTCCAAATGCATCCAACTATTTTCTAATTGTATTGTAGCTCCTAAAGGATATTGTCCCATGGCAGGTGGGGTAAGGGAATGCTAATCGGATAACACAAATTCCTGGTTGGCTCCACAGTTTTCTTTCTAACTGTAAATTATAAATCAGTGTTTTGCAGATAGTCAGGGGATTAAAAGTAAAGTTCAAGAGGCAGATGGACCTGGGGTTGAGTCCTGGCTCTGTCCCTTTCTCACGGGGTAACTTTGGTCAGGTTGTTTGACCTTTGTGAGCCTTAATTTCCTCCTTTGTAGAATTCCATCTTTTTATCCAAATATCTGTTTTTGTATAAGGACAGCAGTATCCTCACAAGGCTGTTCTGAGGGCTGCATGAGATAATTCCTTAAAAAAAACCCCACAACATAGCTAGGCATGAGCCTATAGTCCTAGCTACTTGAGAGGCTGAGGCAGGAGGATCCCTTGATTCTAGGAGCTTGAGACCAGCCTAGGCAACATCAACCTCATCTCAAAAAACAAAATGTGAAAAACTTTAGCATAAGGTCAGGTGTAGCAAGTACTTAATAAATACTAGCATTATTAAGGATCCTTGAGCTTACTCAGCATAAATATGCCTCCACCTCACCAAAAAATTCTACCTCCTGGGACTGCAAAGTTACACAATCATCACCTTGTGCCCAAGTACTCCCAGAGGCTCTCCCCCTCTCCCAGCATTGGGCTAGTGTCTTCAAGTCATCATGATTGAGGAACTAACAGGAGTTTGATCTGGGAAGGAGCCCAAATCCAACTGGTCCTTAAGAGGAATGGGAGGGTGTGGGTGGCTCTCTGCTTTTCTTTCCACTCTCAAAATACTCCCAGAGTCCCCCTTCAGAGGGGATCAGAAAGCAGGTGTTACCCTTGCTTTTCCTGGAAATTCAAGCCAGAGGCCAGGGAAGGGCAGAAAGGCGAAGTTGCCTGGATTCAGACTACTCAGAGTGCTGGACAGAAAGCAGAGGGGTGGGTCAGTGGAGAGCTCCTCCCTGTGTTAGGTTTGAATTCTGTCCAATGGAGCCAAACCTCTGGGCCTTGCAGATGTAGAAACCCAGGACAGAGCTGCTGATGGAATGAGTGCTGATGGGTGCGGCCCCTGTTTTATTCCCGCCTAGCGGCCCAGCTGACTTGCTAGGGAATGGCTGGCTAAATGGAGGTGGCAGGGGACCACTGCAGCTTTCTGGGAGGCCACCTCCCACTGTCCCATCATGCCAGCTGTCTCCTCCCTTTGTCCTGAGTCCCCGGAAAGTGGCCTGAGGCAGGCTGACATCACCTCCCCTCCTCCCTCTATATTCTCTCTCCCTGCCAGATCACCCCCCTTTCCTCTATTTGCCTCCTTTCCTCCATCCCTCCTCCAGAGATAGGTCTTCCTGGTCCTTTGGCCTCCCATTTTCCTTGAGCAGCTTGTCCTTTCAATCCCGTTTACTTTGCTTCCCAATCACAAATCCCTGCCAACCACCAGTGGCCATCTGTTCCCGCCCAGAAAGGAGCAGATAGGACTGGGACTACCCTTGCCCCCTCCCCTCTATCCAGCAGCAACCTCTAGAAAGAAAGAGCTTGGGGAGGGGGAGAAGAGGAGGGGCGAACCCAGGAGCCGAAGAAGCAGGGGATGAGTGAGAGGGGGAAAGGAAACAAAAGTGATAGGACACAGCCTCCTGGAGGAGAAAGGGATCGATCAAGGAGAGAGACAAAGAGAGGGCAGAAATAAACGCTACAGGAGTCAAGGCAGGCTGGACAGGTTTCTGCCCCGCAGGTTTCTGCTCCTCTCCGTGGTGGACTCACCGACGTGGCAATGGCCATGGCCTTGGCCTCCAGCGCCGCCTGCTTCAGGCCAGGCTCGATTTCGCTGACTTCAGCGGTGGCTGCCCCGCACCATGCTTCGCGGCCTCCAAGCAAGGAGGCTACCCCCGGCTGTGGCGCTTGAGCAGTGGTCTCCGCCAAGGTTGGAGGAGAAAGAAAACCCACAAAACTTCCCAAATGGGAGGCAGTTTGGCCAGGCAGGAGGAGGAGAGGGGCGGGCCGGGGCGTCGCTGCGGGACCTCATCCAAGGGGCGCGCTCTGAACTGTCCCCACGGCCTCCCAGGGGCCGCTGGGTTGGCCAGGCCCCCGGAGCTGCCTGCCCTAGGCCGCAGAGGCCTCCCTGGCCCGCATGGGCCGAAATCTTCTTTCCAGGGCTGGGCTGGCGAGGAGGCGGGATCTGGGACGCTTGTCCAGGAGGTTCAGGACAGCCCCAAGGGCTGGGAGAAGCCGCCGGGACGGTTGGGCTGGATGAGCAAGTTTAGGGGCCAACCCTTCCCAACCGCTGGCCCCGCCGGGGACCAGGAATCCCAGGGCTGTGGTAGTGGAGGCCCAGGGCACTGTGACAGGACCCCACTGGGAGGAAAGACCAGCGAGGACCGAGCCTTTTGTCCCTCTTCAAACTCGCCCAAATTGGCGAAAGGAAGCCAGACTGGCGCCCAAGTCCTCCAACAGCGTGGCCGCTGGGCTGGGTTGCCGGAGTGGCAGTTTTCTGCCCAGAACCTCTCACCCGCGGCGATGAGGCGGGTTCTCACTCTCTACACTAGCTCTCAGCGCACCCAGGGGTCCGGGGACGCCAGGCGCCCGGGTCACAGCAAGCAGCACGCAGGTACAACTCGAAGAGGCGGGACTGCCTTCCTGCCCCCAGGGAGCAGAGGGGCCCAGGCCCCTTCCACCTTCGGTCGGGGGTGCCAGGCTGGGAGCTCCCACCCCCACCCTCGGCCCCTGACACCCGGAGCCGGCCCCCACCGCACGCACCCTCGGCAGGGCCCCTCGACGCGCCCCAGGGGTTGAGGCAGCTCCCAAGTGTCTTTGGGAAAGAAGAGAAAGGCCAAGAAGCAACCGAGGGAGCAAAGAGAAGGCGAAGGAGAGGCAGGGGCTAGGGTCCTGTGGGCTCGACTGGGGTTAGGGTCGGGGTGGGGACACCAAGAGGGCTGGGTAGGCTTCAGGGGGGCCGCGCGTGGCTCCCCGGCTCACCCCTCGCTCGCGGCTCCCTTCCCTCCCCTTCCCCGGCTCCCGGCTCCCTTTCAATGCAGTTCTTCCTCCTCCCCTCGGGCCCTCTCCTCTCCAGCGCGGGGCTCAGTCCTGGGGATTAAGAGAAAGGAGGGAGGGGGAAAGGGAGGGAAAGGGAAGGGGCGGAGGAGAAAAGGGGACGATCCTTCCAAAGGCGGGTGTTGAGTTTCAGTTAGGACCTTGGGGCCAAACTGCCGGTCCCTGTCCAGCCCCTCTCTCCGGCGCCTTCTTCCTCTGGACCTCTCCGCAGACCTCCGGGTGGTCTGGTCCTCTCCTTCCTGGGAGCTTCGCTCTCCCTGCCACGCCCCCACACTCCCCCGTCAGCCCCGCGCCTCTCAGTCTCCCTTTCATTAGCCCCACATCTGTCTTTCTCGTGGGGAGGGAGCGCGCTCCTTCCGCCTTGCTGGGGTCCTTAGCCTAGCCTCTCAGCTCCTTAGTGCTGCCTCTGCAGGGGTGGCCGGTTTAGCTCGGCCGATCTTGCCGGGCACGGGCCAGGAGTCTGGCGCTGGACATGGTTTCTGGCCCTGGCGAGAAAACACGAAGCCTTAACGTCTGGCCCCAGATCTGCAAGGCGGGCCGGTTGGGCGGCCTCCTAGCCTCCTCTGCTAGTCTGGGCCTGTCGCCCTTCCTCAGCCTGCCTGGCTCTTGCTGCTTCTAGAAGCAGGATTGAAGACTACAGGCACAAAATTTTAAAGAGAGAGTGAGAGAGAGAATTTTTAATATTTATTTCTTAGTTCTCGGCGGACACAACATCTTTGTTGGTATGTGGTGCTGAGGATCGAACCCGGGCCGCACGCATGCCAGGCGAGCGCGCTACCGCTTGAGCCACATCCCCAGCCCCGGCAGATGTCTTTTAGAGGGT
This sequence comes from Urocitellus parryii, assembly GCF_045843805.1. Taxonomy (NCBI): domain Eukaryota; kingdom Metazoa; phylum Chordata; class Mammalia; order Rodentia; family Sciuridae; genus Urocitellus; species Urocitellus parryii. The sequence goes on from NC_135536.1 coordinate 36,462,767, forward strand.
CTGCGGATCTAGCTCCCAGGAGTTTCAGCCGAGGGCAGGGCTATTAGCCTCCTACATCTCTCCTGTCTGCCTTCCCACCGCCCTGCTTCTTGGATCTTTATTTTAGAGCACACAACAGAGCCTCCTGAGGCTTGGGGGAAGCCCATTTTCCACTTTTAAAGTCCCTGGTATTTAAAAAGCAAGATGCTATCAGAGTGAAAAGCTGTAGTGTATTTTCACTATTTATGTTTAACAAGCACTTCAAACATAAAATAGACAAGGACGTATGCATAACTTCATTTGGAGATAATATCAGAAGTATAATTTAAGGCCCTCCATCCTCACATTTTGGAGGCTCACACTTGCACATGTTTCTCTGTGTGGGGAGGTTCCCTGCCCCAGCCCCTTTCTCACCCTATTATTTGAGTACCTATGAAGGACCCCCTGCAGAAGGAAGAGGTGGAATCTGTGGGGTGGGTTAGTGAGAGATTCTGGTGTCAACATGGGGTCAAACACTATTGGCCCTGAGCCTGGTTGTCAGTGATGGATTTCAAACCTGGTTAGGGCATGGGGCTAGGAACTTGGAACAGACTGAAACTCCATTAGGACATAAAGGAACTTTTAAATTTCCAGATACATCTGAAAGGAGAGCTACCCCATTCCAGCTTCAGTCTGGTTAGAGGTAGTCACTAGAGAAGACTTTCATCCTCCTCCAGACACCAGTTCTGGTGGGCCTGGCTGTTAGGTACACAGACATGCTGCTGCTAAAGAGAGACTGGGTATGATCTTTGCTCAGGGTCTGCCAAGGCAAATTTGGAGTCAAGGGGAGGTGAGTAGGATACTCTGTCCACAAAGACAAGTGCTTTACTTGGCACAGGAAAGTAGATGGAGGCCAAGAGGAGACGAAGCTGCTAGGACCAGGCAAGGTAGTGGCTTGGGAGCTGGGCAGTGGAACTCAGTGCCTGGGCAGTGTAGTGATGGACAATAGAATGCACATCAGCATGAGAAGACTGTGCTTCTGGAATGCCCAGGCAAGGAATGATGCCAATCAGTCTTGGAAGTGAGTACTGGTTTATTAGCTGTGTGACCTTGGTCAGGTTATAGACCATCTTGGAATCTCAATTCCTCATCATTTTTTTTTTTTTTTTGTACTGGGGATTTAACCCGATGTACTTTACCACTGAGCCACATCCCCAGCCCTATTTTGGATTTTATTTAGAGACAGGGTCTCACTGAGTTACTTAGTGCCTCACTTTTGCTGAGACTGACTTTGAACTCGAGATCCTCCTACTTCAGCCTCCCGAGCTGCTGGGATTACAGGCGTGCACCACTGTGCCCAGCTTTAGTTTCTCATCTTTAACAATAATTTTGGCAGGAAGCAAATACATGGAAAGGGCCCGACACACTATTCTTCTTTCATACTTTCTTCTTCTTCTTTTTTTTTTTTTTTTTTTAAAGAGAGAGTGAGAAAGGAGAGAGAGAGAGAATTTTTTAAATATTTATTTTTAGTTCTTGGCGGACCCAACATCTCTGTTGGTATGCAGTGCTGAGGATCGAACCCGGGCCGCATGCATGCCAGGCGAGAGCGCTACCGCTTGAGCCACATCCCCAGCCCTCATACTTTCTTCTTGAAAGCTGAAAAGGTGTCTTGAATGAGGGCAAGAGGAACCTTTCTCATGTTCTATACCCTTTTACCCTCTTCTTTGCAAGCAAAAGTTTAATGTGATTTGAATTTTGTCAGGAGGAGCTCTAGGGTCCAGGCTTGGGAGGTCGTGGAGGCCCTGGGTGGGTAGAAGCCTCAATAAGTTGGGCTCCAAAGATTTGTCCTAGACATGTCAGGGAATAGAAAGGCAGGAACCCTCCATCTGGCTTCTAGGGTTCCAATCATCTCCCGATCTTTCCTCTTCCTAGGAGGGTCCAACCAGCTGGTTTCTTCCTCACCTCACCTTGGGACTTCCTGGGTCTCTTTGATCCCTCTTATTATTCAAAACTTCTCGGGTACTTGCTAATTCTTCTAACCCTCATCTCTTTGGACCCACAGCACCTCTACTGTCTTGGTTCTAATCCTGGTTCCAACACTAGCTAATGACCATGATGGCTCTGTGACCTGTTGCAGCCTCTGGTTTCTTGTCCACAAAGGACAATAATCATGGGCATAATGATGGAACCTAGAATACCAGCTTGTTGTGAGCATTAAGAAAATCCTGAGAACAGCACCTGACCCATGATATATAAATGTTGGCAAAGGCAACTATTATTATTGTTATTTGGTGGTACCCTGAGGGGGCACCAGGATAAGGAGGACATGATGTCTGCCCTCAAGAAACTCATAGATAGGGTTGAATCCAGTCAATACCTCCCCACTGACCTTAGAATAAAATTCAAATGCTCCACCATGCCCTGTTAAGACTCTAAGTGATGGATTCCTACCTCCTCTTTCACATCATCTTCTCTTCACTTTCACCTTTTGTTTTTTTCACCCACACTGTCCTTTCTGTTTCTTAAATATGCCAAGCCCTTTCCCATCTCTAGGACACTGCACGTCTTGCTCCCTCTTCCTTCTCCCAGATCCTTTCCATCATCACATTAAATACCACAACCCCTGACTTTCTGAGTTACAGTTGCCCTCCCTCTCCCCTCCCCATTCCCCTGTAACCTTATCTCATAACACTGTTTCATTTTCCTCATCACACTTATTATTATCAGAAATTATCTTGATTCATTGTTTACTATCCATCTCTTCCTAAAAAAGTTGTTTGTCTTATCTTCTTATGCATTCTTAGCATTTAGAGTAGTAGTGCTTGGTGTATATGGTGCTTAATAAATATTTGATGAGTTGATAAATGCACTCAGACATCCATGGCTATAGGACACAGCTAAGTAAGCTGAAGGTCTTTGTGTTAGTCAGATTTTTGTTACTACGACAAAAATATCTGAGAAAAACAACTTAAAGGAGGAAAGATTAATTTTGGTTTGTGGTTTCAGAGGTTTCAGTCTAAGATTGGCTGGCCCCATTGCTTTGGGCCTCTGGTGGCACAGAACATCATGGCGGAAGGGCATAGCAGAACAAACTCTAACCACATGGCAGCCAAGAAGTAGAAAGCAAAGAAGAAACAAGATAAATCTTCCAGAACACGCCCCCAGTGACCCACTTTATTCAACTAGGACTCACTCACCTCCTACAGTTTCCACTACCTCTCAATAATGCCATCAAATTATGAATTATCAGTGGATTAATCCACTGATGATGTTAGAGCCCTTATGATCCAATCACTTCCCAAAAGTCCCACCTCTGAACATTGTTACATTGGGACAAAGCCTTCAACATGAGCCTTTGGCAGATATTCCAGACTTGAACCATGTTGGTCCTCCTTGGGGAGGCACCATCGATGTGCTGGAGTATTGAGTTGTTGGAATCTTTGTCCTCTTAATTCTGATTCTCCATGTGACTCCCTGAGTTCTTCTTGAAGGCAGGCTCCTGAGCTAAAGCATTTTTGTAGTTAAATATCTTCCATTGTGTATATATGCCACATTTTTTTGTATTCATTCCTCTATTGAAAGGCATCTAGGTTGATTCCACAGTATAGCTGTTGTGAATTGTGAATTGTGCCGTTGTGAATTGTGCTGCTATAAACATTGATATATACACAATGGAATATTACTCAGCAATAAAAGAGAATAAAATCATGGCATTTGCAGGTAAATGGATGGAGTTAGAGAAGATAATGCTAAGTGAAGTTAGCCAATCCAAAATAATCAAATGCTGAATGTTTTCTTTGATATAAGGAGGCTGATTCATAGTGAGATAGGGAGCATGGGAGGGATAGACAAACTCTAGATATGGCAGAGAGGTTTAAAGGGGAAGGGAGGGGGCATGGGATAATTAATGATGGTGGAATGGAATGATCATTACTATCCAAAGTATATCTATGAAGACACAAATTGGTATGAATATACTATGTATACAACCAGAGATATGAAAAATTGTGCTCTATATATGTAATAAGAATTGTAATGCATTCTGCTGTCATATGTAAATTTAAAAAATTAAAATTAAAAAAAAAAGTGATATCTTAAGAATAATTAGCACCTGGTAGTGGTGCATGCCTCTAATCTCAGTGACTCTGAGGCACTCAGTGACTCTGAGGCTGAGGCAGGAGGATTGCAAGTTTAAGGCCAGCCTCAATTTATCAAGACCCTCAGTAACTTAGTGAGACATTGTCTCAAAATAAAAAAAATAAAAAAGGGCTGGGGATATAACTCAGTGGTAAAGCACCCCTGGCTTCAATCTCCAGTGCCAAAAATAAATAAATAAACAAATTAGCAACTGGGATCATTATCACCTACCAGTCAGAACAGAGAAACAATGTTCTGGAGGCCTCCATCCATGCCAGGTATTTACACTTCAGTGGCTAGATCAGGAGGTGTGTTGGTATGGGGGGTTTCCAAGTCTGAGGGCAGCAGATACTTACTAGCAGGTGAAGAAGTATCTCAACATTATTTATTTTGTTTATTTGTATTTTGAGATGACGTCTTGCTGTGTTACCCAGACTGGCCTTGAAATCACAATCCTCCTTCCTCAGTCTCTTGACTAACTGGGATTATAGGCAGGCACCACCATATCTGGTATATTTTAACATTTTAATAAAACCAGTGTTCCAGCCTCAAAAAAACTAAGTGCTGATGAACATCAGTGGACACTGCTGAGTCCTCTGGATTCAACACTATTTCAGGAACTGAGGTGCAGAGCTGCTAGACTGGTTAGCGTTTTTCTGGCCATCCAGGGCAACCCCTGGCACCACCGCACTAATACACACACTTCTGCAAATGAGGAGGAAACATCAGAGAGAGAACGTAAAGTCAAGAGAGGATAGGAGCTGGCCTGAGACTTTGAGGAAGCAGGTAAAAAATTGAAAATCTTTCTGAGAAGGGGCAGGACTGCTATATTCTAACTCCCTATGAGCCCCAAGAACCTTCTCAAGCTAAGGGTGGGAGGTAAATTCCATCACACCTTCCCTGCCCTTTCCTGATAGGTACTGACCACTTTTTCCAGGGACACAGAGGTAGGAATCCCAGAAAGCCCTCTTTGGCTGTGAGGTCAGGGCCCAGGCAAGTGGGGACGTGTTGGGAGGTTACTCTTGATGTCAGGTGCTGGGCGAATTTTCCTTTGCTTCTGCCTCCAGCATTGTCCTTATTGCCACCTCCACATCCCCACACCTCCCCCAGGGATTCCCTGGAAGCTGAAGTGACTCAGGGATTCCAAAACTAGTCACCCCAGGAGGAAACCCTCTGGAAAATGTTTCTCATGGCAGGGAGTCACCCTAAAGAGTTCCACAAAGCTGCTACTGAGATAAGGATAGAGGCTCTGAGCAAATGGGGTGGGGTGGGCACATGTGGCTCAGAGAACAGGTTCTTGGGTCAGGCCCAGTCTTCATAGTATGGAAAAAGCCAAGCCTGGGGGAAACTCTGTTTTGGAAGGGGCCCTCCCTTTACCTTCTAGGGGTTTCCTCTGCTCTGAGGTACAGAGGCAGGGAGATTCCCCAAAGGCTTCTCCTGAAGGGCAGTGTCCCCAGTAACCCAGGCTGAGTCCTTTCTGCAGTGTCAGCAAATGAAGCAAGCAGCTGGGATCACTTCCAGCTCCTTTGAGCACCCCTTTCTGCAGGATCAAGAGATTTGAGCCAAGATCAGACTCCTGTTCTTCTTCCTCTGCCCTGGGGTTCTGATCCTTTAGAGGAGACCCATAGGAAAACTGTTCTTCTGAAATAGCACTATACCTGGGGACCCATTCTAGGTTTGGGGATTGTCCAGGAACACCAGAAGCCACCCTGAGATCATGTGTCAGACAAAGGCTGGACAACAGGAATCTGGAGCACAGGATCCCCTCTAGCAGGGCTGAATGCCCCGTGGCGTTGGGCAGGTACAGGTGAGACCTGTGCAACCCAAGCCTAGGTGCGTATGTTCCTGGCAGTCTAGCCCAGGGACCTTTATTCCTGGATCCTGACTGTCTGGATTTGAGCTTTATATGCTTTGATAGAACTAAGGAAATGCAACTAAATTGCTTTTCTCCACAGGCCCTACAGAAGCAGTTACAATTTAAAGAAACAAAAGCCAGGTGACATACTTTTATAGATTTAGTCATCTTGTGTTAGGATGGGAGCAAGGGGTAGATCTCGGTTCTCCCTCTGCTCTCCCACTTTGGGGTCTGCAGGGTTGGGGATGGCAAGCTTCCTTCTTTCAACAAGAGGAAGTTTGATCTTAATTCAGAGAGGTGACCCCCAAATTTAGTCTGTTTCAAATTGAAGTATTCACTGTAGTGATTCCCCTTCCATTTGCAGCCACCTGAGGGTTGGCCTAGCTTATATGTCAGGGACTCAGATTTGGAGTTCATCAGGCCTAGAATGGAAAACCAGCTTGGCCTCTTTCTAACTATGTGACCTTGGGTAAATGACTAAATTTCGTTGGGTCTGTTTCTTCACCTGTATTATGGAGATAATAGTTTCCATGTCCTGGTTTTATTGTCAGGATAAAGTAAGATGATGCATATCCAGGGCTTATCATCCTCCTTGGCAATGTGTAAGTGCACAGGAGCCCGGCCAACAGTAGATAAAAGGGAGAGGGTGTCTGGGAGCACAGGGGTTGAGGGTGGGTAGTAGGAGTGGGGTGATGATATTCCTGACCTTATTGTTCTTCCCAAGTGCTCCTGTTCTCCCAGCCACCACGATTTTTTCCCCAAAGTGGCCTTTCTCTACTGTTCCAGACCCCACCAAGACTCACCAGAACAGCTTATCCCAATTCTCCAGAATGCCCTCTGACATTTTGACTCTCCTTTAGGGCTGCTTTTGGAGGAATCCCCCTCTACAGAAAGTTATTCCTGGTTCCTTCTGTTTATTTCCCGAGTCCTTGGTTACTAGAGGAGTATTTTCTGAGGGAAAGCACATGCAAATCAGGAAGCATTATTCTAGAGACAATGTCTGTGTATGAGTGTGTTGGGGTGGGGTGGTCAATGGTCAGGAAGTGAACTCTGGTCTGTTTTCTGCAGTCTTCCTCAGCATGCTGGACCCCCACTGGCCCGTGTCTTTGGGGTCATCCTTTCTGAAGCATGTATATCCCCTCTGGTGGATGGTGCATCATGATACTGGAGTGAGACTGAGTGGGGTCCCCCCATGGCCTGAGAGTGGCAGCTATTCCTGCCATGAGCCTTGTCCTCAAGGCCTTGTGAGCGAAGGTGACTTCCTCTCAGGACTTAGGTAAGGTTGTTACCATGCTCCTCCTCTTCCTTGCTCCACCTTCTCATTTGTGCAATGGGAACACTCACCCACACCTTCTTCCATCAGGCCCTGCCCATCTAGCTAACAAACTTATGGGGTCAGGGGTCAGGATCAGGGTCTTCCTGGCAGTCCTGTGAGGTGAGGCCTGTGTCCTTATTCTAAGGAAGACGCCAGGGAAAGTGTGGGGGTGGGGCAGCAACTAGAGAGGGTGAGGGGAAGTCAGGGGGCAGCTACTGAACTTTGGGGGAGAAGTCTGAACAATGCGGGAGAAGCCATAGATGATGGGGTCATAGGAATTGCGGTCATCAAAGATGGAAAGAGGTCAGAGAACCAGGGGATGAGGGGGTCAAAGGAGATGGAGAGAAAGGGAAATATTTACTATCATGGGTGGTCAGGGCCATCTGAAGAAGGGGAAGAGTGCAGATCAGATGCTTGGTGGGAGTAGCAGAGACCACGGAAATGAGGCCTTTGAAGGAAAGGCCAATGATATTCCATAATTTGGGGTGGCAAACCAACCCGGAAAATTCCCATAATGACAGTTACAAAGATACATAATAGCAGAACGTTATTGCTTTGACCCCACACCCGGAAAAGCGCAACGAGCAAAGCTTACCCAATCAGCTACCAGACAGATAATGATGTCACCACAACTTCCATGAAGGTAGCATTCTAAACAGCTTTTGGAAATGCTTTCAGGTTTTTTCAGTTTTGTTTTGTTTTTTAATCTCAAGCCACTCCCTCCAAACGATAGTGGAAATAAATTTGAATAAACAAAACAGGTTTGCTGAAAATAAAACCAGGACTCCCAAACCACTCCAGTCAGCCTGCTTCCAGAAGGCCTGTCAGTCAGGGCACCACCACCAGTGGCTGAGTGAGCAGCATCCAGCATGTACCAGGTGAGTGCACACGCTGCCAGAGGGGTTGCTGAGAGGAAACTGAGCAGAGTGTTGCTGAGGGTTGAGGGAGGCTAGGCTCCCAGGTTTGGGGGAGACGTTTGGATGGTAAGTGACTGGATTAGGTGGGAGCAGTTCTCACACTGGCCTTTTTCTCCAGGTGGTCGCATTCTTGGCTATGATGCTGGGAACCCACACCCTTAGTTTTCGACTCCGGAAGGACTGCAGCCACTGGCCCAGCTGTGGTCCCAGCAAAGGGCAGGATCTCTCCGAGGATTTGTTGCAGGGGCCAACTGTGTTCATGTCTCCCCCGGAGCCTGAAAGCCTTGTCCAGCACCCAGAATCCTGCAGGGCCAGTGAAGATGGACCCCTCAATAGCAGGGCCATCTCCCCCTGGCGATATGAGTGAGTCTTCCCCCCATCCCAAATGAAAACCCTGCCTTTGCTTTCCTGTGTGTGTGTGTGTGTGTGTGTGTGTGTGTGTGTGTGTCAGGGCTGTGTGAAGGAGCAGGCAAGTTCTACCCAATTCTACTTTCCCTCTTTGATCTCAGAGGCCATAAAGTTTCAGAAATTAACAAGCCTAGATTTGAGTCCTACCTGTGACACTCCCATTTAGTCACCTTGGGCCAATAACTCCCCCCAAGTTATTTTATTTATTTATGTAATCTGTAAAATGAGATTATACCCCATAGGCTAATATGTAGATCAAATGAAATCACATATGTAAAATCTGTTCTTAATGTTGGTACTCTACTTTTTTCCTTCTCTTTCTCCTTCTTATCTTCCTCCTCCTTCTCCTTCTTTTTCTATAATGTCCCACTTTTTTTAAAAAACTAAAACATTAGGATATATGGTATGATACATGCACAAAGCATCCCAGTACCAAATGTAACTTCTCTGGATCATGAATGGGTTTTAAGTATATGAAGATTGTAAAAACCTCAATTCTTGGGGTAAACCTGGCATCTAGAACCCTGGGCTGTTTATCTTTGATCATGATAATGTCACCTTATTCTTTTACTCCGTGTGCCACAGAAATATTATAATTCTCTATTTGTGCCATAATGTGAAAAATGTTAGGAAATACTGCAATAGAGACAAAGATTTAAAACATATTAAAGATTAGGGTCTTAGGGATCCCAACCATAATTCTTTTGTCTTTGGGGGTTCTGTGTTTCCACTCCCCATACATCTGACTCTTTTAGTGACTTTGGGAATGGATGAAGTTTAGTGGGGGTAGGGAGGGGGCCTGCTCCATCTTAACTGAGATTACATCTCAGGTGGAGTCAACAATTTTGAGTGGTCTCAGAAGGTCAGTTGGTTCTGGGCCAAATCTGATGGTGTAAAGCCTGTTGGGGGAGGTTGGGTGCCAGATGGCTGACTGAACTAGGGCTCAGACCACTGGTTGGGAGGCCGTGATTCCCTGATAACCACTTAGTCAACCTTGCCCATTCTGTTATGTACAACACTTGTTCTACAAGCTGCTCTTCAGAAAAGTAATGTCAAGTAAGTTTGGGTGCAGCAGTCCAGTCCCCACACCCTGAGATTTATAGTGCCCCTTACACACTAAAATCTGCAAGAAGTCTGCAGAAAAGGAACCATTAAATTCAATGTTTCCCAAACTCATTTGACCTCAGAACCTTTTCTTGAATGGTGTTTATTAGGGAACCCCATTGGGAAATGCTATAGAAGGTGGACCCCAGTCTTCCAGGGTTTTTCTGTATGGAAAACAGTCTTACAACCTGGGATGGAGGTTTTCCTGCTCCACTGTTGGAATCCAAACCTTTGGAGTATCTACTCTTTCTGTGTTTTTCAAGGTTTTTTTTTTTTTTTTTTTGCCACAAAAGCTTTTCAGAATAGGAAAAGAAGTCTTTCCCTGCACTGTTAAGTGTGCTTATAATATATGCTTTGGTAGTGTCTTGTGGGTATAGGAAACAGCTCCTTCTAGGAAGTAGAACTGGTGGAGAGAGAGAGAGATTGTCTTCTTTTTCTTTTTCTTTCTTTTTAAAAATTATTTTATACTTGGCTGTCAGAGTAGTTTTTACTTTTGAAACAATTATAATTTTATTTTAGTTTTTGGGCACCAGGGATTGAACTCAGTGGCACTCCACCACTGAGCCACATCCCCAGCCCTATTTTATATTTTATTTAGAGACAGGGTTCTACTGAGTTGCTTAGCAACTTGCTTTTGCTGAGGCTGGCTTTGAACTCGAGATCCTCCTGTCTCCATCTCCAGAGCCACTGGGATTACAGGTGTGCGACACTGTGCCTGGCTTAACAATTATAATTTTAAAAGACCTAAAATGTAATAATTACCCTAAGAAACCTCACGCTAAAGCCCAGCTCGATATCATATGGAAGAAGAACTTGGTCTGGTGGAGGCGGAGGCAGAAGCCTGCTTACCGTCCCCTGCCTCCTGAAGGGCTCCAGAATAGGACCAGGTGGAAAACCACTCTTTTGTCCCCTACATTCACTTTCAGTCAGGGAAGATAAATCCCAGAGAGCAGGGTGATGACTTCTTCAAAGTTACACAGCATGTGGGTTCCAGAACTGAGACAAGAAGTCAGGCCCCCATGTCCTTCCTCTAGCAGCCCCATCCCACCTGGCCCTCCCTGCTCTGGCCTATCTCTCCAGGGACTGACCAGTTGCATCCCCACAGGTTGGACAGAGACTTGAACCGGCTCCCTCAGGATCTGTATCACGCCCGTTGCCTGTGTCCACACTGCGTCAGCCTACAGACGGGCTCTCACATGGACCCCCTGGGCAACTCGGAGCTGCTCTACCACAACCAGACCGTCTTCTACCGGCGTCCATGCCATGGTGAAAGGGGCACCCACCATGGCTACTGCCTGGAGCGTAGGCTCTACCGCGTCTCCTTGGCTTGTGTGTGTGTACGGCCCCGTGTGATGGCCTAGTCATGCCTGCCACTACCTGAAGCCAGACCCTTATCTGTAAGACTGCAGCCAGGTGCACAACCATCTTGCCATGGTAGGCCAAGATACCCACATGCTTGGTCCCTCCGAAGCACCACCTGCATCAGCAAGCTCCTCGGACAGGACGGAGGCCTTGGGGAGAACACACACTTTGGCACTTTTTTTTTTTTTGCACTTTTTTTTTTGGAGGTGCTGGGGATTGAACCCAGGGCCTCGTGCATGCGAGGCAAGCAGTCTACCAACTGAGCTATATCCCCAGCCCTCCACTTTAGCACTTTTTTGGAAGCACTTTTGGAAGGGAGCAACTGCAGCTTGTGGCTGCTGGAATCTATTGTCCTGGCATTTCCTTTCAGAAAAGGCCTTCAAAGCTCTGCCCATTTCTGGAGGCCACACTCCTGACTCTTCTTATCCTCCCAACTCCAGCTGCCCTGGCCCAGCACAGGAACTTTCTTCATATTTGCCCTGTTGCCCCTCATTTCATTTGTTTGTTCATTCATTCATTCATTCATCAAACACTCAGTGATCATCTACTTTGCACATGTCCTAGTGTAGTTACAAGTCCTTTGACATGGATCATTCTGAGGAGGAAGCTGTTATTGAATGTGGAGAGATTTATCCAAATAAATATCTGTATTTAAAAATGACCTAATTTGTCTTTGGCATCCATGGTGCCCGAACATCCCACGGCCCTCAGCCCACCACCTCCTCCTTCCTACCACCAGCCCTCACCTACTGCCCGCCCTGCCAGCTCTCCATGCCATGCAGTTTCTGTTGCACTCTCCCATCCCTTTCACTCTCTGGCTCCCTGACCCAGCCCTGAACACCAGGGAAGGGTCAGACCTCCTCCTGCCATGCTGGAGAGACAGAGGCCCATTGAGGCACTGCAGCAGGCATACAGCGCCCCCTTGTCTCCCCAACAATCTGCCTTTGTCCTCTGCTGCAGCTTGGTCCTGAGGGTGCTGCTTGGGCTGGGCTCCAGCTCTCACCCTCCTTAAAAGGAAAAGGGAGAAAGGACCAGCCAAGGAAGAGGGTTAAGGTTATAGGAGGGGGAAATAAACTTATTCAGGCTTAGGTCAAAGAGGTGTTGTGGGGTGTCTTACTCTTGCCCCTGTCTAATGCTTACTCCCAGCTCCTGTAGTTTCTTTCTGATCTCCTTCTGTCTTCCTTCTCCCCTTTTCCAGGCTGGGTTGGGCTCCCAGTAAGGGGAGGGGTTGGCCACGCCTCTCAGCCCTCCCAGCGTCCTCCTAGGGGGCTGGTGCAGGCAACAGCAGAGGCTCTCTGGGCAGCCTGGTGAAGGCCCATCTGGGAGGCCTCCCCAGCGGCTGCCTTTTCCTGGGCCCCCAGCAGACCTCTCTGCTTCACTTTCAGGTTTATCCAAGTGGCTTCTTGCTCCTGTCTGCTTTCTCATCCTGCCAGGTTTCTGGGTCCCTTCCTGGGCTGGTGGCAGTGTGTGGGTGGGTGGGTGGGGCAGTGCCCAGTGGTCCCCACGGAGATGTTCAGTGCTTGGAATCGCCGGGACCGGCCCCCTGAGGAGGGGGCAGCTGCAGAGCTCCAGGGCTTCGCTGTGGACAAGACCTTCTTCTCTTCTCTCAAAGGCATCCTACTGGAAACTGAGCTGGTAACAGCTGCCTCCCCAATCTGGTGCTTCTGTCTCCCCCATCCCCAGCTCCCTGTCCCACCAGCCCTGAGCTGGGTTCCCAGGTTCACAGCCCAGCAATTCTCTTTTCGAGCTTCTCCCGTCTCCAGCTGCACCTTCTTCATCTCCTGCTCAGCTTTCTTGCTGCCTCTCCATTTGGAGCAGGTTTCAGTTGCAGCAGGATGGGTTGAAGTTAGACAAAAGGGCAGCTTCCTGGGACGTGGAGGGATTGGACATAGGGATAGGACAGGGATAAAAAGCTGGCTTGTCTTTTCCCAGCCTCCAGGGTGACCACTTGTTGGCATGCCTAAGAAACCCAACTACCAAAAAGGGCAGATTTCCTACAGCTCTGCTTTATCTGCTGGCTGCTGCCCATGAACATCTATTTTCAGGAAGACTCTTCCCCCAGTTCCTTAGCAAGGCCTCTGCCTCTCTGTCATCCTGTTTATCTAGGGAGCACCTGCCTTCTAAGCCTTCTCTTTTGGTGTGGAATAAAGGCTCTGGTTCTCATTAGAGAAGTTTAGGACATCTGAGAGTGGAAAGAGCCTTGTGGGCCAGGGGCCACCTCCTGAGGTGCAGGGCCTTTGTGGGCTCAACTCCAGGGGCCTACTGTGTACTCCTGGGGGACATCACTCTAGAGGATCACCATAGGCTCATACTCCCTGGAGCTGTGCAGCTTGGCCTAACTGCTGGGGTTACTGGGGTCCCTGGGGCTAGAGATGGCCCTCTACGGTCAAATGCCTGGAATGGTGTCCCCGACACCAGGAACGGGAGACATGCCAGAGCTCTTCCTTATCCTCTCCAAGGATGGGAGGTGGGTGCCAGCCTGTGGGGTTCCTGAGGAGGGAAAGGCCAAGGTCAGGCCTGTGCATGTGTCCCCTTCCTGGCTAGATCTCCACACTCGGTCCTGCAGGCCCTGACCTTCATCATCTTCATCTGCTTCACGGCCTCCATCTCCGCCTATATGGCCGCGGCATTGCTGGAGTTCCTCATCACGCTCACTTTCCTCTTCTTCTACGCCACCCAGTACTACCAGCGCTTCGACCAGCTTAACTGGCCCTGTCTGGTGAGGAACCCTGCCTCCCTCACCCCATCTTGGTCCATCCTTCTATCCAATTGCTGAATTTTCCTCTCTTCTCCCAGTTCCCCTCCACTTCCACACCCCAGCTGGGCTTTGTCCCAGGTTATGCCCTGTATTCCACACTGTGCTTTTACCCAGACAGATTTCACAGCTACAGGGTCCCTGCGAACAAGGAGGATAGACATCCCTTAAGTCTGCCCTCCCACTCACCAGAGGCCCAGCCTCAGCCCTGCCCTGCCTGGGCCTGCAGGCTGGGAAGCTCAGCCACTGGCTTGGACTGACTCTGCCCAGTCCTTGGCTGCTGTGGACTCTGTTCTTATTCCCTGGATAGCATTGTGAGCTCTCTTGAAAGTGTCCAGGGCCATCCCTATATAGAAATTCAGGGTCCCCGAGGGTCAGGCTGCTGACTAGCCTGGGAAACCTCTGGGTGATTTCTCCCTGCCTTCTGACATCCCTGGCTCCCCAGGACTTCCTCCGCTGCGTCAGTGCCATCATCATCTTCCTCGTGGTCTCCTTTGCTGCTGTGACCTCCAGGGAAGGGGCTGCCATTGCTGCTTTCGTGAGTCCAGTCCTGTGGGGCACTCTGGTTCCTTAGGACCTCTGGCTGATGCTTGGACACTTCTTGTGTCCAAAGTGGAAGCCAATGCCTGGGATCTGGCTCACCCCTCTCCCTGTACATCCACCTCCCTCTCTCTTGGTCCAATGGCTCAATAGCCTCTGCTGTGCCATGTTGACCTTCCTCCCACAGGTGTTTGGTATCATCCTGGTATCGGTCTTTGCCTACGATGCCTTGAAGATCTACCGGACTGAGATGGCACCCAGAGCCACCCAGGGTGAGTCTGCTCCCTGAGATGCCCCTATCCCCACCCTAGCTGCCCCAGCCTGACATGGCTTCCATGCCTGGTTCCATCTTCACAGGGACTCAGCAGTGACTCCTGGGCTGTCTCCCAAGCCCACCCAGACACAGGGAACCATGAAGCCCAGATATGTCTCCTTTGGATTCATTGACCCCCTGGCCACCATCCCCCACACCAGGTCTACAGAGGCGTCTGCCCAAGAAGTCAGTGGGGATGTATCTGTGGAGCCTGGTGCCCTGAGCCTGGCTCCTGATGAGGTTCTGTCCAGAGGAGGAGGGGGAAGAGGGGAGGGAAGGAAACTGGGCTCCCAAATTAAAAGATTCAAATCCTACTATTGAGTCTTCTTGTTCCCCAGAAATTAAGGCAGATTAGGAATGCCAAGTAGTATTCATGGGAATGTTGCCTGGAGCAGGCCATGATCCCTATCTGAGACCAGGTCCAAGCAGTGAGGAGGTGGGAGCCAGCCTGAAGAAGCTAAAGACATTCACCAAAGCAAAAAATGCCCCACAGCCTGAGGTAGCAGAGGGAGAGATTTCTGAAATGCTGTGCTCAAGGCCACTCTGTTGTGTGCCTGGTGACTGGGCACCTGGAGTTCTGAGTCCTGATGTGAGGAAGTACCCCCTATCTACGTGTGCTCACCTCAGTAGGCTTGAGCCGAGGTGCTTGCCCCGGGCTTGTGTAGAGCTCCCCCTTGTGGTTTGGGGAGGACCTGGCCGGCAGGCGGCAGGGAAGAGGGCAGTCAGGGGCTTTATAAGAAGAAATTCACAAAATGCTGGCAGTAGAAGAGCTCTTAGATATCAGCAGGTCAATACCCTCATTCTACATAAGTGAAAATTGGGGCTCAGGAGAAGTGACCTACTGATTTGTTGACAGAACTAGGGCTAGAAGCCAGCTGTCCTAACACCTAGACAGGTGTTCTAGATACAGTATGATATGAAGCTCCCTTGTAGCTCTGAAAATAATAGACCAGCCTCATCTGCAGCTCTCTCCACCAATGGGCCCTCTGTCTCAGCTTGCTGGTTCCTCAGAGCACATTTCCTGAGTGCTTTTTGTCCCTGTGCTGTGTATCAGGCATTCAGATGTGAAGCCTTGTCCATGAGCCCTCACAGATTGGGAGACAGGCTGGTGGAGGGCTTCCCACAATGAAAGGTATGGGAGAGCTCAGCTCTAAGAGTTTGGAGCAGCACCCACAGCCTGGGAATCAGCCTGGCCTGGTCCATGGAGTTCAGTGCAGCCAGGATTTCCCTGCCCAGTCTAAGACAGGGCCCAGCTCAGTGGCTGCAATCAGCTGACTTGCTGTTCCCTATCCTGAGTGCTTGATTGTTCCTGTTATGAAATGCCTTCTTTTATCTTTTGGGGTGCTCCTTACAGTTGTAGGCCCCAGTCCCCAAGCCCTGCCTGGACCTTGGATCTTGAGCTCTGGGGTGGTGCTCTGCTTCCTGGGTCCTGCCCACTCCTCTCTTGGATTGACTTTTCCTGCCTCCTGTTTTCTGTTCTCCTATCCTTTTGCCCTGGCTCCTCATCAGATCTGACAGCCTCTCCTGGCAGGTTCTCCAAGTCTAGAACCAACTGGATTTTGTTTTCCTGGATTCTGCTCACAGCTCTCTGGTTTTATGTATAATTAATTCTCAAGACGAGGTGGCTGACCTGGCAGGAATGTGATTGGATGGGCACCACCTGAAAGGAGGGATAGAAGAAGATCAACTAGTGGAGTTGGGGAGCGGGGTGCCAGGTAAAAGAATAAGAAGGTAGTCTGGAGAGCCTCGTCAAAAAGTCCAGTGGAGGGTAGAGCTTTACTTTGAGCAAAAGGAAGTTAAACCAGCTGAACCCTGAGCAACTATGTGACTGGTCCTCAGTAAAAGCTCAGAGACAGGAGAACCTTGCTCAATGGTGAGTGACTGTGTATGCCTCTGTGCTTGTCCATGTCTGTGTGACAGTAAAAATGGATGAGCATTGCCACACTTCATCCACCCTGCATACTGAATGGGCTCAGCATTGGCTGGCCCTGGAGTCCTGGGATACCCTCATGGGGAGATGCTAACCCACAGAGGCTGGGAGTCAGACCCCTGGGGCTGCTGGGGGTAATTCCTGTGAGCTATTTCCAAGGAGCTGACTAGAATAGGACCTTTTCCACATCCTTTCCCTGTGCCTCCCTCCTAGGCCAGCTCTGAACCATGTTGGGTATCAGCAGAAAATTTGTTTGCAAAGATCAGATATCCCAGGACAATGTTAATGCCGGTAGTGGCCTCAGAGATGGGTAGGCAGAGGGTAGCTCCCGCTTTGACACCAAAATTCTGTATCTCAGTGTCTATAATTGGCTCACCCTGTTGGTGTCTTTATTTCTTCCACTGCTAAAATTTCTGTCCCCCTTCCTTGGGATTGACCAAGCAGAGCTAAGACTCATGCTGCCAAGCAGGACACCTCACTTCTCTGGGCTTGCTTTGATTCCCACAGCTCTGATACAGGGGCTATGGCCACCAGCTTTCTTGATCCAGGATGGGCTTCAGGTGGGAAGAACAAAAAGGCACAGCAGTGTCAGGTCTCATATTTTATTGTGGGTGAGCATCAGCCAGGTTTTGGGGGCAGCATCACTCTTCATCATGCATTTTTTGCTGAGAAAGGAAAAGGGGGTGTGAGAGGCGGCTGGCAAGAGGGAGGAAGGTTTGGGGAAGATTCAGCTGTTGGGCAGGTGCTGGGTCACTAGGGCTTTCAGGAGCCAAGAGAGACACCCATAGAAAGGGAGAGGTTAGGGCTGGGAGTGCAGTGCAGTGGTAGAGTACTTGCCTAGCATGTATAAAGCCCTGGGTTCAATCCCCAGAACCACCAAAGAAAGTGGGGGCAGTTAGGCTTCAGTGATCTTGGGATCCCATGTTAGGGGTGTTTATAGTTTAGCGGATGAGAGAATGGGGTTGGGCTCTCTGCAGAGATTCCTGTCTGACTAGTACAGACCAAGGGAGAGACCCACCTTGGAGCCAATGTCACGGCTCTTGGCCCGAAGCTTGTTGACCTGGGACTCAGCGATGTCGGCCCGTTCCTCTGCTTCATCCAGCTCGTGCTGCACCTTGCGGAACTTGGACAGGTTGGTGTTGGCCTGCTCCTCCTATGGGGAAGGGGAGGATGTGAGGATGGGGCCTGAGACCAGCTCCCTGTCTCTGAACCACTCACTTCTTACCCAAGTTCCTGCAACAGCCTTAAAGGGTCTCATGCACCTGACATTACACCTTCCTCAAACTTGTCCAGCATTTAGAATATTTCACAGCCATCCAGTGCCCAGGATAAATGCCATGCTGGTTGGTATGGCCCTCTCCCCACCCCAAAGTCCAGCTTCACTGCACCTATTCTAATCATAACTCAGATGCTTGCTGACTTCCTGCATAGATATGCTCATCCATACCTCATGCCCACACTTTCCTGCTCACCAGATGTATTCCTTACTGTGTTATGCCTAGTCAGATTCCCTTTCAGGCCTGGTTCTAACTCCATGGCCTTCTTCCTGCCTTCAACACCAATGGTCCCTCTCCACTGCTTTCCCTTGGGTTTATGGTGAGTGGACTATGGGCAGCTGTTGGGCAGGTGCTGGGTCACTACATCATGAACTCAGAGTGCCTGACACAGCTCGGAGCTCACAGACATATAGAGTTAATGTCTGATAAAGATTAGATTGACCCTTCGTCCAGGCCTGGCTATGGCAGATACTCATGGGCTCTCACACATAGTAGGTATGTTGATGAAAGAAGGGAGAAAACCACAAACTCACCGCCTCCTCAGCCTGGCGCTTGTAGGCCTTGACCTTCAGCTGCAGCTTGTCCACCAGGTCCTGCAGCCGCAGCAGGTTCTTTTTGTCCTCCTCTGTCTGGAGTGTGTGGGTGGGAGAAACCAGTTTTCAGAGAACAACAAGTGCAATTACCTTTTTGTCTTCCCTATTCCACTCTTCTCCCCAGGCCTCAACCACTCCTCCTCCCTCCAATAGCCCAGATCAAAGAGGTGGTAGGTAAGGGTCCATCTCTGCTTCTAACTGTAGGTCAAAGGAGCAGGGCAAGCTTCTAAGTCAGGGACTCACAAAGCAATGAGGCTTGTGGTCCAAATGCTGGAAGTCAGGGAAGGGGCTCAGAACCTAATAGAATTCTCTAATGTGGTCATTTGGATGCACTTGGCCTGTTCCAGCCTTGATCTGGTGGATAGAGTTCCCACCTGGAACAACTTGGGTGCTATTGCATAGTGGTTCTTGAGATGACCAGAGAGAAATAATGAGGAAGGAAGAAAGAAGGGGATATTATCATTGTCCAGATTATCCTATTTTTTTTTTTTTTTTTTTTGTGTGTGTGTGGTGCTGGGGATTGAACCCAGGGCCTTGTGCATGAGAGGCAAGTACTCTACCAACTGAGCTATATCCCCACCCCTGTCCAGATTATTCTAATCTGTCACAGCCTAATATTCTAATACATTGCCCTGGGCCAAAATCTGGGCACCAGGATCACTGATTCCAATGTCATTTGATCATTCCTATTTTCGTATCATGTATGTGCTAGGATGCCCTTTCCATCTTTATCCATAAAAATCTGCAGTTCTCTCTATAATCTCTTTCCTATGCTTCTGATATCCACCTATCAAATGGACCAACATCTCCATCTTCTTGGTCTTACTTTCCAGAAGACTGTGAAGGCTCTGAGCTATGCAGGTGGAGGTTTTTCTCTAAGGCTTTTTTTTTTTTGTGGGTCCCAGAAGTTCCTGGAAGAACTCTGAGTCTTTTCCCATCACCTGACTCATGTCTCCCTGTCAGGCTGGTAGTAGGTGGAAAGATTTCCGACTATTCTGAAGCTTTCGTGGTAGCACTCATGGTAGCACTTTGGCTACCATGTTTTTATAACTTTGGGTTATAAAAACTCCTGGGGCAGGGGTGCTGGGGACATAGATCGGTGGTAAACCTCTTGCCTAGAATGCACAAATCCCCGGATTTGATTTTCAGCACTGCAAAAAAGGAATTAAACAAAGAACTCTGGGGGGATTCTGGTTAAAAGAGTTTTCTGGTTAAAGTGGAAGTGAATTCTCCATTTTTGCTACAGAAATTCATGGATGCAAGTGGAACTGACTCCAGGGTCAGAAAGAAAAATAAATCTACAAACAATATCTCAAAGAGCTGGTGATGGGTGTGTAGCCCGGCAATCCTGGACAGCAGCTCAGCAGGTGCCCTGTGTGTGCTGGCGAAGCAGCTGCCACATCTGCTTCTGATCCACCTGCCCGCACCTGGTAGGTGAGCTCCTTGATGCGCCGCTCACTCTTCCTCATGCCCTTCACTGACTCTGCATTGCGCTTCTGCTCTGCCTCCAGCTCATTCTCTAGCTCCCGCACCCGGGCCTCCAGCTTCTGCAGCTGCTTTTTGCCGCCCTTGAGGGCTATCTGCTCAGCCTCGTCCAGCCGGTGCTGCAGGTCCTTGATGGTCTGCTCCATGTTCTTCTTCATGCGCTCCAGGTGGGCACTTGTGTCCTGCTCCTTCTTCAGCTCCTCTGCCATCATGGCGGCCTGTGCACAGGAAAGCGGGGGTATGTGGTATGGTCAAGTCTTCACACCCTCACTGCCTAGCCCAGGGGACACAGGCCTGGAGTGGGTGAGCAGGGTGGGGGACTCACATCTGTGATGGCCTTCTTGGCCTTCTCCTCAGCATTCCTGCACTCCTGCACTGCCTCCTCCACTTCAGTCTGGAGCTGGGTCAGGTCTGACTCCATCTTCTTCTTTTGATTGATGAGGCTGGTGTTCTAGATATGAGTAGAGAAAACGATCATATACTTTGTTATTGGATTTCACACCACTATCCAGAGAGAATTGAAAGGGGCCACATTAAAGCAACAAGCCCTGCTTTTGGGATAGACATTGATTTGCACCTGTTTTACCCTTTCCTACAGATCATTTCTAGACTTTATATGTAAAACTACTCATCTCTGAAGAAAGATTTCAAACAGCAAAAGGTCCACAGTTCTACTCCTGAACTCTTCAGTTGCATGTTTATGTAGGAGCATGAAAATATTCCAAGGAAAACAAAACCAAGTTTCACACTAGGAAAATATTCTGGAAGTGGTTATAGTTAGAGAAAGAATGGAGTGGGCTAAAAGAGGACAGTAGGTCATCGGATGGTGTCATTCATGCACACACATTAAATTACAAGACAAAACTCCACAGGGCACTTCAATAGATGGGCACAAACACCCACTGCAGAGTATAATTGAAAATAGTGTGAGTGGAATTGCAGAAAATGGTATTCTCTCTGTAGTTCAGGTGGCAAAGAGATTCAGATATACTTCTTTAGACTCCCATCTTTACAGAGCAAACTGGAGGCTGTCTTCTAGGTCAAGGGTATCGAATAACAGCATGTATTCTACTACTCCCAAATTTGTGACTTTGGCAGCCATCACCAATCAATCAAGACACCTTTAGCTTTTTCTAGACTTTATATGTAAAACTTCTCAAAATAGTGGTTCTGTCAGCTGCTACTAACAGATGAGTGTTGGCCCAAGAGGTGAAATAATTTGAAATCCTAGTTGGACATGCTCACTTGGAACATCTGGTTTCTGTAGATGTCTTGGTCTCTGATACTCAGCAGGGTTCCACATGATAGCCTCTGAACCCCTCACCTGGGAGTGCAGCAGCTGCACCCGCTCGCTGGTCTCAATCAGCTCCTGCTCAGCCAGCTTCCGTGACCGCTCAGTCTGCTCCACTACGGCCCGTAGCTCCTCCAGCTCAGCCTGGAGCAGGGTGTTGCGCCTCTCCACGATGGCGATGTTCTCCTTCAGGTCATCATTGGCGTGGACTGCGTCATCCAGCTGGATCTGGGTGTCCTGAGGGGAAAGCATGATGAGAACAGGCCTGGACCCTGTACCATCAGGCCTCCCATTTTGGCTCTGATAACACCCCATCCTACATTCATCAACCTCTTGTCAAATGAGGAAACAGGGGCATGTTCCCTCAATAATTCTCTATCCTGGAGGCTGGACTGGTCCAGGACATTCTAATCATCAAGCCTCCAAATCCGGGAGACAGGCAGCTCCTAGTTTCTCATCTTTGTTAGCTCAAGACACTTTTTATGGCCTTCACCATTCCTCTGGGCTCCCCATCTTCTGAGAGCCTCAACTCCTGTTACCTTCAGATGGGCTTGGGCGGTCTTCAGGTGCTTCTGGGCCTCTGAGGCTGTCCTATTGGCCTGGCTGAGAGCCCATTACAGTAGTTTAGCAGGGACCTGTTAAAGGTCTCTGCAGTGACCGAGGGCAGGAGGGGGCTGGTGTCCCCTTAAAAAGGACCCATGGAAGCCAATCCCCTTTCTGGATGAGGTGACCTCCTGCTTCCAAGAGTCTCTGTGTACCTTCAACAAGCTCTGGAGGCTCTTGACTTGCTTCTGGGCTTCAGCAGCCATGCGGTTGGCATGGCTGAGCTGGATCTCCATCTCATTGAGGTCGCCCTCCATCTTTTTCTTCACCCGCAGGGCCTCATTGCGGCTGCGTGTCTCTGCATCCAGGGAGGTCTGCAGCGAGTCCACCACCCGCAGGTGGTTGCGCTTGGCCTGCTCCATCTCCTCGTCCTTCTCTGCCAGCTTCCGCTCAATCTCTGCCTTGATCTGGTTGAACTCCAGCTGGGCTCGAAGGATCTTGCCCTCTTCATGCTCCAGGGAGGCCTAGAAGGAGGGTGGGGAGAGAGATCTGAGGCCAACAGTCAGGGCCCAGGGTGGACAGGGAGGGAGGACCAGAGGATGACAGGAATCACCAGGACTGTGGCCTGAAGAAGAGATGGGGAGGTGGGCCCTGCACCCAAGATCCTGTTGGGGAGGAAGTGCTGGACTTCCTGGGCTTCCTGACTCATGGGTCTTCCTCTGTGAAGGGAGGAGTTTGAACCTGTCGGATGCCTGACCCCTGGCACTAACATGGCAGGGATTCTTGACCCACTTTAAGATCACAGAAAAAAAGAGGGATTTCTATAATGTAAAAATCTCTTTGTTTACTAGGTCCCTCTCCTTGAGTGAGAAGAAATTAGAAGTCCCAAACTCAGGGCTGTTCCCAGTGCCTTAAAAATGCATAGAAACAATAGCTAATGTAAATTAAGTGCTTGAGCAGATCACATCAGTTAATCTTCATAATAATCATACACACAATCTTGGAGGAATGTTATATTAATGTCATCCCACAGAAAAGGACACCGACGCACAGAGAGGTTAATGTCCAATGACACAGAGGAAACTTGGTCCTCAAGCCATTTCAAACTCATGTCCCCACTGTCTGAGTGATTATCATGAGGCCAGATTCCAACTTTAAAAAACCTTCTGCCTAAAATTAAGACTGACATTTCCCTTTGTGCAGACCTTGGCATTAGAGGTAGTCATGGGTAGTGGGGCAGTACATAGCCTTTCACTAATATGTTTTGTCCTGGGGTCAAGGTCACTCCAGGGTGAGGGCGAGGTGGAAGACAGCAGGACAGGCTGGGGGGCAGTGCTGGGAAGGCCACCTCACCTCGGCCTCCTCCAGGGCTGACTGCAGCTCCAGCTTCTCCACCTCCAGCTGCTTGCGGACCTTCTCCAGCTCATGCACATTCTTTCCTCCTTCTCCTAGCTGCTCAGTCAGATCCGAGATTTCCTCTGAGGGTTAGAGGGTCAGAAAGCTCAAAACCTGGCTCACCCTGACCCACATGACCCTTCCTGCCCCTATAGTTCCTGCCTTGGGGCCGCTCACCCTGCAGGTTCTTGTTCTCCCTCTTGAAGGTCTCCAGGTGCTCCAGCGACTCCTCATAGGCGTTCTTGAGCTTGAAGAGCTCGGTGCTGAGGGAGCGAGCCTCCTTCTGCGAAGACTCCAGCTCGGACTGTGACTCCTCATACTTCTGCTTCCACTCGGCCAGGATCTGCAAGGGACGAGGCTCACTGTGCAGCCTCCACGTCCAGTCCCATGTCCAGGTGCTCCAGACCCCTGGCCTGAGCTCAGCCTTCCTCCCCAGCACTAGTACCATGCCTGTGGCCCTCCAGACCTGCACACTGGCTGTGGCCCCACCCATGGCCCACCTTGTCAAAGTTCCTCTGTTTCTTGTCCAGGGCCGCAGCAGCAGCGTTAGAGCGCTCCACGTCCACCATCAGGTCCTCGATCTCGTTCTGCAGCCGGTGCTTGGTCTTCTCCAGGGAAGAGCACTTGGCGTTGACGGCCTCCACGGCCTCCTCTGCATCCTGTAGCCTCTGGGCCAGCTTCTTCCTGCCCGGGGAATATGTGTGTGTGAGAGACTCTACATGGGAACGGTGGGGATCAGTGTTGACTCTCTCGTACTGGTACTGCAGATGAGGAAGACCCACACCCTTCCACAGCTCCCTGGGACACTGGAACCCCAGCCTAGAGGAGCCAAGACTGCTGGTGCCTAGAACAGTTCATCAGCATAGGCTGCACAACTTCTTCCCAGTCCCTCATCAGGCTGATTGACGATCGCTCCTCTGACCAACAAGCTTTTTGCTCGTCTTATACATGAGCATTAGGTATAACCCGGGCCAAAAGCTCGCCTGTCACAGGAAGTGGGTCAGGGCCAGCCAGGGCTCACAGATCGCAGAATCCAGGCTTCCTTTCAAGCACTTCTATTGCCTGCCAGGTTTCACCCATCCCCTGTCACTCCCACCCAAACCACTTACTTATATCCACTCTGCCTGTCTCCACCCCAGGTTCTCTGTTCCTCTCTGAGAATCAGGGTGGAGGCATTCGGCACTCACTTGGCCTCCTCCAGCTCCTCTGTTCTCTGGATGGCATCTGTCTCATACTTGGTCCTCCACTGGGCCACCTCTGAGTTGGCCTTGGACAGGACACGCTGTAGCTCGGCCTTGGCCTCCATCTCCTCTTCATACTGCTCCCGCAGCAGGTCACAGTCATGCCGGGCCGACTGTAGTGCGTGGGCCAGGGCGTTCTTGGCCTGGGGAGACGTGGACACCAAGAGGTAGAGGGAATCCTTGCCCACATTCTCTAGACCCTTCAACTGAGCCTCAGCCTCTTCCAGCATGAGCGCTGAGGTGGAATCTCAGTCTTCGAGTGGCTTCCCAGTTTGTCCACCCCACACCTTTACAAACAAGGAAAGAAGCACTGACAGGGTATCGCTTAGCTGGAAGGTAGGAGAATCTGGACTAGAGTGTTCTTCATTATGAAGGTGTCTCTCCAGCCTCCAGGCCCAATTCTTCCCTCTCTCCTTTCCTTCCTTCCTTTTTTTTAAACTGGTGAATGAATCCAGGGGCTCATCACACTAGGTAAGCACGCTACCACTGAGCTTACATCCCCAGTTCTTTTTATCTTAAGAGGATCTCACTAAGTTGCCTAGGCTGACCTCAAACTTGTGTTCTACCTGCCCCAGCTCCCCAAGTAGCTGGGATTATAGGTGTGTACTTTTGAGCCAGTCTCTCCAGACCTAGTTCTGGAGTTGAGGTTTAATGTTCAAGGCCACCATCAAGCCTGTCCCACTTCCCCTAGCTGGGCCTCACCTTGCCTTCCTCCTCTAGCTGCCTCTTGAGGTCTTCCATCTGCTGGGTGTAGGAGAGCTTCCCCCGTGTCAGTTGGGAGATCAGAGCCTCCTTTTCCTCTAGTTGCCGGGCTAATTCTCCTGGAGGCAGAATGAGGGGTTTGTGGGCCGTGAAAGAGGGAAACCAATGCCCTATGCAGGACAGGAGCGGGGATGGTCGGGGCACCCACCATTCTCGGTCTGCAGCTTGGCTCGCTGAGTAGTGAAGTCATTGAGGGAGCGCTGGGCCTCTTCCAGCTTCATGCGGTACTCACTGGCCTGGTCCTCCAGTGTCCGAGACACTTTCTCCAGGTTTGCCTTCAGGCAGTAATGGACACAGAGAAGGTGAATGCGGGAAGGGCCAGGGTTGGCAGGGAGAAGGGACTGGGTTAACCAGACTTCAGGAAAGAAGAGAGGGCGAAGGTGGGAAGAGCACAGAGGGCAGGAGGGAGACAGAAGCAGTGTGGGAAGGGATCAGTCTGAAGAGGGGGCATGGATTAAAGAAAGGAGGAGGTGAGGGCCAGGGAGGAGCAGGATAGAGAGGATCTGAAGATCAGGAAGATGAAGGGAGTGAGAAGGACAAGAGAGAGGACACGTAGAGAGAACATGGGAGGAAGCCACAGTTTCCGAGAGAAGAGGGAGAGGAGAAGTGGAGCTGGGCTCACCTTGGCCTTGATGATCTGCTCCATGTTGGAGGTGACATCATCCAGCTCCAGCTTGAACTCGCTCTTCTCCTTCTCCAGCTTCTGCTTCACCCGCTGCAGGTTGTCGATCTGCTCACTCAGCTCGGCCACACTGTCAGCGTGCTTCTTGCGCAGGGCTGCAGCTGTGGCCTCGTGCTGCAGCGTGGCCTCCTCCAGGTCCCTCCTCATCTTCTGGAACTCAGCCTCTCGCTTCTTGTTCATCTCGATCTGCACAGATGTGGCCCCTCCGGCCTCCTCCAGCCTCTCACTGATCTCCTCCAGCTCTCGGGACAGGTCTGAGCGCAGCTTCTCCACTTTGGCCCTGGCCGTGCGCTCAGCCTCCAGCTCCTCCTCCAGCTCTTCAATGCGTGCCTGGGCCCAGATGTGAAGGACTCAGACCAGCTGGTCAGACTCTTCCACTGGGCCCCACCAAGACTCTAAAATACTCCCAAATACTTTGGTCCCTCTTGAGCAGTGGTTCTTAACACGGGCAATTTTGCACCCCTATAGGACAGTTGGCAATGTCCGGAGGCATTTTTAATTGTTATAGTATAATGGGAGATGCTACCGGTGTCTAGTGGGTAGAGGCCAGGGATAAGGCTAAGCACCATATAATGCACTGGCCATCAATAAGAATTTAGTTGAAGTGAAACCTTCAAGGCATTTCTTAAGGGCTTCTCAGACTCCATCTGGGCATCTGCAGCTTTCAACTCTCAGAGCTGGTGTTCTGAGGAGTACCATGAGATCCCATGAAATCAGGAATCTCAGAGTCCACATATTGTACTCCCCTTACCATTAGACAGGACAGAGGGTGCTTGTATTTCTACAAATGTTTGCAACAATATTTCAATTGCCTCAGAACAATCAAATACTATTGTAATTTTCCAAGTTAATGACAAAGTCTGATCAACCATATTCCTCACTCTTGGGGGCTTACTTATTTATGACCAGGACTGGATTCTAGCTTGTTCACTCCCTTTAGTTCAGGTGAGAGCTAGCAGAGTGCCCTCCTCTTTATTGTGCCCCTATCTCATCGCTCTGGACTTAGCCCTGGTTGGGACCAAATTGGGAGAATGTCCCATCTACCATTTTGATCTGCTGTTTGGTTAGTTAGAAGCAAAGAGGAGGATTATTGGCGTTTCCTTCATCTGGGAAAATAGGTGGCTTTAATGGATAACAGGGTTGGTCCTGGGAGGAAGAGAGAGAGGACCTATGCTTCTGTTCCTGGGATGGAGAAGTTGGAACTTATGCTCAAGAACGCAAAGAGGGAGGGGAGAAGCCACAGCTCATGTCAAGACCTGGTGAGGATAACAACACTGTTGTTCTGGGTCCAAAAAAAAACCAAAAAAGTTGCCCACACCAGGATAGAAGATCCCAGGAATGGCCCAATATTCTGGCCAAACCCCAGAAGGAGTACCAAAGATGAGAGGGGGATCCCTGAATAGCTTAAAGGAGTGAAATTGTGTTTACAAGTTACCTGTACTCTGAGCCAAGGACCCCCTGTGCTGAGGGGAGACCAGTTCTTTCTATAAGCTGCAGCCTACTCAGAAAATGAGAGAACAAGGCCCTGCCCCTGGTAGCTGAGTGTCTGTTTTCACTCTGTCCAGATGTGGCCATGGAGACAGTGCCTGTCTTTAGGTTACCAGGGCTTGTTTGACAAACCCACTGCTAAAAACACATTAAAATTCAAGTTACGTTAAAGGTAAGAGAGACTGGACTGGGTTGTTTTTGTTTTTGTTTTTTGGAGATAGGTCCTGCTGTGTTGCCCAAGGCTGTCTTCAAACTTGTGGGCTCCTGAGCAGTTGGGAGTACAGGTGTGCACTAGCATGCGTGGCCTATAGTGAAAGAATACGCTCTTGCTAGGGGTTGGTAACTTCTGTCACTTCATTCTCAAAATGACATTTATGTGGAGCTTTCTAGTTGACACAGTGGTTCCATATACATTATCTTGTTTGGTCCTGAAAGGCAGGGTTTTGTCAGTCCCATTTTACAGATGAGAAGAGAATCTGAGGATCAGAAAGGGTAAGTGACTTGCTCAAGGTGGTAGGAGCTGCCCCACCCATGCAGAGGAAGGATTAGGGGAGAACTGAGTTCCATTACTAACCACAGAGCAGAAAGCCCATGATGTAAAGCATATCTCAAAGAGAGAAACCCTTTTAGTAGGTACAATTCATCCTTAAAATAGTGTTGCTGAAATAATATATCCTTGCTCACTAGGGGTAGGCTGGTGTTCTAGGGTGCCTGTAAGTCAGGGATAACTGAGTTCCAGACATTGTCTAAAACCCTAAGCAGTTCCCTCAGCCTCAGGAGGTCGAGTTGCCCCTTGGCTGCGCTGGGAAGAACATCACCTGGTTTTCCTTCAGTTTCTTCTGCAGCTGAAGGGCCAGAGCCTGCTCATCCTCAATCTTACTGTTCTGCTGGTTAATGTCAAACTCTTTCCTGGAGGAGAATGGGGATGGTGAATAGTGGTCCTCCTTCCTCTGGGCCCATTCTCTTTGCTTGCCTCAGCATGGCAAGCTGGCCCAGACAGTGAAACTCCCTCCCTCCTGGCCCAGACAGTGAAGGTAGAGGGTTGTGATCACCCTCATTTTCAGTGTGTCCAGGGTGTGCATACCCAGAAGAGGTGCAGCACCCTGAGCCCCAACTACCAGGCCTGACACCGCCATTAACCCCTCCTGGCTGCCATGCTGCATACTTCTTGAGCTTTTCTTCCAGTTGCAGTTTGTCATTCTCCAGGTCCATGATGCTCTCCTGGGTCAGCTTCAGGTCACCCTCCAGCTTCCGCTTCGCTCGCTCCAGGTCCATGCGCACCTTTTTTTCTTGCTCCAGGGATCCCTCCAGCTGGTGAGGAGAAGAAAATGAACAACATCCAGAAAACCTGAAATCCATATGTGTTCATCTGCTTTTACTTAAACATGAAGTCCAGTGGGATTGGAAGTCAAATCAGCAGAGAAATCTTGAGAGCCCACAGGATTCAGAGACCTAGCCCAATGAAGAGAGCAAAAAAATCTCCAGGGGCCATAGAACTTAGGTCTAAGGATCAGGAACGCCCTTGACCATTGGTGTTGACTGCAAAATCTGGACCTGAGAGAGACAGAACATGATTCTTTCTACTCACATCATCCACCTGCTGCTCCAGCTTCATCTTAGACTTGGTGAGGGTGTTGACCTTGTCCTCCTCAGCCTGAAGGTCATCCAGGGCCTGCTGGTGGGCCTCTTGCAGAGCTTTCTTCTCCTTGGTCAGTTTGGCAATGATCTCATCCAGCCCAGCCATCTCCTCTGTCAGGTTCTTCACCTGTCAATCCGAAATCCCAGCTTAAGGTCAAAGGTCACTGGTCTGGAGACATCTCTGGGGACCTCCATGTTAAGGACCAGGACCACATGCTGGCCTTGGAATCCTGAGGAGACCTGGGATGGAGTCAGAGGGAGCTGCCCTCACCTTGTTCTCTGTTGCATGCTTCTCCTTCTCCACCTTGGCCAGTGTCAGCTCCAAGTCATCAATGTCCTTCTTGAGCTCAGAGCACTCATCTTCCAGCTTGCGCTTCTTGGCAGTGAGCTCAGCATTCATCTCCTCCTCATCCTCCAGCCTCTCGGTCATCTCCTTCACCTTGGCCTCCAGCTGGATCTTGTTCTTGATCAGCTGGTCGCAGCGCTCCTCTGCATCATTGAGGTTGTCTTGTTCCTGGGAGAAGAGGACAGGGAAGAAACTGGTGATTAAGAGAGGAGATATGCAGGGTCTAAAGAGAGCTGAGCTCTTAGACTTGGGGTCCCTTGTGATAAAAAGGGTTATGATCCGGGTGAGAGAAAGGGAGAGATGCACAGGTAATGGACTTACTGCCTGCACTTGAAGCTGCAGGTCATTCTTTTCCTGTAGCAGGGACACCATCTTCTCCTCCAGCTCCTTGCGGCGAGCCTCAGATTTCTCCAGTGACTCTTTAATGCGCCCGAACTCCTCCTTCATGTTGGCCATCTCCTTCTCTGTCTCTGCGCTCTTCAGCAGTGGCTTGATCTTGAAGTAGAGCTTCATCCACGGCCAATTCTTGACTCCCATGAAGGCCCGAATGTTCCACTGGATTACCAGCAGGGCATCCCTGACAAGGAAACGTGGAGGTAGGGAGGAACCCCATGAAGGAACACTTCCCAATCATGGAGCCAACTGCACTTGGCCTTCCTCCCATTTAAGCAAGTTTGCAGGCATCAGAGGCAGGGGCCCTTCTTGTAGCCTTACTCCCTACGTGTACTCCCAACCCAACATCACTACACTGAGTATGGAGTTGCTCAATAAAAATCAGTGATTAAGTTTCCCTGGCTACCAAAGTGTCCCTAGTATCAAAACCAAAACAAAAAACCAACAATACACTTTAAGGTTCAACACATGGTACTATATAGTTGTAGTTCACTCTTTTTATTGCTTTGTAATATTCCACTGAATGGTTATAATACTATTTATCTATTCGCCTTTGGATAAAAAACATGGAAATTCAGATTGTTTCTAGATTTCTGACCAATGTTCCTATGAAGATTCTTTTTTTTTTTTTTTCCATGGTGCACATGTGTAGCTTCTCTGTGGAAAAGTACTCAGGATGGGAATTTAAAAGTTTGTGACTGTTCATTTTTAAATGATAATGCTAAATCGCTTTCCAAAGAGGTTGTACTAATTTACACATTTGTTAACAGTGGGTCAGCATTCATAATTTTGGTTGATCTGGTGTTTTAAAATGGTATTTCTTTGGAGTATTTTTATTTAAAAAAAAATCCAAATGAGACCCAGAGTGGTAAGAAATAACTTTTTCAGGCCAGCAAGTAAGTGGCAAAGCCAGGATGTGCAGCCCGATCTTCTGAACCATATTAGTTGGTACCTCTTGTCTGCCTCTTGCATCTCTGGGGTGCCTTCCCCTTTCCCTCCTGCCTTACCTGCGCTCCACGATCTTCTTGAACTCAATGCGCATGAGCTGGCCCCGGGACTGGGCCTGGATGCGTGTGATGATGCGGCTTAGCCTCTCATCTCGCATCTCTTCCAGCAGCCCCAGAAGCCCAGCTTTGAAGAACACCTGTGGACAGGGGTTAGAACCAAGGAGGCCTCAGCCTCAGATCTGAGACAACTGGGGTGGAGAAAGAGGTGGGAGGACCCTGGATGAGTTCCCAGAGGACCCATCACTCCACATCCTAAACCCAAGACTGCAAATGCGAAACACAAGAGAGAAGTGAAGCCTGGGTTTCAGCTCTTGGGCTAACAAGGAAGCCAGGAATTGGGGATCTGCCTCCTGCAGCTTTATCCATCATAGCCACCTGCCTTGCAACCACCTAGCAGGGCTCTAGACTCACCTTGGTGTGGCCAAACTTGTACTGGTTGTGGTCAATGTCCAGAGAGCTCAGCAGTTTCTCTGCCCCTTTCCTGCTGTCAATGAACTGTCCCTCAGGGATGGCCGCTGGGTTCAGGATGCGATACCTGGGGAAGGGAGTGCTGGGGTCACTTGCATTGTGCATGGATTATGCTCTGCTTACAGAATTCCAGGGCTGTCTGCAGACTACTGCTCCTCTGCTCCCTGCACTCCGGGGCACATCCGTACCCACCTCTGCCGGAAGTCCCCATAGAGGATGCGGTTGGGGAAGCCCTTCCTGCAGATGCGGATGCCCTCCAGCACGCCGTTGCAGCGCAGCTGGTGCATGACCAGGGGGTTGTCCATCACCCCTGTGGTAGGAGGGGAGGAGAAGGGGTCATTCTCAGGGTAAGTGGATGTCAGGCATCCTCCCCAGACTTAAGCCTTCCCCGGAGCTCACCTGGAGCCTTTCGTTCATTGGGGATGATGCAGCGCACAAAGTGAGGATGGGTGGACCTCAGGTTGGTCATCAGCTTATTCAGATTTTCCTAGGGTGGATGAAGATGGAGAGTTAGGAACCACAAGGGCCTGCTTTTAGGTCCCTGAGCCCTGGTCCCAGGCACCCTGTCACCAGAACTTATGGGAGCCATGGGACAGGGGGTTGACAACTAATTCATGATGTGAGTTCAGGCTTGTCTAGAATTTACATGCTAAAAATTACCACATGACTTTGGCCTCTTTCCTCCTCAACCTCAGAGCAGCAGGAGAGGGCAATGCAGCCCCAGGCCTAGGGCTTCCCCACCACAGGTTCTCAGGAATCTCTGGGCCCTTCTTACCCGGTGGAGAGCAGACACGGTCTGGAAGGATGAGCCCTTTTTCTTGGCTCCTTTGCCTTTACCACTATCCCCTAATAACGGGAAAAGGAACAATGAACAAGAGCTTAACAACAGAGGAACCCTGGGGCAGGGACAGGGCTCTGGCACTCAATAGCTATGTGACTTTGGTAAGGCTATTCTTCAGGTTTCCATGA
Organism: Urocitellus parryii; assembly: GCF_045843805.1. Taxonomy (NCBI): domain Eukaryota; kingdom Metazoa; phylum Chordata; class Mammalia; order Rodentia; family Sciuridae; genus Urocitellus; species Urocitellus parryii. Next base: position 36,494,939 of record NC_135536.1, read on the forward strand.
GGATGAGTAACTACCTCTAAAAGCTGGACAGAGGATTGGATAAGACCAAGCCCATAAGGCAGCTCATCGGTAGACATTGAAATCCCATCAAGGGCCTAACCCTCCTCTTCTAACACTCCCCTCCATTCTTATGTCTTCCCACTTTCTAGTTTTCTTCTTATCCTTTTAATTTCAATCCACACCCTTTTTCTTTCTCTCTGAATTACAGGTCCATTTGTTCTACCATGCATTCAGTGATCCTCTTCCTGTAGACTAAGAATTCTTGCTTGCATGGCTCTATGCTGGGCCTGGGACAATGTTGTATGTACTGCTCTTACTGACCTTGAGGAAGCAGACATGTGCACCAGTATGCAAAACACCAAGTGGACAAAGGCAGGTACTAAGGGGAGGTAGAGATGGACTCTGGTGGGACCTCCTGACTAACAGCCTCTCCTTGCCTACTTCTGGACCCTGCACCTCTAAAAGTCCCCTGGCTAGATGCAGGGGCTGCTTACTTACCACTATCAACAGCAGCATAGGAAGAGAAGAGTGTGGCCATGAGCTTGAGGGAGGACTTCTGGTATAAGCCCACTACTGTCTCATTGAGTGGGTCCTTATTCTTCTCCAGCCAGCCCAAGATGTTGTAGTCCACGGTGCCAGCATAGTGGACCAGGGAGAAGTGGGCTTCCTGCTTCCCCTTGATATTGCGTGGCTTCTGGAAGTTGTTGGACTTGCCCAGGTGGTTGTCATAAAGCTTGGCCTTGAAGGTCATGTCAGTAGCCTTGGGGAACATGCACTCCTCTTCCAGGATGGACATGATGCCCATGGGCTGAGGTCAGGGTGGGAAGGTGGAGAGAGAATCACTTAGCATATTCCCAGGCTTCCAGAGTCCCACATCCTGAGTGAGAAAACTCCACAGCCCAGTGTTGCTGGTGGGCCAAAGGGAACCTGTGCTTATACCTCTTGTCCCAGGATAAGAAGCCAATATTCCTGGAAATGACCTAAATCCAATTACACTCAGATCTAGCCTGTATGACCTTTTCTGCCTCAGGGGACCCAGCAAAGAGCTATGTACTCCTAATCATCCCTCAAGGCCTCAATACTTCACAACACTGACCATTTTTTCCTGATGTCTCTGCACCAGGGACACTAGGCCAGGAACAGAAGTGTCAGAGGAATCAGACTGCAGGGGCAGGTCAGACGTCTATCTACTGGACAGAGGTAGCAATGCTTCAAGGGTTGATTAGAAGGACCTAGGCTCTGTACAATGCTCCATCTTTCAGGGAATGTAGTTCTTGGCTTTTCTTGGTATAGGAATGCTTTTGAAAATTTGTTTAAGCCAAAGAATATCTCTCTAGAAAAACATACGTATGCACACACATATATACACACATACATGTATATATGTATGTACTCATGCATTTTTCCCATAGTTTTAGGATAATGACTCAAAGACTATGGGAGGCTCACATTTTGTGAAGGTAGAGACTGGCTAGGTGCAGGTGGGATACTCAGGCTCTCTCTGTGACCATACCACCCTCAATGTTCCAGATCTCCTCTTGTCTCAGAATCTAAGCAGGGTCGGACCTAGTTACTACTTGGATGGGAGATACTCAGGCTCTGGCCTGTGTTAGCAAAGAACAAAGGCACACTGAGGGCAGTCAGCACTGGCATGAGGTGGCTCCCACCTTCTCCCCCATCTCTCCTGAGGACCATCCACAGAGAAGAGGGGCTGCAGACTGGCTTATTTCTCAGTGAACCGGAAGAGGATAGGAAGCCAAATGTCTCTAGTTTTAGTCTAGGATTTTTCCATGAAAGATGCTTCTTATGGGGTTGAGAGAGGCCAGGAGACTCTCCTTCTCTACTCTTCACTTTTACTACAGAAATGCCACCACCATACAGAGAGAACAGGATTAGAAATCCTGGGGAAAGACCAAAGGGGATCATCCCGTGTATGCCCATGACTTCACAGTGGGTGAAAGCTGGGTCTGGAGAAGGACCCAGGATTCTGGGGAACTCTAGTTTCTTGAATGCAGAAGGGAGCGGGGCTGTCACTTTTTCTGATATGGCAGAGGAGGGAGTTACGGAAGATGGGGCCAGGCACCTTCTCAATGAGGTCGATGCAGGCCTGCAGGTCCATGCCAAAGTCGATGAACTCCCACTCGATGCCCTCCTTCTTGTACTCCTCCTGCTCCAGCACGAACATGTGGTGGTTGAAGAACTGCTGCAGCTTCTCGTTGGTGAAGTTGATGCAGAGCTGCTCAAAGCTGTTGAACTGCAGGCGGGGAGGGGCAGGAGCAGGTCAGGCAGGCAGGTGTCTGGGTGGCCATAGGGGTCAGCCCAGGGCTGTGCCATGCACCATGCCCAAGCCCAGCAGGGGTGGGGCTGGTCCCCTCCCAGGTCAAGGCAGGGGAGGGAGGGCTTGCCCTGAGGACAGGGACAATGACTGCCCTGTCAGTGCCCTGCCTTTCTGTGCTTGACCCCTAGCTGGCCCTCCACAAGTGACTGTGAGTGTGCAAGTGGCTCCCTGGCTCACATCAAAGATCTCGAAGCCAGCAATGTCCAGGACTCCTATGAAGTACTGGCGTGGCTGCTTGGTCTCCAGGGTGGCATTGATGCGTGTCACCATCCAGTTGAACATTTTCTCATACACTGACTTGGCCAGTGCTCCGATGGAGTAGTACACCTGCTGTACGCTCTGCCCCTTGGTGACATACTCATTGCCTACTTTCACCCGAGGGTGGCACAGCCCCTTGAGCAGGTCAGCTGAGTTCAGCCCCATAAGGTAGGAGGACTTGTCAGCATCTGGTTGAGAAAGAGAGAGTGAGCACTTACAAAGATTCTCCCTCCCTGCCTCAAATCACTTCTAGTTAGTGCAGCTGTGGGCATGGGAGGATTCCCTGTCTGCCCAACTCCCTTGTGTCTCTGTCCTTCCCACCTGTCAACCCATTCCTCTGGCCCCCAAGCCTCAGGTCCTCAGGAACCAGCCTGCTGGGGACCGTGAGTGGTCAGAGGCCTAACTGGGCTCTAAATGAGAAGAAAGCCTGGATTCAGGGCTTGCCCCTCAGAAAAGGCCAGGCTCTCCAACCATCTACTTCTCCTGATTTCCTTTCACATTCTCTTCTGGGGTCCAAACAAGCCTGTTTTCAACCTAATTCCTTAAGAATTGTTGAAAGGACCTTTGGACACAGCATGGGAGACCCAGCTCCCATGACTGTCTCTGGCATGATAAGTCAACAGGCCCCTTTGGCCTAGTCAACGCCTCTGGCCGCCTGCCCTGCTCACCTTCTGTGCCGTCAGGCTCCGCCTGCTCCTCCCGCTGCTTCTGTTTGAACTTCATGTTTCCGTAGTGCATGATGGCGCCCGTCAGCTTGTAGACACCGGCTTTCTCCTCTGGAGTGAAGCCCAGCACGTCAAAGGCACTCTGGGACAGAACCAGAGGTGCAGAGGGAGGTTGGAGCAGTGGCCAGGAGCTCTCAGGAGCTGTGACAGCACCACCCCAGCCTCCTCACTCACATCAGTGGCCATGAGCTCCTCAGAGTCGTCGATGGAGGCCACGGACACTTCTCCCTGAGATACGAAGGCGTAGTCGTAGGGGTTGTTGGTGACCAGCAGCATGTCTGTGCCAGGCAAGGGAGGGCAGGGCAGGGACAAGGAGATAGGGATGGGGCAGGGAAGGGAAGGGAGAGGAGAATGGAGGGAGAATGGAGGAGGAAAGGAAAGGGAGCAGGAAGAGAAAAGGAGGATCAGCAAGGAGCAAGGAGAGAATCCAGAGGACATGAAGACCTACATGGGTGGGGGGGCGTCCAGGAAGGGAACATACCTGAGGCCTCAGCAAGAAGGAAGAGGGAGGATAGTAGGGAATGGCGTGTGGAAGAAGGGAAGGCGAGTGAAGAGAAGGAGAGAATCAACCAGAAATGAGGAGAAGAAAGGTGCCAGGGGAGGTGTGGAAAGAAGCCATTGAGAAGGAGTAAGGAGTGTGGTGGTGTAGCGGGGAGGCAGGAGACTCAGGGTCCCAGGGTCCCAGGCCGGGGAGGAAGAGAGTGAGCAGAGGGAAGGGAAGCAGGCAGGTGGGCAGAGTGAGGGGAAGGAGGACCCGCACTGCACACAGGTGGGCTTTGGGGTAGGCAGTGGGGCAAGGGTGCAGGTGAGGCTCACCCAGCAGCTCTGGCTTCTTGTTGGACAGGATCTGGTAGAAGATGTGGTAGTTCCTTTCAGACTTTAGCTGGAAGATTACCCGGGACTTCTCCAACAGGTCTGAGGTGGGGAAGGTGGAGAAAGGTGAGGTGGGAGAGCAAGGGAAGAGAGGAGAGCCAACAGAAGGGTGGAGATGCGGAGAAAGGCTCCTGCAGAGCAATAGCTAGACCCAGGGGGAAAGACTGAGTTAAAGAAAAAAAAATATTAAACCCACAAAGCAGATGTCGATCTAGAGAGAAGGTGGAGGGAATGAGGAGGTCAGGGTGCGGCCGGGAGGGCAGGCAAAGGAGAAGGACTCAGAGGACAGGCAGGCTCTCTACTGTTACTCACAGGTCTCTATGTCCGCGGAAGCCAACTTTCCAGTGGCTCCAAAGTGGATTCTGATGAATTTCCCCTGTGGGCAGATGGAACAGCGTAAGGGGACTGGCCAGAAGGGACAGAGTGAAATCATGCACCTCAACTCAACCCAGAAACCCTGGTGGTTGTGGAATGTAAATGACATATTCGGTATCTCTTTTCCATTTTCAGTAAAATGGAAAACAGTGTCAATGCCCAGTGGGGAATGTGAGTGGAATCAGCAGCCCAGGGACTGACACAGGGAGAACCTCTTCCGTTTATGCCTCTTACATTCTCTCACGTAATCCCATCAGTACTACGCAAGGTAGACGTCATGGCTCCCACTTCACAGTGAAGGAAGTGGGCTCAGGGAGGTGTGGGAACTTGCTGAGAACACAGAGAGTCAGGCCTTTGACTCCAAAGCCTGTGCTATCTTCTTATGTCCATTGTGGAAGAGCTTTGGAAATACTCATAAGAGAAATCTAAAATATGACCCAAATCATTTCTATTACTTGGCTAGAGAACAGTTATGGTGACTCTGGGCCACTTTCCTTGGGTTCCCAGGACAGGATTGGGAGGATTTGTGTGTATGCACATGCTTGTTGATATCCCAAAGCTAGACACAGTACAATCAACTGAGTGTGCCCACTGTTGGCAAAACAGCACCCCCTTCTCTTTTCAATTCTGAATGAGGCCACTTGGCAGTGGTCAGGGACAACTCACGAAGCGGGAGGAGTTGTCGTTCCGGACGGTCTTGGCGTTGCCAAAGGCCTCCAGAGCAGGGTTGGCCTGGATGATCTGGTCCTCCAGAGTGCCCTGTGAAGGGAGCAGAACCATGGGCATTCATCCTCTGTCCACTTCTAGGTGGTGGTGGGAGGGCAGCAAGGCTGCTCTGGCCCTCGGGGGTGAGGTGGGGCTGGATGAACTGCTGGTGTATCTGCAGCTCCAGAGGGAGTCAGACCTCAGATTTCAGAGTGTGACTCCTGCTAACAAGGTCTTCTGCACAGCGTGGACCCTCAGGAGCCCTGCTTTGCCCCCAACGCCCCGCCCCCTTCTGAACCTGTGAGTCAGCCACACGGCACCTTGTTTGCATTGGGATTGTCCTTCTTGCCACGGTCACCTATGGCTGCAATACTGGCAAAGTACTGGATGACACGCTTTGTGTTCACAGTCTTCCCTGCTCCGGATTCTCCACTAGAAATAACAGGGACCAATCAGAACCCAGGATTCTTCCTGTTGTTCATACAGAGCTCAGCATTTGCTTTTCCCTTCCCAGTCTAAGCAACCAGAGTCCAGCACAGTATAGGATTTTCCCTTGAGAAAGAGTCCAATACTCTACACTCCCTGCAATCACAGTCTGGATATACCACCCCCTCCCCCGTAGGTGGATGGCACTTGCTCACGTGATGAGGATGGACTGGTTCTCCCGATCTGGAAGAGAAAAGAGGAGAGGCAATGCAGTGAGGGCTGAGGGCTCAGCTGGGGGTTGGGTGGACAGGCACAGGGCAGGTGCAGGGCTCACCTGTCAGCATGTACTGATAGGCGTTGTCAGAGATGGAGAAGATGTGAGGTGGGGCCTCGCTCCTCTTCTTGCCCCGGTAGGCGGCCACCACCTCGGCATTGTACACTGGCAGCCACTTGTAGGGGTTGACAGTGACACAGAAGAGGCCCGAGTAGGTCTGGAGTAGGAGACAGGGCTGGGCATGAGGTTAGGGAAAACAGGAAGACTGGGATGGACAGTGGTGACAGGCAGGAGCTTTTCTAGTTATTCCAGCCAGTTTCTCTTTTTCTGCAGCTGACCAGGGATAGCGGGTAGGAAGAGACTGGGTCCCTTGGGAAAGTCCCTATCCCCTTTGTTTCGGAGGGTTCTGCTGGCCTACTAGGGCCTCCATCCAGGACGAGGAGCCCCTGCAGTGTGCAGCAGCCACTCACGTAGATCATCCAGGCTGCGTAGCGCTCCTTGAGGTTGTACAGCACCGCCGGCTCGTGCAGGAAGGTCAGCATGGCCATGTCCTCAATCTTGTCAAACTTGGGTGGGTTCTGCTGCATCACCTGGTCCTCCTTCACGGTCACCGTCTAGAGAGGAAATGGGTGGTAGGACAACCAAATTCCCAGCCTGTGCTTGCCAAGTAAGGCTCTGCTCCCCTAGCTCTTCCATCATCAGGGTTCTATCTTCTAGCTACTACAGGACACAGTCCCCTGATAATTTTCCTGCTCACAGACTCTCTACCCTAGAGACTGTCCTACGACCCTTTTATTTTGCCAGTTCTCCAGGCCCTATGATATCACCCCCGTCCCTATGTTTTAAGTATCTAGAGGCAAACCTGGGTACTGGCAGCTCCAAGATACGTGCCCACCTTATGTGTTACCAGGAGTTGTCTCCTGGGGTCTGTGTTCCAGGGCAGTGTTTGCTCAAGGCAAGGATTTTCCCTACTGGAAGAACAACTTACAGACCCTACACACCACATGTACCACTTTTGGTGTAGTTTGATTGGCATTAGTTAATTTGCCATGGCCTGACATTAGATCCTGTCAGTAGGCATTGCAGCATTTTTTATAGTGGTGGCTGTGGCTCTCAACAATTAAATGATTTGCCTTCACAGTGACCAGCTAGTGGCAGAGTCAGGATAAGAATCAAAGCAAGGGCCCCATGGGTTTTGGCCCGTTATTACACACCTCAGTGGATGCAACATTCAGTCAGCAAGTCTGGGAGGCACACAGCTCTGAGCCCTGCTGGTGAGCTGTGGTGATTCTCATGGCTAGAGTGAGCAAGCCAGGAGCAGGGGTTTCCTAGTGACAGTCACTGACCCCAGTACTGAGATTTCAGCTCAAAAGTTTCTGCTCTATGTTCATTTGGATCTAAGAGTTGGCTCTTGGTTTGTTTGAGGAGAATTTGAGAAAAGGAACCAGTAGAGGAAACTGAGGCACAGAGAGGAGGGGTGCAAGTGCCAGAAGGGAGAACTTCTTTTTTTTTTTTCTTTCTTTCTTTTTTAGTACCAGGTATTAAACCCAGGGGCACTAAATTGCTGAGCCACATCCCCAGTCCTTTAAATATTTTAATTTAGAGACAGGGTCTCGCTGAGTTGCTTAGACCACTAAGTTACTGAGGTTGGCTTTGAACTCTCAATCCTCTTGTCTTAGCCTCCCAAGTGCTGGGATTATAGGCATGTGCCACCATGTTCTGTGGGATGGGGGAAGGGGGCTTCATTTAATGGTGTGTCTGTGCCTTCTGTATCTATAAGACCTCTCTGAGGGGGAAACAGTGAACCCCCTGCACCCCTTCCAGCATCCTCTTTGGCAAGTGGTATGCATCCCTGGGGTGACATCCTGATGCATCTGCTCAGGGTCCTCTGAGAAGGCTCAGATGCTGGGCTGTTGAGGGAAATGACCTTGCATCCCAGCTCTCTCCTCAGGCCTTCAATTCCCACTATAGGTGGCTCCAGTCCTGCACTCCCCCCCCCCCAGGAACTTACCCCCTGCCCTGACACCGTGCCCCACGCACCTTGCCATTCTCGGTCTCAGCAGTGACCTTGCCCCCTTCCCGGGACACAATCTTGGCCTTGACAAACTCTTCCTTGTCATCTGGCACAAAGCACTCAGTGCGGATGTCAAAGGGCCTGGTCTGGGACTCCAGACGCTCCTTCTCTGACTTGCGGAGGTACTGGGCTGCTGCCCCAAAGTCAGCCATCTGGGAGTCAGTCATCTTGTTGCTCTTCTGGTCGAAGACAGGAGGGACCTGTTATTTCTGCAATGGGCCCAGACTTTGGTGGGTGGCCTTGTCCTTTTCACCCCTACCTCCTGCCCCACCTCTTTCCTATTGCTTTCCACCACATCAATAGGCGCTTGCCTAGGCACATGCTGAACGCCCCCCTGCCCCCGCTCCCCACCCCTGTCCTGTCCTGGGAGTTCTGCTTTCCTTGCCCTCCGAGGTCACCTGAAGGTGGATTTCAAAAAGGGGTTTCTGTAGGTTCAGGTTGACTGGAGTTTGCCAAGGGAAGGTGCTAAGCTGCTTAGGGGAGAGACAGAGGACCCTGGTCCAGCGACCTGGCAGGAGAAACCTGATCTGCCGTTTACGGAGGAAGTTAGGGGGCTTCTCACCTGGTTATCTCTTCTCAGAGAATCCTGAAGAGTTGGGACCACAGGTGGAGCGAGGCAGCCCAGAGGTGCAACAGGACAGAGAGAAGAACAGACAGGAGAATGAACAAGGGATGCAGGCCAGCTGGGAAGAGGAGACTTGACCCAGAGAGCCAGACTGAGCAGAAGAGACCAAAACAAGGAGTGAGGCAGAGAGGGAGAATGAAAGAGCAAAACAGATGCAGAGGGACTGGGGACACGGCTCAGGGGTCGAGCACTTGCCTAGCATGCCACCAAACCCTGGGTTCCACCTCCCAGCATTGGGGTGGGGTGGGGGTGGGGAAAGGGAGAGAGAGAGAGAAAGGAAAAAAAAAAGGGTGAAGAGTTAGTAAAAGCATGAGCCACGATAAGTGGACACAGAGTGAGACACAGAGAGGCAGATTAGAACACAGCCAAGAGGGAAGGGCCAGGGAGAGAGACAGGTAGAGAAGCACCATCTAGACAAGGACTGGTAAAGACCAAGAAGCATGATAAGATCAGGACCAAGGGAAGGAAAACACCCAAAGGAGGGGAAGGAGGCAGCATGTGCAAGACTCAGAAAGGTGCAGGAAGAGAATGGAGTCTGAGAAGAAAGAGGGCTGGTGTTGCAGTAGAAACACACTCTTGGAGGGAACTTCCTAAACTGGAGGAAGGCAGCTGTAAAAGAACCCATGGGCCCCCAGTGGACCCGCACCCTACTCCCAGGAAGACAGGAGCCCTCGCGGGGAGCTGTCTGCACTGGCTGCAGAGCCCTCATCCCAAACTCCCCCTTACCTGTGTCGGACGAGTCTCTGTGTGTCCACAGAGCTCTGGTTCCTTTATATCTCACTTCCCCCACCCTGCTGCCTAAATTTGGAGTCCTTCCGGAGGGACCCTGTCCTCCCACCTCTCTTGCCTCCTGGCTCCTCCTCCCTTGATCCCTTTGGCTCTGAAGGTGACAGGAGGACAGCAGGGCCCCCAGGTTTGCCCATGAAAGGTTCGTTGCCCCAGCCCCTCTGGCTCCAGGGCCTTTTTTTAGTCCTTGGACACATTCCTCCCCTCCAAAGGGCTGATGGGCAGATAGTGAGAAGACAGGACCATTTCGCACCACCTCCCCCATCCACCATGGCCCTTACCTCAGTTATTTTTAATCTGAAGAGTGAGTTGAACACACTGGGCGAGGGTCACCTTCTCTTGCAGGACAAATACTTGTCCCCTATCCCTCAGTCACAGGCCCCCCTCCTTGGTTCCCTACCCTCTGCTTTCTACATTGCCTGTTCTCACATAGCCTCAGGCTGAGAGCATCTCCCTACTCTCTCAGACCTGGAGTCCCACAGTTCTGGGGTCTGGGGGCTAGAACCAGGATGCCCAGAGAGGACATCAGCTCCCTGACTCAGTTTCCCTTCATCAGGAAAAGAATTTCTGTCCTGCCCTTACTCTGCCCAAAATGCTCTGCTTGGTTTCTATCCCTCAAGTCTCCAGCCAGGTGTTCTCTAGAGAACTTGAGGCTGCCTTGATTTGGGGGCACATCTGGGGCTCCCACCCCACTCCTGGTGCTTCTGGTACAGTGGCTGTCATCCAGCTCCCTCATACAGTGAGGTTTCTCCCACACAGCTTCAGGCAGACTTGCACAGAGACCTACAGTCTAGTACCTTCACATATAGACTTGACCAGCCATAAGTCCATGGCCATTTTCAGCCATATACATGCAGATTTTTCACTTACCCACTTAAGCTTGCAGATTTCCCTTCTTGCTTTTATGCACATTAATGCACACATTTGCCCACCAACATTTGCACACATAGGTTTTTACTGTCCCACTGCCATCCTTCGTTCCTGGTGGAGAGGTCAGAGGCGTTAATCCTGGGGCCTGAGGGAGGAGAGGTGGGGGTGGGGGGCTGCTCCCTTCCGCCTCTCTGTGCTGCCAGAGGGTGCAGGTGCTGCTGAGGATGGCTGGGGCGCCTGGCAGTCCTGGGGATTTACACCAGCTGGGCCCCAGGCTCTGCATTCCAGGGGTGTGGGGCTCTGCAGATGGCCCTCCACCCCAGGTAGAACTCTGGTGTCCCCTCCCAACCTTTCTGGAGCCCATACTCACATGGCTTTCTTCATGATGTCCTCAAGTGTCCAGGCCCTCAAGGCACCCCTCCCCATCCTCCAGTGTCGCCACCTCTCAGAGGCTGTAGGTATTGGGTCTTCAACAGGCCGTGCCTGTTATGACTAAGTGGACATTGTGTTCAGGAAACAAAGCCAGACTCCCCTGCTCTGGCTTTCCCCTACACCCTCACACCCAGGAACAATCTCCCAGCTCCCCCCTCCCACGCCATCTACTATCACCTCTCAATATAGCTCTAGGGTGTGGAGGTGGGTAGGACAGACAGGGGTCAGCCTCTCTGGGTAGGAGCACTCTCCATTAAAGATGTGACTTCCCCCCAAGGTCATCAACCCCCTAGGACACTTCACTGCCCCATTATGGGGATCAAGAACATATATCTCCCACTAGGGGAATTATTACCCTGTATTCAGTGTCCTTGAAGGGACCTGAGTTGATCCCACATCCCCATCTTCTGCAGGTGCATATGCCAAATTGTTATTCCCAGGGGATGCAGGCCACCTGTTCCCACTCAAGGTGCCAGTATGCAAACTGGGGGTTAGCCCATGACCCAGTGCGTCACTGCCTGCTTCCCATGGCCCTGGGGACATGATAAGGGTCTGAGAACACTAGGTCAGGTTGGGTCAGGTCCAGGTGACAAAGACCAGGCTCTGTCCTCAGGGAACCCAGTGCACCGAGCACGCCAAACTTGGTATAGGTATGGATTGGAGGGGTGAAGGTGGGCAGGCGGTTCCTGCTTCTCCTATGGAAGGAGGAAGAAGGAAGGAGTTAACTTGGCTCCTGGCTCTACCCTCCTGTATGGTCTGGTTTGCCCTCCTCCTTTGCTGGGCCCCCTCCTCTTTCCTGGCTCTCACATACTCTTCTCCATCTTTCTTCAGCTGCTTCCCCAACCAGCTCTGCATTCTGCTGGGAGTCCTGGAGTGTGCAGGCACAGGAGAGAGACTCCAGCACAGGTGAGGGGGACCAGGAGGCAGGGTCTCCTTGGTGTGGGTAGCCCCTTTTCTGCCTGGCTCCCTGTGTCTGTCTGTCTGTCCCTGTGTCTGACCTTTCTTTCCCTCTGCCTGGTTTCCCATCTCAAAGTCAGCCCAGGCCTCTGCTTCTTCTGGGCCCATGTCTGCCTGTCTTGGGGTCTGACATGAGGTTTGCCCTGTCTAGGTCAACCTCTTAGAGCTCTCAGCCTGTCTCTGCCTTTACATCTTGTTCTGGTTCCTCATCTACCTCTCTCCTGCTTACCCTCCTCCTTGGTTTTCCTGACTCTTGCATCTGAAGGTGACCAAGGATTCTTCCCTTCACCCACTGTCACTTCCTGCTCTTTGAGCTTCTCTGTGTGAGGCTCCCCTCATTTCCTCTTCTCACCCATCCCCTCTCAACCTCCTCCTTCCCCCAGAGACTCAACCTGGGGCCTGCCCTTGACTTTGCTATCTGTACCCAGACTGGCCGTCTTAGCAGCATCTATAACTCTTGCTCTATTAGGTTCTAGATCTTAGTTTCCCATAACTTTTCTGTGTATTTCCATCTTCAAACGTGTCTTTCTTTTTCTCTACTCATCTCTTCATTACTCTCCAAGTCTGTTCCTAGGAAGGGGAGAAGTGAGGAGGGAGCCAAGAGGAAGCTGAGAGGGCCTGGGTTCCTTCTAAGGCTTCCTCATGTCTGGTCTCTCTTTTTTCCCCATTTCCTCTGCTCATGGTGTCCCTGGGTTCTCCTTCCCTCTTGACAGTACCCCCTCAGGCCTTTCCTTTTTCCATCCCTGTGCCCTTTAAATGCCCTCCCCTCACCTGCTATTTTCAATACTGCTGTCCCCTCCTCCCTGGCATAGTGCCCTTGCTCTGACTGCTTCACTTGTGCTCAGAGTCCAGGGAGGACTGGGGAACAGGAGCTGGCTGTGCATGGAAAATGTGTGTCCAGAGGTGGGGGTGAGGGGAGATTCAGTCCAGGGCTGACCAGGTTCCCAGAGGAGCTAAGGGTCCCATTGTCTCTCAGGCCCACAGTCCCAGGCCCACCCTAAACAGCCCAGCTGTGGCAATAACTCCAAGAAGGCTGGGCTTGCTTTCTTGAAGGGGCCCTTTCTCCTTCCTCCACCTCCCAACCCTCCAGGGACCTGTACCTTCCTTCCTCCTCAGCGTCTTGACTATTGGCCTTCCCTAGTCCCTCGTCTACTCCTTCCTCTGCCTACTTTCTCTTAAGAAGGCTTGCCATGCATGGGCCAAAGAACCCCATCTCCCAGCAGCTGCTTAAGGGCGAGGCCTTGAGAATGGAAGTTACAGTGGGGAAATAAGGGAGAAGAAAGGAGTACCTGGAATATGGGGCTGAGCCCTGGGATGAGAGAGAGAAGAAAGATAGCTGTACTGAGGGTGCTTTTCTCCAGGCTGCGGTAGGGAGAGGCCTGGGCCCTGTGAGGGATGGTGTTGGAAGGGTTCGTGGACTACAGCCATGTAGAGACTGTGTTCTCTGAGACATGCCAGGGGCTGCAGCAGAGAGGGCCATCACTTCAACAGCCTGCATGGACCACACCTCTGTGGACCTCCTCCTCATGGCCCGGATCCAGATAATACCAGTGTCGGATGGTGTTGACTGGGGCTGAGGTGTAGGACTCAGTGTGTCCTAGGTGAGATTTAGGGGTCTCCCTAAATTTCCTTTCACCCTAAGGGATGCTAGACCAAGGAGAGGGCTGGAAGAACAGGTGTCACCCCTCTGTTGATTTGGCTGGGTGGGGAAGAAGATTCCATGGGCCAGTTCTGCTGCTAGGAGGGTTCAGAGCCTCACAGACTCCGTGGAGAAGCCTCCTAGCCTGACTTTTGAAGCTGCCCCTCCTCCTCTAGAACCCTACCCCACCCCCATCTGGGCCCCATGGCTGTCAGGCAGTGAAGAACAGTCTAGAGGCAGGATCTCAGCTTCAAGGAAAATTGCTTTATTCTGCATCCTCCCAAAGGGCTCTTATAAAAGGCGCTGTGTCTGGGTCTTCATCGGCACCCTCAGGACTGGATAGATCAAGATGTGGCAAAGCTATTCCTCATTCAAGCCCTTTTGGAAAAAAAAAAACAACAAAAAAATAAAGTCCAAATTAGCTCTGGAGAGACAGGCATTGTGGGCAGGGGGCACAGAAAACAAAGGTGAGACCAGGGCATGGATGGAAACCCTGAGGTGGGTTTCCACTATGAGTGGGAGGGGGGAGTTCTGGAGAGTCGAGCTCTGGGGTGGGCCAGAGGGAAGCTTCCTGGATGAGGACAAGGTGGTACTCTGGTATGTCCTTCTGATACTTGAGTGGCAAAGTCAGAGGCCACTCATGTGGGAGGGAAATGAATCTAGCAGTTGGGGGGGATTGGAATATATTGGGTGTAGGTAAGTTGGGGTGTTGTAGGCTGGATGACCATTCTAGGGCTGGGATTTACAGGTCATTGAAAGTTAGAATCTTAGAAATCACAGGGAACTCAATTGTGTTGGCTTCTGGGGCTTTCTGGTTCAGTTAGGGAATAAATGAAAAGGAGGCAGCCATGGTGTGTGGGTGCTCTGTCTGAGGCTGGAGGAGCAGGTGCACCTGCTGTTGGAGGCAACAAGTGCAGCTCAGGGGAGGGACCCACCTTGGTGCCAATGTCACGGCTCTTGGCCCGAAGCTTGTTGACCTGGGACTCAGCGATGTCGGCCCGTTCCTCTGCCTCATCCAGCTCATGCTGCACCTTGCGGAACTTGGACAGGTTGGTGTTGGCCTGCTCCTCCTATGGGGAGTGGGGGGATGTGAGAATGAAGACGGGGCCTGGGCTCTCATCCTCCAAAGAAGGGGGCCAGCTTCCCTTGGCCCTCCTCCAGGCCTTGACCCCAGCAGGGTCACTCACCGCCTCCTCAGCCTGGCGCTTGTAGGCCTTGACTTTGAGCTGTAGCTTGTCTACCAGGTCCTGTAGCCGCAGCAGGTTCTTCCTATCCTCTTCAGTCTAGGGGTCAGGGGTGGGCAGGAGTGAGGCTGGTACAGTCATTAGGGGCAGCATCCTACCTCCAGCTTCTCTTGTCTTCTTTATCCTGAATGTAATATCCTGAACTGATTCTATTTTCTGATCCACACTGAACGCTTGAATTCTCCTTATAGTTTCTTATCCAAAAGTGTGAATATTGCCAGGTGTGATGGTGCATGCCTGTAATCTCAGTATCTCTGGAAGCTGAGGCAGAATTGTGAGTTCAAAGCCAGCCTCAGCAATTTAGCAAGGCCTTAAGCAACTCAGCAAGACCCTGTCTCTAAATAAAATAGAAAAAGGGCTGGGGATTTGGCTCAGTGGTTAAGTGCCCCTGGGTTCAATCCCAAGTACCAAAAAAGAAAAGATATTTTTAAATGATGTGTACCAGGAAGGAATACAAGGAATGGATGGTGGGATTCCTGAAATCATGCCCTAAATTGTGTATGTGTACTCTTCTATGGAGCAGGCTCATGAAGGTCAGGACCTCATAGAGGATAAACTCCCTGGCTCTGGAGCTCAGTTTGTGCTGGGAGTGACTTTGGGGATGTGAGCATGATGGAATTTCCTGGGCTGCAATGGAGTGATTTAATCTAGGTTAAGGACAAAGTGTATTTACAGGATGGTGACGTACTGGATTGGTAGAGAAACGAATTCTAATTGAGAGTCTGATTTAGAACCATGAAAATCTGGAGGGTACTGTCCTGAGTAACTAAAATTTTGAGATTTGTTTAAAAGGCTTTGGTGTGGCTTTGGTATCTTTTGGGGTGAGCGAGGCTACACATTTGTTTCCCGGGGAGCTGTGCTGGGTGAGCCCTGTCTGGAGCCCTGGGTGTATCCCCAAGGTATGGGCTGAGGGTGCATGTTGAGGTGGTGCACACACAGGCTAGGAAACTCAGAGACTGATGTCTGGGCCTGGGGACACCCTGATGAGGCAGGGCTACACAGAGTGAAATAGGGCAGCCAGGGGCTGCACTCAACCCTTGCCCCAGAAAAGGTAAGAACAAACACTTCATTCCCTTGGGTGCTTGTCACTGTGGCTTAGTGCAAGGGCTAGAGTCACCGCCCTGCCCGCACCTGGTAGGTGAGCTCCTTGATGCGTCGCTCACTCTTCCTCATGCCCTTCACTGACTCTGCATTGCGCTTCTGCTCCACCTCCAGCTCATTCTCCAGCTCCCGCACCCGGGCCTCCAGCTTCTGCAGCTGCTTCTTGCCACCCTTGAGGGCGATCTGCTCAGCCTCGTCTAGCCGGTGCTGCAGGTCCTTGATGGTCTGCTCCATGTTCTTCTTCATGCGCTCCAGGTGGGCACTTGTGTCCTGCTCCTTCTTCAGCTCCTCTGCCATCATGGCGGCCTGTGCACAGGAAAGCAGGGGTACATGGTGTGGTCAAGTCTTCACACCCTCACTGCCTAGCCCAGGGGACATGGGCCTGGAGTGGGTGAGCAGGGTGGGGGACTCACATCTGTGATGGCCTTCTTGGCCTTCTCCTCAGCATTCCTGCACTCCTGCACTGCCTCCTCCACTTCAGTCTGGAGCTGGGAGAGGTCTGCATCCATTTTCTTTTTCTGGTTGATGAGGCTGGTGTTCTGGGGTGGGTGGTGGACAGAGCAGGAAAGACATTGAGCATCCCTGTGTGGCTCCTGACCTTACCAGCTGAATCCTACAGCCCCTGCTCTATCGAGGAATGCACAGGGGTGCTGTCTACCTGGGAGTGCAGCAGCTGCACCCGCTCGCTGGTCTCAATCAGCTCCTGCTCAGCCAGCTTCCGTGACCGCTCAGTCTGCTCCACCACGGCCCGTAGCTCCTCCAGCTCAGCCTGGAGCAGATTGTTGCGCCTCTCCACGATGGCGATGTTCTCCTTCAGGTCATCATTGGCGCGGACTGCGTCATCCAGCTGGATCTGGGTGTCCTGAGGGTTAGAAGAATGAGCATGAGATTGAGAGATAGACTCAGTGTCTTCACAAGGCCCTTACGAGGAGCTGGATATGGGTGGAGAGCTCATAGCAGTAGCTTAGCAGGGACCTGATAAAGGTCTCTGCAGTGACCGAGGGCAGGAGGGGGCTGGTGTCCCCTTAAAAAGGACCCATGGAAGCCAATCCCCTTTCTGGATGAGGTGACCTCCTGCTTCCAAGAGTCTCTGTGTACCTTCAACAAGCTTTGGAGGCTCTTGACTTGCTTCTGGGCTTCAGCAGCCATGCGGTTGGCATGGCTGAGCTGGATCTCCATCTCATTGAGGTCGCCCTCCATCTTTTTCTTCACCCGCAGGGCCTCATTGCGGCTGCGTGTCTCTGCATCCAGGGAGGTCTGCAGCGAGTCCACCACCCGCAGGTGGTTGCGCTTGGCCTGCTCCATCTCCTCGTCCTTCTCTGCCAGCTTCCGCTCAATCTCTGCCTTGATCTGGTTAAACTCCAGCTGGGCTCGAAGGATCTTGCCCTCTTCATGCTCCAGGGAGGCCTGGGAGGAGGGTGGGGAGAGGGGTCTGAGGCCGACAGTTAGTGCCCAGGGTGTGTGTGGTGGGCTTCTTTCCACAAACCATGGATACAGAGAGTGCGAGAATGATGTAAGTGACTCAGTCAGAGAAGGAGAAAGAGGAAGGAAGAAAGAGAATGTACCAGGCAAATGAAAACAAGCCTAAGAAAAGGTGATTCAGGCCCTCACAGTGGAGAGCCAGGCATGAAGACAAAGAGGAAAATGAAGAGAAAGGTGTTGCCAAGGAAACAGAGGCAATCAGGCACAGAGTGTTAAAAACACAAAGAGGCAGGCAGAGGCGGAAGGGGAGGTGAGTGGAAATGGGAACTCATCTAGGATACAATAAGTGAAATGTTTGCATGGAGTTCAGCGGTCCCACATGCATTCTTTCCCCAAATATTTTCTGAGTGCCTGCTATGTGCCAGGCACTGTCCTGATGGGTCAGTGTGCAAAACAGACCAAGGGGAGATGAGAGCAGAGACTACAGCCATGAGTTTGGCCTCTGCCACCCCTTCCCCACCCCACCCTATGCACCCACCTCAGCCTCCTCCAGGGCTGACTGCAGCTCCAGCTTCTCAGCCTCTAGCTGCTTGCGGACTTTCTCTAGCTCATGGATACTCTTTCCACTTGAACCTAGCTGCTCAGTCAGGTCAGAGATCTCCTCTGTGAAGGACATGTGACTCAGTTGGGGACTGCTGTGGTCCAAAACGGGCTAGAAGCATGTCTCTTTGCTTAGCCCACCTTTAGGGTCCCTGGGTAGACCCTCCATGGGGACTTTGTACATGTGGACCCTCCCTGCCTTGGGGCCAGCTCACCCTGCAGGTTCTTGTTCTCCCTCTTGAAGGTCTCCAGGTGCTCCAGCGACTCCTCATAGGCGTTCTTGAGCTTGAAGAGCTCGGTGCTGAGGGAGCGAGCCTCCTTCTGCGAAGACTCCAGCTCGGACTGTGACTCCTCATACTTCTGCTTCCACTCGGCCAGGATCTGCAAGGGACGAGGCTCACTGTGCAGCCTCCACGTCCAGTCCCATGTCCAGGTGCTCCAGACCCCTGGCCTGGGCTCAGCCTTCCTCCCCAGCACTAGTACCATGCCTGTGGCCCTCCAGACCTGCACACTGGCTGTGGCCCCACCCATGGCCCACCTTGTCAAAGTTCCTCTGTTTCTTGTCCAGGGCCGCAGCAGCAGCGTTAGAGCGCTCCACGTCCACCATCAGGTCCTCGATCTCGTTCTGCAGCCGGTGCTTGGTCTTCTCCAGGGAAGAGCACTTGGCGTTGACGGCCTCCACGGCCTCCTCTGCATCCTGTAGCCTCTGGGCCAGCTTCTTCCTGCCCAGCGAAGGGTGGGAGAGGATGAGGAAGAACGAGGGTGTAGATTTGGACAAGAGAAAACAACATGAGCCTTTCAGAAGACAACCTTGAAAACTTAGAAGTAGTGTTCAGAGAAGGCTAAGGACAGGCTCCAGGGACTGAGAACTGGGCAGGCAGAGTATCTTGGTGGCAGGCGTGGAAGACCTGCAGCACCTGGGAGGAGTGGGGGTGGTGTCCCTCTGTCCCTAGACCAGCCTCTTGGCTGTGATGTGGAGGGGGCGTGGGCTTCTGCAGACCCTCCCCTCCCACGCCACAGTGCCCTGCCCCATGGGAGCACTCAGCCCTCAGACAAACCTTTTGTTCGTCTTATATTCGGATGAGAAACATAACGCGAGCAAAAAGCTTCCCCGAGAGGAGCAGGAGGTGGGGCTGGGGCAGGGTCCTCCTCTACTGTCAAACACTAGCTAAATATCCCCTGTGTGGCAGCTACTAAGAAGAGGACTGGGCAGAAAGTCCTGACCTCAAAGGGGCTTCAGCCAGAGGCC